>NW_024062855.1:600000-1003138 GCF_006381635.1 Hibiscus syriacus | reverse complement strand
GTTACCAGTCCCCCTCCCAGCATTTTAAGTGGAAAAGACGAATGCAGAAAGAAACCTTTGAAAACTTTGATCCTCATAAAGTTGTTCATTCATTTCATTCAGCAACTTGTAAAACTTTACCGCTTCTCCATTGGCTCTTCAGCACTTCCAATTCTTCCCATCTCAATGAAATCATTAACATCATTCTGAGAATAATTTTCTATAACATACGGTTGATGAGTGTGCATATTAAATGCTCCGTAACATCTCTTCCATGTCATCTTCTCTAAAAGTTGGATGGTGAGAAGGAGCAGGATAAGTCGAATAACTCATGGAAGAAAATCTATCTGATACAAACTCTCCATGAAAGATCCATTTTCTATACCCCGAACAAATCCAAAATAACTAGATACTCGTACACAACTTCACGATGTGCCAGTTAAAGTTAACACAGCTTACAAGGGCAAAGAATCATATTCTCTTGGCTTGCATTCAGAAAAGCTAAATTTAGAAATTTTTTGACTCCATTTCGATATCGACGCTTACCCTTGAAAACCATCCAACTCTATCCATTTCGTATTTCTGGAGTTTCAAATTCAAATGTTACATTTAATGAGCTTGGATTTTGTGTTTAGCACGGTGAGCAAACTTTAATGTATTGTGTCTTTTATATGTTACTTGATGATGGAGTGACAGGCAAATGAGCTGAAATTGTAGACAAAAAATAGAAATAATAAATTGAGAAGGGAAATCATACGTTGTAGCCAAACAGGAACATAGGTGAACGCAATTAATTTCTCCAAAAAGCAAGAAAAGCTGTTAATAAATACTTCATAATAATTAAGATTGCATCCAAAAATCATAGAGAGATGTTGAACTTTTACAGTGCAAACCAATAAAAATCCAGCAGTTTAGTCCAGACTTAGTTAGAAAGAGATGTTGAACTTGTACAGTGCAAACCATGATTTGTATATCAATCACAATGCCAAAATCGACCAATACTAGAAGACATTACAAGAATATTATGTTATCAGACAATAAGAAATTTTAATTTGAATTTATCTCATCATTAGAGACACGAAATGAAAGAGCGAATAATGCAAAGCAGGCCTAAAATATTGAATTAATTGTGTAAGGCTGTTAGGACAATATATATGATATGATACAAAAAGGGTTTTAGCATATCTAGTGTGTTTAGGGAGAAATAGTAGCAATCAACCAACTAAGGCTAAAAGAAGATAAAAGTTGGAACTCTTGGAAAATGTAGGACTAGACTTCAAAACCTATTAAAACAGAATAAACAAATAAAGTGAATGATAATGGAGAGTTAATACCAAAAGGTTGGAAGTAGAACACAACAATGCTCTTGTTATAGAACTACTTGCGAATGCGATGCTCAAAATCCGAAGGACCTACTTGCGAATGCGATGCTCTTGCTAGGAACAGAAAATGACCTGATACAAATTGTGAAAGAATCCTTTATCATACACAATTAGCATCGAGTTGGGACCTTGAACTGATTGCATACACACAACGATATATAATAATTGAATACATCATATGAGCATCAACAATCAAATGGCAATGCAATGGTTCAGTTGTTACTCAACAAGGAAATAAGATTTTTTTAAAAATAAGCTAAGGCAAAGTGTTCTTACTATATGATGCAGTCGAATCACTGGAAGTAACATGATTAAGAAAAGTTTTTAACATATGTAATGGAAAAAATAATAAAAACATATGCGACTAGAAACAATACATGTAACAAGAAAGGTCAGTGAATTTGAGTAACTGGTCGAAGCAGCATGTATACGCTGGAAACAAATAGTGCAATGACATCTCAAACCCCATTATATGGGATGAAAAAATCTAGTTAACTGAGAGGTAAATGTACTAATGTGGAAGGCAAACATACCACAGCCAAATGTTCAGGAATAAATCCTGAAAACCCGCTCTCAATATCCCCTCTAGTCCCTCGGAAACAAAACTAATTGTTGCATAAAAACAAGAATTCACTAGTCAAAAAAGCAGCAATACAAACAAATTCTTCTCTTGGAACCTCTAAAATCCTATGATATTACAAAAGT
This sequence comes from Hibiscus syriacus, assembly GCF_006381635.1. NCBI lineage: Eukaryota > Viridiplantae > Streptophyta > Magnoliopsida > Malvales > Malvaceae > Hibiscus > Hibiscus syriacus. Next base: position 1,001,072 of record NW_024062855.1, on the reverse strand, counting down.
GAATACTATTACAAGTCATTACAGTCAAACAAAACATATAGCAAGTAAATCATGCTTAACAAAAATGAAATTTACTCATTGGAGAACTAACCATGGAACGAGTGTGGATTATAGCTTCGAGTGCACGGGTTGGACCCTGCTCAATGAAGCCATTGAATCCACAAAACTAGTGAGTAATCGGTATTAAATGTATGCTAATGGACTATTGGAGGTAATGAAACTACATCACACGAATTGCTTGAGATTAGGTAATGACTGTACATACCTTGTTTCAAAGCTGAGCTTGAGATGGTCAGAAAATTTGTGACTAGAAAACTGACGACAACAGCATGATGCACCGCAAGTTGATGATTGGTGGCACAATGGTGGTCACCCACGGCATGATGGTGGCGACTGGTGCACCGATTTGTCAAGTATGCACGTTAATTCGAGGAAAAGATTTGGGGATAAAACAAATAAGGGATTCGGGCTTCAGAATTGGGGATATATGATAAATTAAAGGACATTTGTAATGTTTATATTAAAAATGCCACAAAGGAACTATTCTACTGCGGCGTTTATTACAAAATGCCACTAAGGGACACTATTATGGCGTTATTACAAAAAGCCATAAATTACAACTCTATTGCGGCGTTTATGTCAAAAACACCACTAAAGTACAAATTTTTAGCGGCGTTTGGTAACGGCGTTTGCTTAAAAAATGCCATTATAAATAACAATATACAACTCTATTACGGCGTTTATGTCAAAAACGCCTTTAAAGTACAAACTTTTTAGCGGCGTTTGTTACCAAACGCTACTAATTAAGAGTATTTTGCGGCGTTTGATTGAAATACGCCGCTATAAATGACAATATGCAACCATTTTGCGGCGTTTGTTGAAAATGCCACTAAAGTATTACTATTTTATGGCGTTTTTGGATACAAACGCCGCAAAATGTCATATCTATAGCGGCGTTTCTGGATAAAACACGTTAATTACCTTTTATTTAGATATATTAGTTGATTTTACATATTTCATTTCTGCTATACATCAACTAAATTCACTGATATATGTATAAACAATATATGGAGAAACATTAGTTGATTTTACATATTAAACAACAACCATACTTTTAATTAGACATAAGTTATGCATAAAAATACTTAACAACAAAATACTTTACAATTTAAAAACTTAAAGTTATGCATAACAGTCTTCACCATATTGTTCAATAGAATTTAGTTGTGCTCATTCGTGGGGAAGGACGTAGGAAAGCTTTCCTTGTTTGACGACGTATTGTTAAGTTTTTCCTCTGTGTAACTCTATATGGAGAAACTCTTCATCCATTTCACCAAATAAATCTCCTACCTCCGGTTCACCAAGAAGAGTCCTTGTGCGCTTCAATGCTTCACTTGAAACAAATAACGACCTTTCACCTACAGTACGAAACTTGATTGTAGGTGGCTTGCGAACTAAATAAAATTAAATAATTTAAATAGATGATATAAATGTTTACTTGGAGTAACAGTAGAGGCAACTTCATCTTCATTGAGGATAGATACTGCTTTTGCAATTGAAGATTCTTTCAACGCCAAGAGTTACCAAATTCAGTTCTAACATCAGGTATTTATCCACTCCTCTATCCATCGTTCTCAATAAGCTCGAAGATCCTATATGCATACAATCTATGAAATTTGACTGAGTGTAGAAAATAAATTATAGCGGCTGAAGATTCATAGATTATTACCTTCAAGAAGGAGATCGGCCATGGAAGGGTATGGAGCAATAGGAGTTCCTTTCGGTCATCCCAGTTTCGACGGCGAGACCGAACGATATCCTCCCAACGATAATTGATCCATCATCAGAGCAAATACGCCACTTAGACATTCCGTCGACGATAATTTCTCTTACTCAAGGCAACACATGCTCTCTTTTTCTCAATACGTTAGCTTTTTGGGTTTTTCCCATTTTTAGAAGATCAAAAAATGAAAAAAGATCATTAATGATAAGAGGGATCAAACCGTGCAGTTGTGTTATAGCTCGTCGGTGAGAGGCACGATTTGGTCGCCGGACATACAACGACAACGTCGGTAGGAATCGTTTGAGAGCTATTGTTGTTCCAAAGAAGAAGCTTTGAGGGAAGAAGAGTTTTAAATGATTTTAGGGTTTAGGTAAGAGAAAAGAAGGACTATATTTAACATTTTGCGGCGTTTATAAAAAAAATGCCACTATTGATTACACTATTATGGCGTTTGTTAAAAAACGCCACTGTTGATTAAACTATTGCAACGATTTTCTAAAAACGCCACTAGTGATTAACACTATTGCGGCGTTGTCTAAAAATGCACTATTTATTATCACTATTGCGGCGTTTAAGATAAATGCCACTATATGTGTAATCTATTGTGACGTTTATAGTAAATACCGCTAATTTACTGATCTATTGCGGCATTTTAGCTAAAACCATATATGTTAATATATTACGGCGTTTGTGGTATAAACGCCGCTAATTACCACTCTATTGCGGCGTTTGGTAAAAAACGCCGCAATAAACCACCCTATTACGTTTTTCTATATGTCAACTTTATTGCAGCGTTTTTACAACAAACGCCGCTAAAGTATCAATTTATGCGCTACGATTGTAAACGCTGCTATATGTTTAACTTTATGACGTTTTCTCTCCAAACGCCGCTAAAAACGCCGCTACTATCAGTTTGCTGTAGTGTGATAAAAGTGGTGGATAACTTAAGTAGATGAATGAATATACAGTTGAGTTGTAGTGGTTAGAGTGATTATGGAGAGGATTTTGCAGAGACAACTTTAGAGTATAAGTTTACCAAAGCTCCACAAATCTAACCTATATTTATAGCCCTCTCAAAGATAAAACTATTGAATGGAGGGTTAAGAAAATGTGGGTAATGGGATATAAGAGACGTGTCACAAGTCATGGGATAATAGGAGAGAGAATCACGTTAACGTGATATAAGTATGAACCAATCAACCTCAGTGATTAAAGGGATGGTTGTTATCCTTAAAAGTCTAACATGACATTTACCAGTGTGTTTGAGTGTTCATTCCTAAACCTTTTATGCTTAGCTCCACATATTTTCAATATAAAAGTCGTTCTTAACATTCGCTTCATTCTCGTGTCCAATGTTTTATCCACAATTTTCTCAACCATACCCAAAGTTTTCTATTTGATTAGTTTATTGCATTTGTGCCCTCAACAGTTTTCTTACATTTCTAGCGTCTCTTTGATTAATTTTACAAGACCAATGCATATGTTAAACTCATTTTAAAAGCATAACAATCGCTCACCTACAGAAACATTATATTGATTATGATGACATAGCTTTTTAACATATTAGTCTTTATTGCAGGCTGATCCAATGAGGCTCGAAAACGAGAAGTTAAAAGATGAAAATGCATCTTTGAGGAAAAATACCATCTTAATAGTAACTTATCACAGTTTGCAGAGGATAATGCAAAATTAAGAATTGAAAATAAAGTACTCAAGGTGCAGAATGATGCTTATGTGGGAAGATTATCAGCAACAACGACAAGAAACGTGAACAAGATCAGTAAGCTAAATTTAGTAATACAAATTGAAGATAAGAACATGTTTTTCTCAGTTGAAGATACGTGCTGTATTTTATTTCATGACACACCTCATCTTCAATCCTTCATGCACCATGTGGCTACTTATGGCTTATCTTCTTATACCACTTTAGCTTTCTTGTTGTTTACCTCGCTTCTTTTCTACATCTTTTAGTTAGATCTTCCATCGATTAATGTCCTTGATCTATTTTCTCTTGTTTTCGCACTTGTCGTGTCTTCCTTGTGCTCGTTCCTCACTTACGAGCAGCCGGAAGGAAGGAAAAGAAAACGAATATGGTTTCTAGTATTCTTTTCATGTGTGTATAGCTGGGACGAGTGATGGTAAGTCGGCCGATCTTGGTCGGTACCAAGGTGAGCTGTAGAGAGTAGTCATAAAGGAGTAACATCGACTGCGCTACGATGTTGCTATCGAAATTAGCTTGATCTCAGTTCCTCCTCCGGTGTGCTCCTTTAATTTGATTCTGTTTAATATACATCATTTGTTGGCAGTGGAGTTTACAAACTATAGCGGTCATAAAAAGATGTGTTTGTGTATCATATTTATTATGCAAGCTTAGGGGGGGGGGGAAGATGTATTTTTATTGTTTAGGCGTAGTAATTGCATGAAAAATAAGTGTAGTTTAATCAATGTATTAGACTGGATCGCTTCAATTATATCATTTGGATCGTTAATTTGGTAACGGTGTAATAGGTGGCTGTTGAACAATACAATGTTGTGGTGTAGTTTAACATATTGTTTGTGCTAGAATTATATGAAAAAAAAGTCTTAAGTTGGTTTAGTGGTTAAGCCTTTGTTTCTAAAGATATTTGGTTTCAACTTCTTAAAGTTCATTCTAATTTCTTTCTTAATTTTCCTCGAACGAAACGGAATAGGTTTGGGCATCAAAATAGTCAAACTAAAACGACTTCATTTTCGATAATCATTGTCCAGGTTGTAATGTCGTCATAAAGTTAACGATTCAGTAATACAATCGAAACAAACTAACATTTAATGCTAAAATAGTATTCGTTTTTAATCTAGTAATAAAAAAAAATAGTACGATGAATATTAAAATTTAGTTATCGATATTCTATTTAAGTATCAATATTGTTACGACTCTTATGTGAATATTGATAACAAAATTTAACAAATATAATTTTTTAAAAAAAACCTTTAACAAATTTAAATTATCGCGACATTAATGATTTTGGTATCAATTTTTGACTTTATACGTATTCAGGTTTCAATGTTGAAATCGAGCTTCTATAATTACACAACTCTATCAGTATTTCGTTAGTGCAGACATTACTATAATCCCTTATTTATATATATAAATCTGAAGTGAATACAATGTAGTATTTGTTTAAAGACTCAACTATTTGATAATAAACGTTCATATCTCTGTATATGCTATGTCCAAATTCGAGACCTCTGTATATGCAATGTTGTACTTTGCAATTGATTTTTCAACTTTTTTCTCTCTCATATTTAATATAGAATGTTATATAACAAGATAAAATATATAATTTACAATAATGTAACTATGATAATCTTGAATGCAAACAGTTGTGAAATAAAGAATGTCCAGATTTAATGTGAAAAGAAAATTTGGAAAAAATATAACAGGTAGAAGAAAAAAGATTTAGTATGTCAAAAAATATGAGAAGATTTGTGTTTACACGTGATTAGGGTTTTGTTAATCTATTTTAAACTCTAATCCCTAATATTAATTTATAAGGACAGGTTTCTTGTTTACAAATGAAACTCGAGTAGAAAGAATATATTGAAACAAATTTTTTTAGTCTTCATAAGTGCGTAAAGAAAAAAAATAGAATTTTACACAAATCAAACTTCTTCTCCCACCGCTATAAATTCTTATTTTAACCTCTATTTTAAGCGAGTTTCTTCCTAATTATCTCAAGTATGATATAACAGAATTTAAATCATACAACACTAAGACAATTATACTATAGAATAAAATTCATTCAAAACAAAAAAGAAAATGATAAATCAATTCTAATATATATGTTTGATAGAATCCTGCAGTATTCTTTAAAGAATAAAGTTTTTTTAATGAAATTGATATCCATTCATTATTTGTAATATTCTATATAGTAAAACAAACTCTCAAATGGAATAAAAACAAACTTCATACTCAAGTCTTGACCAAGTATAACTAGATTTATCGAATCAAGATATAACAAAAACCTCATAGCCTAAAGCTCTTTGCATTTAAAACATTATTTTGTTGAACCGATTGAGTGATTTCAATAACTGGAATGATCATTTTTTTAATAATATTAAATTTAAATAATTATATTTATAAAATGTATATACATTATAAATAATTAAAAATAATTTTAAATAAATATTATCTTATAATTATATTATACTATTAAAAAAATATTTTGTTTAAATGAATGGCCTAAGCATCCAATAGTGTGAAGGATATGACACATGCATGAGACAAGATGCATGAAGCAAGGAGGGATCATGATTGTGTGAAAAGAGAGGGCACTCAAAATGATATGACAAGTCAACCCCACGCTTGTCTCCCTTATCTGCATTTGGCCCCTCTTCTTCCATTAATTCCTGCTTCACTTAATGCCCTTTCTCCATTCATCATTTTTTTAGAAAATAATCTCAGTGATCAAAAATGTCTTATAATATACGATTTTAATCAATTTTTTTTAGATTTACCAAGATGATCACTAAATCGCAATGCGATCGATAATTCGCAACGCGATCTCCGGTATCACAAATCAGTTTCCAGATTCGCAACGCGATTCTGACTATCGCATTGCGATTTTCTAAATTCGCGTTGCGATTTTCCTAATTAGCAATGTGAATACGTAAATTGCAATGCGAATACGTAAATCGTAATGCGAATACGTAAATCGCAATACGAATACGTAAATCGCAACGTGAATCTGACTTTCGCAATGCAATTTACATAGCGCCATTCGTATCCAACGCGTATTTTTTTTTCAAATTCCAAACACGAATATATTAATATATCGGAACACTGAACCGTCCACAGTATATCCCGTAATCGTAACTCATAACCTAAAACCCTAAATCACAACTCAGTCTCATCTCCATCTCTCACTCTCTAAGGCGACATCCGTCTCCATCTCCGACGAAATCAGTCCCATCTCCGACGATATCAGTCTCCATCTCCGGCGAAATCTTTCACGGTCAGAAATGGAAAATCAACCAAATCAACCACCGATGGTTAATTTTTAATTATTTTTATTTGAAATTTTTGCATTATTATTAGGTTTTTCATATTGAAATTGATGATAAGTTTACTGGTGTTTTCAATAATAGATTAACCATTTCACTAGATTGCTTTTTATATTCATTCGATTGCTGCCAATACTGCTAAACTGTTTAGTCTTTAACCCTGTGAAGTTAGTATTTGTTTGTTTGTCTTTTGTTGAAGTAATGCAATCCATTCAAGTTTCTTTCAATTTTAGTATTTGAAACCGAGAATGACTATCGCAATGCGATTCTGTCGTTGTGATTTTCATTTCGCGTTGCAATAGTCATTTTCGTGTTGCGATTTTCATTTCGTGTTGCGATTTTAAGTTTCAGAAACTATTCTTCTTCTGCAAATTAAAACTTGAATGAATTGAATTACTTCAACCAAAAAACAAAGACAAATACTAAATTCACAGTGTTGCAAATTTAAGTTTGAGAATAAACTACTACTCTTTATGTTTATTGTTCTTGTTATATCTTCACAGTGTAGTTTTGGTATATCTAAATTGGTATGTTTTTTGTTTTTGCAGAACTTTTATTCGGCTCCAATTGACCTTAAGAAATAAAGTAAGCCTGGCCAAAATAATTGCGTCGAAGCTTTCACCTGCACAAAGAAAAATATTTGAGGATATTTGCTTCGGGCCATGGCTGAAAGTACAACATCGGGTGGAGATGCTATGTTGACCCATATGTTTCTTCAAACCATGAATAGCGATCTACCAGAGACTATACAACGTCGTGATGAAGAGATATGGTCTGATTTTCCACCGGCATATACGTGTTTTGAGCGGGAGGAGTTTTGCTTAATATCGGTCTACGCTTCGGACACGATGATGTAGACGGTACACTAGACTATTATCCGCCTATCATGATTTTCCCAGGTTTTTCCTGCGCTGTCAACGGAGAAGTCGAATTTACACATGGAAGACTTGGCGAGATTATTGAATAAGAAAGATGGTTTTACTCGATGGATGACGTCGATGTTATCCGAGTATGCCTTCTAATACTTTTGCAAGCCGGCTTTTAGGCATAGAGGCCCGACAACCTATTCCTAATGATCTAATTAAATTGGTAGAGACCTAAATGCATGGAACCTGTTTCCGTGGGGTTCGTATCTATGGAAAGCTACATGGAATAAGTTGTCGTCTGCCTTTGATGATCGGAAAAGTTTGCGTGGCGATGGTTCCAAATACACTTTGTCAGGCTTTATTTGGGCTTTTAAGGTAATAATTTTATATAATGTTTCCAAATTAATTAATTCTTTAACAATTACTAATGTTTGTATATTTGTTTGTAGATTTGGATATTTAGGCCTTTCCCGCCATGCAGACATATGCATTAAAAACTTCTAATGATATTCCTAGGGCTATTTCCTGGAAGAGGAAACGGTCCTTGCAGCAATGGAAGATTTACTACCGTATACTACAAAAAATAATGTAAGTTAACACAAATACTACCATATGTTTATAAACAAGTTATTACTAGTACACGTTTACTTTGTTTGAGCTTTTATATTGTTAGGAGGCCAACACTCCATTACAGAGGCCGACACCCACGGAAGCTGAGCTTGCCACTGATTGGCAAGCTAGTAAGCATTTTTTTGATGGCAAGGATGATGATCAGCCACACTTCGAGAGTCTCACCTCACCCAGAGCCATCACCTGATCGACCCGAATATACACATCCACAACGAGAGTCATCACCTATTCTGTCACATCATCGAGCCTCTTCTCCACCATCACCTCATGATAGCCAACCGGCAAAGATGCCACGACGTTTATCTTCCTCCACCTCCACGGATGAGTTAGGGGAGTTACGTAATGGGTCAATGCCTTGCGTGAGGAGGTCGGTACTTTACGCGATGACAATGGTGCATGGCGTGTTGAGGTGTCTACTTTACGTGGTGAGGTAGCAGCTCTACGTGAGATTGTAGCCATCGTTGCAGAACGAGGTTCATACTCTACATGTAACACCCCCAACCGTATACCAACCCGGATACGAGTCAAGATATTACATTGACTTTTAAAACACCACACATTACAAATAATAGTAAAATACTTGAACTTATATTACGAAAATACAATAATATACATATGGTACTATAAGTTTACTAAAATATTCAGAGCATACAACTTAAACTTTTTTAATTACATGCCAACATCCATTTTCTAACAAAATTACCTACTGATAAGTTGCTTCTGATCTGATGGTTGCAGGAGTAATGTTGTCAAGCTGCTTAACCTGTCTCGTCTACTTTCTCGGATCCTACGTGAAACACTCACACGCTAAGTCATCGACTTAGTGAGGCAATGTAATAATAATAACAAGGCAATGTAATGAAAATGTCATAATGAGAAAATAATGAAAGCTTATACTTAATCAAGGTAGTTTACATCACCATTATCCTTACCTGTAAGCATATTACTTTAACATTCATGAATTTGTATTAATGAGTTTATTGGCCCATGATATCATATTGAGAACCTAAGGTATCTGAGTATTGTGAGGTTGTGCACTATGCTGTCACCACAGCTCGTATAAATGCACCGAAGTACCGCGTAGAATTACACTATAGTGCCATATAATAATGTCCATAAGGACCACATAGAATTCCTTAAGAATCATATACATATGCTAGGGATCAAGTATGTGTCTCACCAGACTTCACACATGTTCCAAAGAATATATATATATCCCGAAGGACCGCGTAGAATTTTGTCCCGAAGAACCGCGTAGACCCGCTACCCTTGGCATGCCAACTATACCTATAGTTCTCATCTACATAACATGGGCTTTTACATTTCACGTAGTCTATATCGCGTAGACATGTAAATTCTTACCTTTTCACATAGCTCATAATTTTTCCTGCATATTCATGTCATATAATGCATTTTATATGAATTCATGTCATGTCTCATAATACAGAATATGCTCATGTACCAAGATATAAAATCTAGACTTATCACAAGTCTAGAATTGAGTATATTTCTATAATTATGCTATGCATATGCACTCACCTATATTCTTTGTCTTTTCCTCGATCGATCCTACTTGTAGATTGTTCCAGAACTCGTGTAGGCTCAGTATCTACATAAACATAATTTTCAAGATGATTATCAGATGTCTATGTCTTGAAATTAATCTTTAATAGCCTACCATTTAAGGAATTAATAGTTTAGTCTTTCTTCTTTTTTTCTTTCTTTTTCTCTTTCTTCTTTTTTTTTATATGGGGAATTGGTTCCCCCCTGGGGGTATCGATTCCCCTCTAGCATTCTGGAAATTCATATTCGTTGAGGGGGTATCGATTCCCCTTGAATGGGTACCGATTCCCCTAGCCCAGAAATCCTATTTTGAGCTCGAAAATCATCTCATTTCAGCTCAAACATTCATATTTCACTCCCTTTAATACTCTTAACTTTCATACACTTGCTTAAACTAATTATTATCCATTCAATACCTCTAAAACTAAAAAACTAATCATCCATATAGAATTTAAGAATCTTACTCAAGTTCCAACTTGCTCTAATTTTAATTCTATCACCTCATACTTCTTAATTAGCTTGATGACAAGTCAAATCCAGCTTCTAATTCTTATTATGACCTTTAATTTAAGATTTCATTCAATGGCTCCCAACCTTTAATCTCCCTTAACTTACAATTCTTGAGTTCTAGGATCCTTGTTTCTCTCCATCATTTCCTAAATCTTCATTAACCAAACCCATGCTTAACTCATAAGAATTAATCCAAAAGAAGACAACTCACCTTTGCTTGCAAGCTTCACGGTTGGAGAAGAAGAAGAGAAATGTCTGGAACCTTGTTTATCTCAAATGCTTCCCACGTGATTTATAAAATCACCTTAAGGAATATTTAATTATTTCACTTACTAAATTACTCTTTTGCCCTCTTAATTTTCCTTCTTTATAATTCAATCCTACACCAAATAACTCAAATAGGTTATTGAACTCTTCCATCATTTTACTTAAATCACCAAATGTTGAAACTTTGCAAATTAATCACTAACCCGGCATGGAGGATGTTACAAATCTCCCTCCCTTAAGAAAATTCGTCCTCGAATTTTCAATAAGAAAAGAAATGGGGATACTGATTCCTCATATCCTCCTCACGTTCCCATGTTGCTTCCTCTACTTTGTGATTCTTCCATAAAACTTTAACCAATGAAATAGTCTTGTTCCTCAATTGCTTAACCTCATGAGCTAAAATTTGAATCGGTTCTTCCTCATAAGTCATATCCGGTTGTACCTCGATCTCTTCTGGATTTACGATATGGGAGGGATCCGATCGATATCTTCGAAGCATTGAGACATGGAATACATTGTGAATCTTTTCCATTTCTGGTGGTAAAGTCAATTGGTATGCTACGGGTCCCACCCTTTTTACAATCTCATATGGTCCAATAAACCGGGGACTTAACTTTCCTTTCTGACCAAACCTCAACACATTCTTCCATGGAGATACCTTTAAAAACACTTTATCCCCAACTTCAAATTCAATCTCCTTTCTTTTAAGATCAGAATAGGACTTTTGCCGATCAGAGGCTACTTTGAGGTTATGCTGAATTTCTCGAACTTTCTGTTCTACATCTTGAATTAAATTCGGACCAAGAACACTTCGGTCTTTGAGTTCATACCAATTTAATGGAGTACGACATTTTTCTTCCATATATGCTTCATATGGGCCATTTTTATACTAGACTGATAACTATTGTTGTAAGCGAACTCTGCCAGCGGTAAATACTTTTCCCATGATCCTTTAAATTCCATTACGCATGCTCTCAACATATCTTCCAATATCTGAATAGTTCTCTCTGATTGCCCATCAGTCTGAGGATGAAAAGTCGTACTAAAGTTTAAACGAGTCCCCAACGCTCCATGCAAAGATTTCCAGAATCTAGAAGTGAATCGAGGGTCTCGATCAGAGACTATGGAAACAGGTACTCCATGCAATCTAATAACTTCTCTAATATACAGCTCTGCATACTTTTCCATAGAGAAATCCGTTCTAAACCGGAAGGAAATGCGCTGACTTAGTTAATCGATCAACAATTACCAGATTGATTCTCTTTTGTTCGGAGTCAAGGGTAACCCCGAAACAAAATCCATCGTAACATTTTCCCATTTCCATTGAGGAATGAAAAGCGGTTGCAATAATCCTGATGGAACTTGATGCTCAGCTTTGACTTGTTGACATATCAAAACACTTAGACACAATTGGGTGATGCTTCGTTTCATCCCTGACCACCAAAATCGATCCTTCAAATCCATATACATCTTGGTTCCACCCGGGTTCATCGTTAACGGACTGCAATGAGCCTCTGATAATATTTCTTTCTTCAAGTCGTCATTGTCGGGTATTACAATTCTTCCTTTACAATATAGATTTCTATCTGACTTAATCTCAAAGTCTTTAATCTCTTTGTTCTTTACTTGTTCAATTCTTTTCAAACACACTTCATATTTACTTTGCAATTCTCCTATTCGTTCCAACCATGCTGGTTTAAGGGTTAATTCTGCATAAAGACCACCGTCTCCCGATAAAGATAATCTTGCATCCATAGCTCGTAAAGCTGCAAACGTCTTTCTACTCAAGCATCTGCTACCACATTAGCCTTTCCGGGATGATAGTCAATTATCACATCATAATCCTTTAAGAACTCTACCCATCTACGTTGCCTCAAATTCAATTCTTTTTTAGTCATCAGGTACTTCAGGCTCTTATGATCCGTATATAAGTAACAACGCTCCCCATAAAGATAATGACGCCAAATCCTGAGAGCGAATACTACAGCAGCCATTTCTAAATCATGAGTGGGGTAATCCTTTCATGTGGTTTCAACTGTCTCGATGCATACGCTACCACCTTTCCTTCTTGCATTAATACACACCCCAACCCGTTATGGGATGCGTCACTGTATACTACAAAATTCTTGCCAGATTCCGATTAAACCAATATCGGAGTTTCCGTAAGAATTCTCTTTAAAACTTCGAAACTTTCTTGACATTCAGAAGTCCAAACAAATGGTACGTTCTTTCTCATTAACTTTGTTAGAGGCAGCACAATCATCGAAAAATTCTTAATGAATCTTCGATAGTAACAGGCAAGTCCAAGAAAACTCCGAACTTCAGACACATTCTTAGGAACTTCCCAATCCATTATAGCTTTAACCTTCTGAGGGTCTACTCTAATCCCAACTGCCGAGATCACATGCCCCAAGAAAATTACTTCGTTTAACCAAAATTCACATTTGGACAATTTCGCATAGAGATTTTTATCCCTGAGAATTTGCAAAACTAGCCTCAGATGTGCGATGTGCTCTTCAATGGACTTCGAGTAAACCAGTATGTCATCAATAAAGACAACAACAAACTGGTCCAGATAGGGCTAAAAAATCCTGTTCATGAGATCCATGAAAGTACAGGTGCATTCGTTACTCCGAATGGCATTACGATGAATACATAATGACCATATCTCGTTCTGAAAGCCGTCTTCGGAATATCTTTCTCCTGGATCTTCAATTGATGATAACCCGAACGTAGATCGATCTTCGAAAATACCGAAGCTCCTTTTAGTTGATCAAACAAGTCATCAATGCGCGGAAGGGGATACTTGTTCTTGATGGTCACCTTATTAAGCTGTCGATAATCAATACAGAGACGCATTGATCCATCCTTCTTCTTAACAAATAACACCGGAGCTCCCCAAGGTGACACACTTGGTCGAATAAATCCTTTTTCTAACAACTCTTGCAATTGATTCTTTAACTCTTGCAATTCTTTTGGAGCCATCCGATAAGGTGCCATTGCAATTAGAGCGGTTCCTGGCATTACTTCAATTTGAAATTCTACCTCTCTATCCGGAGGTAATCCTGGCAACTCAGTCGGGAAAACTTCAGGGAATTCTTGAACAATTGGAATCTCCTTTAGCCCTTTCTCTATAGCTCTTAAATCTATTACATTTGCAAGAAATCCTTGACATCCCTGTAGCAATAGCTTCTTAGCTGACATTACTGACATTACATTTGCTAAGGGATTAAACTTTTCACTGCTCACACTTATCTCTGTTCCTCCTGGACTTTTCAGGGTTACCTTTTTTAATCTGCAATTAACATCTCCATAATAACGGAACAACCAATCCATTCCCAGAATCACTTCAAACTCGTCAAAGGGTAATTCCATCAGATTAGCAGGGAATTCAATTCCCTGAACCTTTATGGGACACCCCTTACAGACTTTATTCACCCGGGCACTATGGCCTAACGGAGTTGTTACTATAATATCATTACTCGTAGCTTCTAAGGGAATCCTCAACTCCTTTACTAACTTACTTGTAATATAAGAATAATTAGAACCTAGATCAATCAGTACCAATACTAATTTATCATACAACTGAAAAGTACCTGCTATAATACCAGGGTCATCACGGTCTTCACTTGTCTTTAGATTGTACACCCGTGCGGTTGATCGAACTTCAGGTTGAGCAGAGAATTCAGACGGGTTCCTTCCTCTGCCTCTTCCTCGTCCTCTTTGTGAGGAAGAACCAACACTTCCAGATGGTGCAGGCTCACCAACAATCAATGGACAATCCCGGATAAAATGTCCGGCATCTCCGCATCGAAAACAAGTCCCAGCAGCCATCCGACAAGCCCCATAATGGTTTTTCCCACAGTGCTGACACTGTCTCACTTGACTCGGAGTAGATCTCCCAGCACCAGATTCCACTGACTGCGTCTTTCTAGGTCTTGCCTGACTTGCTCCCCTAGCAGACGATGCAACTGATTCTGATCTAGCTTGTGATCGAAATCCCGAGTCTCTTCCCCTTTTTGATGGTACTGAGCTAGAAGAAGCACCCGTTCTCTTTGATGTTTGAACTCTAAAATCCCCGAATCTCTCATTCTAAGCTCTTTCAAGAGCCTTGGCGCGATTGATCACCTCTTGGAATGAGGATAAATTCAACACTATCAACATCTCTTTCAATCTAGGGCGTAAGCCCTCCACGAACCATTCGCAAGCCTCTTTTTCGGTAGGCACAAGCTCGGATGCAAACCTACTCAGCTTGTTGAACTCACATTCATACTCATATACAGAGCGGTTCATCTGTTTCAAATTCAAAAACTCCTGCTTCATTTGCCGAATGAACTGTTCTCCTATGTACTTGTTTTTGAATTCATCTAAGAACAAAGACCAAGTCAACTGGTCACTGGGCATCCTTATGGTGACATTCGTCCACCATATCCTCGCCTGACCCCTCAATAAAGATACAGCTCCATCTAACTTCTCCACTTCAGAACAGTGGAGACCATCTAACATGATTTTCAAATCATTCAACCAAAGATTCGCTGACACTGGACCTTCCTCAGCTTCTCCCTTAAATTCAGGAGCTCCTAAGCCTCTCAACTCTTTTGCTACATTTATTCTTTGAGTTAGTGGAGCAGAAGGTTGAAGACGCGTTAGAATAGCGTCTAACGTTCTGAAGAACGTATCTTGATCTTGCACAGGCACTCCTTGAGATGCCTGTTCTTCACCTTGCCTGGCAAGGGCAGGTGAATTACTGCTTTCAGCATGCCTATCTTCTCCCGCTTCACTTCGGGAGCTATTATGTCCGGACATCTAATAAGAATAAACACATTGTTCTATTAGCAAAACAACATACTCATACTATACCAGATCAGAAGTTCTCACTATTTGTTGGCATGTATTCCATTTAAAGACTCTATAGACTCTGGTTTATGCCTAGAATCGGCTAAATCATAGCTCTGATACAATTAAATGTAACACCCCCAACCCGTATACCAACCCAGATACGAGTCAGAGATATTACATTGACTTTTAAAACACCACACATTACAAATAATAGTAAAATACTTGAACTTATATTACGAAAATACAATAATATACATATGGTACTATAAGTTTACTAAAATATTCAGAGCATACACAACTTAACTTTTTAATTACATGCCAACATCCATTTTCTTAACAAATTACCTACTGATTAAGTTGCTTCTGATCTGATGGTTGCAGGAGTAATGTTGTCAAGCTGCTTAACCTGTCTCGTCTACTTTCTCGGATCCTACGTGTGAAACACTCACACGCTAAGTCATCGACTTAGTGAGGCAATGTAATAATAATAACAAGGCAATGTAATGAAAATGTCATAATGATATGAAATGAGATGAAAGCTTATACTTAATCAAGGTAGTTTACATCACCATTATCCTTACCTGTAAGCATATTACTTTAACATTCATGAATTTGTATTAATGAGTTTATTGGCCCATGATATCATATTGAGAGCCTAAGGTATCTGAGTATTGTGAGGTTGTGCACTATGCTGTCACCACAGCTCGTATAAATGCACCGAAGTGCCGCGTAGAATTGCACTATAGTGCCATATAATAATGTCCATAAGGACCACATAGAATTCCTTAAGAATCATATACATATACTAGGGATCAAGTATGTGTCTCACCAGACTTCACACATGTTCCAAAGAATATATATATATATATCCCGAAGGACCGCGTAGAATTTTGTCTCGAAGGACCGCGTAGACCCTCTACCCTTAGCATGCCAACTATACCTATAGTTCTCATCTACATAGCACGGGCTTTTACATTTCACGTAGTCTATATCGCGTAGACATGTAAATTCTTACCTTTTCACATAGCTCATAATTTTTCCTGCATATTCATGTCATATAATGCATTTTATATGAATTCATGTCATGTCTCATAATACAGAATAGGCTCATGTACCAAGATATAAAATCTAGACTTATCACAAGTCTAGAATTGAGTATATTTCTATAATTATGATATGCATATGCACTCACCTATATTTCTTTGCCTTTTCCTCGATCGATCCTACTTGTAGATTGTTCCAGAACTCGTGTAGGCTCAGTATCAACATAAACATAATTTTCAAGATGATTATCAGATGTCTATGTCTTGAAATTAATCTTTAATAGCCTACCAATTTAAGGAATTAATAGTTTAGTCTTTCTTCTTTTTTCTTCTTCTTCTTTTCTTCTTTTTTTTATATGGGGGAATCGGTTCCCCCCTGGGGGTATCGATTCCCCTCTAGCATTCTGGAAATTCATATTCGTTGAGGGGGTATCGATTCCCCTTGAATGGGTACCGATTCCCCTAGCCCAGAAATCCTATTTTGAGCTCGAAAATCATCTCATTTCAGCTCAAACATTCATATTTCACTCCCTTTAATACTCTTAACTTTCATACACTTACTTAAACTAATTATTATCCATTCAATACCTCTAAAACTAAAAAAAACTAATCATCCATATAGAATTTAAGAATCTTACTCAAATTCCAACTTGTTCTAATTTTAATTCTATCACCTCATACTTCTTAATTAGCTTGATGACAAGTCAAGTCCAGCTTCTAATTCTTATTATGACCTTTAATCTAAGATTTCATTCAATGGCTCCCAACCTTTAATCTCCCTTAACTTACAATTCTTTGAGTTCTAGGATCCTTGTTTCTCTCCATCATATTTCCTAAATCTTCATTAACCATACCCATGCTTAACTCATAAGAATTAATCCAAAAGAAGACAACTCACCTTTGCTTGCAAGCTTCACGGTTGGAGAAGAAGAAGAGAAATGTCTGGAACCTTGTTTATCTCAAATGCTTCCCACGTGATTTATAAAATCACCTTAAGGAATATTTAATTATTTCACTTACTAAATTACTCTTTTGCCCTCTTAATTTTCCTTCTTTATAATTCAATCCTACACTAAATAACTCAAATAGGTCATTGAACTCTTCCATCATTTTACTTAAATCACCAAATGTTGAAACTTTGCAAATTAATCACTAACCCGGCATGGAGGATGTTACACTACGCAATGGGGTAAGTTTAATATTTTTCATATTTAACTTGATGATAAATTTACTCATAATTTCACTTAGATTGCTTAGTAAATTCATTCGGTTGCTGCCAATACTGTTTAACTGTTTATTCTTTAACCCTGTGAAGTTAGTATTTGTTTTTGGTTGTCTTTTGGTTGAAGTAATGCAATCTATTCAAGTTTCAATTTGCAGAAGAAGAATAGTTTACTATCGCAATGCGAAAATGATTATCGCAACGCGAAAATGGCTATCGCAACGAGAGAATTGCAATGCGAAATGAAAATCGCAACAACAAAATCGCAACGCGAAAATGACTATCGCAATGCGAAAATGACTATCGCAATGCGAATTTGACTATCGTAACGAGAGAATCGCAATGCGATTTTATTTTATTACAAACGTTGCGATAGTCATTTTCGCATTGCGATAGTCATTTTCGCGTTGCGATAGTCATTTTCGCGTTGCGATTTTAAGTTTCAGATTCTATTCTTCTTCTGCAAATTGAAACTTGAATGAATTGCATTACTTCAACCAAAAGACAAATACTAACTTCACAGTGTTGAAAATTTAAGTTTCAAGAATAAACTACTACTCTTTATGTTGTCATTGAACTTGCACTAAACCTATATGTTGTCCTTTTAAATGTTTATATAAGTGCTTACTTCTGGAATGTTATCTGATGCATTTTGTGAACAATGATATAATAATGACTTGGGTGAATACCATGCAAGTTTGAAATATATTTGTCTTTGTTTCACTGTTTAATATCATGTTTGTTTATTTACTGATTTATGTATTAATTTATTTTTAGCGGCTTGCTAAGGTGGATGCTCTACGTCGGGTTTTTCTTACAAGACGAAGTTCACGCATCAGACGGCGTGCACGTGCCATTACGTCTCCGTTCACCCCAATAGTGCAAAGAATCCATAAGAAAAAGTCTGACTCACCTGTCATCGTTCAAGAGGCCTCCCCTATCGTTCAAGAGGCCCCTATCATCCCTCAAGAGTCCCCTCCCACCGTTCAAGAGGCCACTGTCATCGTTGAAGAGGTCCCTCCCAACATTCTAGAGCCCGATTCACACGGCGTAATATATCGAATTATTGAGAAGCCCCCTAACGTGCCGGATATGATGGATGATTGTTGGCTTTCGTATAAGTTACCGGCCAGTACCATTCCGGCAGATGAAGTGGAGAGGAAACAACTACCAGAAACAATTCTGGATAATACCCTTTGGGCTAAGACCGCAGTTGATTTTTATCTACATGAGCAGAGCCAAGGGTGTTACGCTGACATATACAAACTCAACGATGATATGCATTTGTTGATTGAACGGTCTTGGTGGGGTGTATTATTAGGGGTTGAAGACAATGGCTATTTCTATGGGGGGTAAGTCTTATATTTCTTCTTATATTTCAGTTTGATTAATTTTTTTTGAAATTTATGTAATTCACTAATATATGTCCTTTTTTTGTAAAACAACATATTGATGCATGGGTGACACGTCTTCTAATTGTAAGGAAATTGAAGAAAAATATAAAAAAAACACGATATACAATTATGCCGACGTCTTTTCACGTAGTTCACTTGAAGAATCAACGACAGGAATCATATGTGTTGGCTAATGGACAAGCTAAACTTTATCCTGCATGGTGGGAGGTCGATAAGGTTAGTATTTATTTGTTTAAATATTTTAAAGGTGTTCATAAATAAGTGCGAAATTTGAATTATTACATTTCGATGCAGGTGTTTATCCCTGTTTTGGAACTTACTCATTGGCTTCTCGTCGAGCTTCAGCTCCCATCCCTAAAGACAATAGTATATGAAAGTATGATAAATTACATATCATTGTCTGATTTGAGAGATATTATTAAGGGATGGAGCTCTCATTTGGCTAAATTCTTGGATGCAATTAATTATTGGACTAATTCTGGAAACAAGAAGCCAAAGAAGTTCAATGTTACAGTTATCAGAGACTAGACCACGCCACAATAAATGAATGAAGCCAGAGGGGATTGTGGTCCTCTCGTATGCATGTGCTTGGAGCGTTTGACGACGGGAAGTGCACAGTTTCTATCTCCCACCGATAGAGATAGAGGTGCAGTAGGCTTGTGGTTTCGGCATTTTATGGCTAGAACGATATATGCGAGACGCTGCCTACCTGCATCCACATTATGAAAGTGTCCATAAACAATTTGTATGTCAAATGCAAGTGTTGTTAAACATATATACTCTTTTTGGTTTGAAAATGTTTGGTTAAGTAGCTAGAATTCAATAATTTGTTGTTTGTAGGTTTTAGATGTGTAGAAAGTGTTGTTGATTCAATGTTTTGTTTCTGCAGGTTAATCCTGAAGTGAGCTGCGTGAAATGGATGTATGGGCGCAAAAGTTTATTCAATAATTGATGAGGAAATAATTCTTATTATTATTTTTTGATTGTTTAATTGATTTGTAAAAGATGATTTGTAAATGTTGATTTGTTTAATTGATTTGTACATAATTATTATTTGTGCTTGTTTAATTGATTGAAATGTAATAGTTGATTTGTTGATTTCAATATGCATTATGTTGAATGCAAAACAGACTATCGCAACGCGGAAATGACTATCGCAACGAGAGAATCGCAATGCGAAATGAAAAGCGCAACGAGAGAATCGCAATGCGAAAATGAAAATCGCAACGCGAAACTAAATTCGCGTTGCGATTTTCATTTTCGCGTTGCGATTTTCATTTCGCATTGTGATTCTCTCGTTGCGATAGTCATTTCCGCGTTGCGATAGTCAATTCCGCTTTGCGATAGTCATATTCGCGTTGCGATAGTCAAATGAATGTCTAATAAGTGATAACAACTGAACATATCATAGCAATGTTCAAACTCAAGTTACTAATACATGCCTAACTGAAAATGTTAAAAGTTCACACATAATATACACATAATACAACGTTTGTATTTAAAAATCACCTAAGTTAACAGTCCCAAAAGGTGAAGCCGGTTGTGATTGGGATTTTGATGAGGATCCATATTTTGGTAGAGGAAAAGATGATTGTGATGGCACTGGTGATCCACATGTCAACCTTGTATGACCACTTTCCTTGCACCGACTACATGTCGATCTCTTCTTCTCTTCACCCTTAGACGGTATACGATCGTGACTTTTTGGTCGGCCAGGTAGCCTTCTGTCCATGGCTGGTGGCAAAACTGTTTGTAAGTCATCTGGTATGTCCCACTCAGAAGAATGTGGAATAGGGTAGACAATCTCGATATAAGTCTGTCGATATACTTCTATAGTGTAGCAATCCATAGCGTATACGCTTGAATCATCTTGGTTTAGATGAAGAGAAACTTTTATAACATGGCCACACGGATAACCAGATGTTTGCAATTTCATACAACTACACGTCTTTGCATTTAGATCGACAAGCCCATTTAAGTTATTATCAAGTACTTCAAACAAAGTGTTTGAACATGGTTCAACTCTCAATGACGTTGACTTCACAACACGTTTCGTTATCTTTTTTTCAGTCCATGGTGTAACACGATGTTCCAATGTTCCTGTAAATTTGAATAAATAATACTTAGTAAAATATATGATAAGTTATGAATTTAAAGAAATAATACATGCATGGTTTCTTTTCTTGTAGTACCAATGTTGAATAGAGGCTCGAAAAAACTCCATTAACATAGTAATGGGTAATTTCCGGGAATGACGACTTAGAGCGTTGATTGATTCTGCACTATTAGACGTCATGAAACCATATCTTGCTCCAAGTTGATGTACTCTTGACCATCTTTCAAACCCGACATCTTCTAGTGTTTGAGCACACTGAGGCAAAACACGTCTTAAACAGTTTATATGCTTATTAAAATCCACTTTCCGATAAGCTTTTACAGCCTTCCAGTATGTCCATTTGTGATTTTTTATACCAGCAGACCTTGATTTTAGATTTCTATACAAATGAACACCACAAAGTCCATGAAAAGCATCTGGGAAACACCTTCTAACAGCGTTGTCAATTGATTTTGCCCTATCGAATATGATTTTTAGATTGCTAATAGGACCTATGCAATCCCTAAAGATGCCCCATAAACCATGTCCATGAATCAGAGGTTTCAGATTTGCCAACCCCGTAAGCTATTGGCAGTATCCCATTTTTAGCATCCATGGCTACTGCTAATAAGTTTACTCCAAGGTATCGACCTTTTAAATGTGCTCCGTCAACTATAATAACTGGGCGCATGCAAGTAATAAACGAATGAATCTACAAAATCATATACACAAAAAATATAATCATTTAAATGTGAAATGCATGTAACTAACAAAAATGAGTCAACAAATTATATTGATTTACTAACCGCAGCACCAATGGCGATAAACAGCAACTCAAAGTGTCCATCTCTATCTGTTTTGATATGAGTTACCGACCCATGATTTTTCAGCTTTAAATTGTGACAATAAGCCTGTAACACCCCAAACCGATGTGGGTAGCCCGATCCGATTCGAGAAGTCACATTAGGGCCACCGGAGCGACCCACCGTAAAAATAGCGGAAATTTTAAAACTTTTTATCAGAACATGTAAACTTATAAAATCATTTATCACTATTTAAAAATAAAACAGATTTCCAAACTCGTATATAAATCAAAATACAATTACATGCCCCCTAATCACAAGTACCATACTCTGCAACCACGCCGGAAGAACTCCCTTACTGAAGTCGATAGATGCACTGGTACAATTGTTTTAACCTGAAAAGGTGAGTAATAGAGTGAGCTTTGGAAAGCTCAGTAATACAGAACTACCAGATGATGCTACATGACATGTAGATAAATGGAAAGCCATATAATTTCCTTATTGAATCATATGTATACCAGCTTGCAGAATAATTTGGGGTTCCCTTAGAAGTTCATCGAGTAGAAGCCATGAATCTCAGTTCATAAGAAACCTTTCAAAGTATGACATTTTCAGGAGATCGAATAGGATGTCTAGTGTGTTCCAACAGTATAATAAAATCATAATAGGTACAAATCATAGTCCAGTAAATCTCACAATTTCGTAAAAGAGTTTAACTTTTGAAAATCATAGTTTAAACCCTTTTCTGGTACACCATCAGTAGTTCCAAAAATTATTTTCCATATAGCTTACTTTATGCACATAGCAAAAAGAAAGCCGACTTAAGGATAGGCTATGAAGCTTGTATCCTTAAGCCCAAGTCAATAAGTCCTATAGCTTACCCTAAGCACACAGCAAAGGAAAGCCGACCTAATGAAACATCTTGGGGCCCTCAAGAGTCACATTAGGCCCATTTAGCTTGATCAGAGCTATTCCATCGTAATTCAATTCCAAAATTCAATTGCACCGTGACATAAATTCCATAAATCCAAAAACATGGTAATCATATACCATTTCAAAACAAAAATTAGATAGCAGCCATATTCCATAAATTGTCACATTAAATTGGTGCATCCAAAACAATAACCAATGAATTCGGTGTACCACATATTAAAACCAATAAAACAGTTCAGTAATAAGTAGGGAACACACTAGAGAATCCCAGTATTTCCAGAGGCCATTGTAGTTATCATTTTGGATAACATGAAACTTATGAAATTTGATCGAATTCCTGGACAAGGTCCTATTGAGGAGAATCGATTACTAACCGATCTAGCCAGACATTTAATGTTGATACATTAGAATCCCACTATATTTTTGTGTGCTTTAGGAAAACGTTCAGGAACCTTTATACATAATAATTCTAAATTCAGATTTACTGCGAGTGATTCCATTACCCAAACAATCCGGGGTATTCAGGAATATACTTTAAATTCATAGGATTTCAGCCCAATTGAACCAAATGAGATATTCAGAATCTTTTCCATCTGCGTTACTTGTTTTTTTTTTCAACATGACCGAAGTGATTTTAGATGAAATATAGAATCGAAGATTCAAGTCATTTACAATCTACGACTATCGATCATATTATCAAACAACTCGAGTTACACAACTCTCAAACTGATGCATGTCAACAAGTCAATTCATTATCCTTCCAGTGTATTCACTCTTTAATACCATAGTGCAGATCCATAGATCATCCCCATAATCATCACTGAATAAATCTTCCAACGGTCTTTATTTCATTTTCACGTTTCTACAATATCAGGAAATACTGACGTACTTGATCCATGGCTCATAACCCATAATGACAATTCATCATGTAAGTTCAACAGTGTTTCCAAACTCATCAAATCACCTATTTAATCCTTACTCGTTGATGTTACTTAGTTCGTTTGGTAAGCAAGTCCATCCCGATTACTTTAAAGTTTTCCAGAATAATTCAGACGTTTCTGAATTTCAAATACACGTTGTACTACATTTCATTTCAATTTATTCATATAATAAAGTCATTCTGGTATTCGTGGTTGATTTGACTAACGACTACCCACTTATTAGTACTGTATGCGCTCTAGAGTTGAGCTGCGCCAAGTACTTCCAGAATTATCATCGATCCAAATTTGAGCAGATGAACAAACATTCAAGTGATACTTATATCATTCAGGTAATGATATAGTACTAACGTTGGTTAATCACTTAAGTTGCGTTTCACAACTTTTACTGGTAGCACAACATCCATGTTTATTTGGATTTCTTAATTAATCCAAGACATTTACTTATTCTAGGTCATAAGGGCATTTTGGTCATTTTGGTGCTTAACATTTTTTTCTATTCATTTCAAAGCTTGAGTATATCCATTCATTCCTGAGCTTGGTGACATTCTTGAGTTATTTCCATTCCAGGGGTAATTTGGTCATTTTATAATTCTAGAATATTTCAATCATTTCCTTCCATCCGGTCTTATTATTTAATTCAATCTTATCATTTACTTCAGTCCTTTCGAACAATTCTGTCAGCAGAATACCTCCAATAAATTACTCTTCAAGTATTTACTCCTTATTCGAATATTTTCGGGTCAAGTGTCTTCTCAGATTTTACAAACGAAATATTATAAATTTTTCTATACAAAGACAGGATCTTAACAATTAAATTCGTACTTAATCGAGTTAAGTACAAATCCTCAAAGTACTCTCTCATTCAGGGTCAATTCAGACTATTTTATCTCTCAAGGGCATTTTTGTAATTTCTTAACCAAATAAT
Source organism: Hibiscus syriacus (assembly GCF_006381635.1). NCBI lineage: Eukaryota > Viridiplantae > Streptophyta > Magnoliopsida > Malvales > Malvaceae > Hibiscus > Hibiscus syriacus. Next base: position 976,194 of record NW_024062855.1, on the reverse strand, counting down.
TTCAATATTAGCACTTAACGAAAATAATTATAATTTAGAGATCCTATGATCAATTGCTTTCCCGAACATTCTTTGATTTTGAAATGATTCCTTCACAAACTCTCATAGGATTAAAACCGGTTATCCATAATTTCCAAATAAAACTAACATTTCTTATGCACATCAGTAGTTATATCGGATCAATATGTCTTTTCAGAGTTATTAACCCACTTCCAGGGGCAATTCTTATCATTTTCCAACATAAGGGTAATTTCGTAATTTTACCATATCGGAGTATTCTCATAATTTTTCATCTAAGTATCTTTAACATTTAACCCTTGATGATATAAATATAAGTTACAAATCCAGAGCTGATTTCTTTATCACCAATCACAAACTTGTAATTTAATTCTAACAATTATTAATCTCTTATCTTAGTCATTCGATCCGTATTCAGTTACAGAATTTCTACCACATTCATATCGAGTGAATAAATTATTCAACTCCACAAAAGTGACCAACATTATCTTATTTATGCATTTACCAATATCAACATGTTCCATAAAGCATAAAGAGGTAGTAAAGTATTACCTCGATTTCCGTGCAATACCGATCGACCATAAAAATTCCATTCAAACACCCTCGATCTTTGATTCAACTTCCAATATTTTCCTCTCGATCCAGACCATCAAAATTACTAACTCGTATCCAAATTTTCCTCGTCATAAAGAAAACTTATTAGAATTGAAATAATAATTTGGAAACCCAATTAATATAATAGAATACTTGTGGGGTTACTATAATAATTAATCACTAAAATTAGGGACTGGACCGAATTAATTTGCACTATTGAGCCATAAATTAAATCTAATGGAAACTATGAGACAAGGTCAGTTCTTACCATTCTTGGATGACTAACTTGGTGATTTTCCCATTTGCACTTTAATACAACCCCCAAAATCACGTGCACTCCATTTCACGTTCATTTTAAATATTTTTTTTCCTTTCTTCATGTTCTACGCTGCAAGTAAAGCAAGAAAGCTTGCCAGACGATCGTCGGTACACCGCATCAACCACCGACATCATTTCGTTCATGTCGAACTTCAATAAAATCACGACCTTGGTTCTGTTCGCGAGCTTCCCGATTGCAAAAACTCTGAATCCATATATGTGGAACATGAGAATGGTGCAAATATAGGTTTCCTCTGGAGTGCTAATGTTTGAAAATGCTTGCACTAAAGCCATGAGATTTCTGTGAGATGATAACATACCTTTACTGGCACCTGTTGTGCCAGACGAATACAATAGGATCGCCACGTCATCCTGGTAAACTCAATCCCTGACTCGGATCTTATCCATCATCGATAATTTCTTCATCATTAACAATATTTAATAATTTAACTTGGCCGACGTCTTCAATCGTCACTGGCTCATTGTCAAAAAGTACGACGGGGATACCCGATCCAGCCAGTTTCGGGACGAGTTAGCCAGTGGTGAAGACAAGGACGGGCTTCGAATCGGCCATCTGTAACACGATTTCACGAGGTGTATTGAGGGTGTTGCCATGGAGATTGTTTCCTTTGTTTGAGCAGTTTCTTCACTTGCTAAAACTCCATTAACTAGAACCAAGAACTTGTGGGAAGATACCGAGAACATTGAACAAACTGGCACCAAAAATACCAGTTCCGAACATTTGAAATAAAAGATTAGAGCTGTTGGAAATGACAAAGCAATACCTTTTATTTAATTGATTTCCAGCTTTTGGTGGATACAAAAGCTAGCTGGTTGAAAGTGAAAGTTGAAAGCAATGTATTCCAACCTTATCTGCAATACCATTATCCTTACTTAAAAATTATATCTCTTATTGAGTGGCCCTCAATTTGTTTCATAACATAATAGTATGATAACACACTCATTTGCAAATCAACTTTATATCATTACACATATTTTAAATTGAAAGAAAACTAACCCCATTTTGGGGTGTGACAATTCACCCATCCTTAAAAGAATCTCGTCCTCGAAATTCATTCATGTCACATAATTGTAGAAATGAAACTTCCATCAGTTCTTTCATATCTTTCATGTAATTTTTATAGAAATACGGATCCTCCACTAATCCTTAACCAGTTGAGCATACATTCTTATCAGAACTTTACCTCATTTCAAATAAAAGAATCCGAACAAAAATTTCCTCGAGTAATCAATTCAGTCTTGGTCGTGTGAATAGGCTCAGAGAGCAGTAGCATATCTCAATTTCATTTCCGAAGTCTGGTCAGAATTTCTCAGATGAATAACTCTCACATTGTTCGTGAATTACTTTACATAATTTAAATAGACGTTACTGGTATTCCTTTATAAAACGATAGAGTCCCAACGGATGAAAACTTAGGTTTGCTCATTACAGATAGGGACTCAACCTTAGAGTTCCAGCTCAGAGAGGTACGATTGTAGTCTAGGGGCACGTACTGATCAGACATCTTTTTAAAATTCGACCGGCCGGTCTATCTTGAAAAATTGACTCAACCATAGCTCTGATACCACTAAATGTAACACCCCAAACCGATGTGGGTAGCCCGATCCGATTCGAGAAGTCACATTAGGGCCACCGGAGCGACCCACCGTAAAAATAGCGGAAATTTTAAAACTTTTTATCAGAACATGTAAACTTATAAAATCATTTATCACTATTTAAAAATAAAACAGATTTCCAAACTCGTATATAAATCAAAATACAATTACATGCCCCCTAATCACAAGTACCATACTCTGCAACCACGCCGGAAGAACTCCCTTACTGAAGTCGATAGATGCACTGGTACAATTGTTTTAACCTGAAAAGGTGAGTAATAGAGTGAGCTTTGGAAAGCTCAGTAATACAGAACTACCAGATGATGCTACATGACATGTAGATAAATGGAAAGCCATATAATTTCCTTATTGAATCATATGTATACCAGCTTGCAGAATAATTTGGGGTTCCCTTAGAAGTTCATCGAGTAGAAGCCATGAATCTCAGTTCATAAGAAACCTTTCAAAGTATGACATTTTCAGGAGATCGAATAGGATGTCTAGTGTGTTCCAACAGTATAATAAAATCATAATAGGTACAAATCATAGTCCAGTAAATCTCACAATTTCGTAAAAGAGTTTAACTTTTGAAAATCATAGTTTAAACCCTTTTCTGGTACACCATCAGTAGTTCCAAAAATTATTTTCCATATAGCTTACTTTATGCACATAGCAAAAAGAAAGCCGACTTAAGGATAGGCTATGAAGCTTGTATCCTTAAGCCCAAGTCAATAAGTCCATATAGCTTACCCTAAGCACACAGCAAAGGAAAGCCGACCTAATGAAACATCTTGGGGCCCTCAAGAGTCACATTAGGCCCATTTAGCTTGATCAGAGCTATTCCATCGTAATTCAATTCCAAAATTCAATTGCACCGTGACATAAATTCCATAAATCCAAAAACATGGTAATCATATACCATTTCAAAACAAAAATTAGATAGCAGCCATATTCCATAAATTGTCACATTAAATTGGTGCATCCATAAAACAATAACCAATGAATTCGGTGTACCACATATTAAAACCAATAAAACAGTTCAGTAATAAGTAGGGAACACACTAGAGAATCCCAGTATTTCCAGAGGCCATTGTAGTTATCATTTTGGATAACATGAAACTTATGAAATTTGATCGAATTCCTGGACAAGGTCCTATTGAGGAGAATCGATTACTAACCGATCTAGCCAGACATTTAATGTTGATACATTAGAATCCCACTATATTTTTGTGTGCTTTAGGAAAACGTTCAGGAACCTTTATACATAATAATTCTAAATTCAGATTTACTGCGAGTGATTCCATTACCCAAACAATCCGGGGTATTCAGGAATATACTTTAAATTCATAGGATTTCAGCCCAATTGAACCAAATGAGATATTCAGAATCTTTTCCATCTGCGTTACTTGTTTTTTTTTTCAAACATGACCGAAGTGATTTTAGATGAAATATAGAATCGAAGATTCAAGTCATTTACAATCTACGACTATCGATCATATTATCAAACAACTCGAGTTACACAACTCTCAAACTGATGCATGTCAACAAGTCAATTCATTATCCTTCCAGTGTATTCACTCTTTAATACCATAGTGCAGATCCATAGATCATCCCCATAATCATCACTGAATAAATCTTCCAACGGTCTTTATTTCATTTTCACGTTTCTACAATATCAGGAAATACTGACGTACTTGATCCATGGCTCATAACCCATAATGACAATTCATCATGTAAGTTCAACAGTGTTTCCAAACTCATCAAATCACCTATTTAATCCTTACTCGTTGATGTTACTTAGTTCGTTTGGTAAGCAAGTCCATCCCGATTACTTTAAAGTTTTCCAGAATAATTCAGACGTTTCTGAATTTCAAATACACGTTGTACTACATTTCATTTCAATTTATTCATATAATAAAGTCATTCTGGTATTCGTGGTTGATTTGACTAACGACTACCCACTTATTAGTACTGTATGCGCTCTAGAGTTGAGCTGCGCCAAGTACTTCCAGAATTATCATCGATCCAAATTTGAGCAGATGAACAAACATTCAAGTGATACTTATATCATTCAGGTAATGATATAGTACTAACGTTGGTTAATCACTTAAGTTGCGTTTCACAACTTTTACTGGTAGCACAACATCCATGTTTATTTGGATTTCTTAATTAATCCAAGACATTTACTTATTCTAGGTCATAAGGGCATTTTGGTCATTTTGGTGCTTAACATTTTTTTCTATTCATTTCAAAGCTTGAGTATATCCATTCATTCCTGAGCTTGGTGACATTCTTGAGTTATTTCCATTCCAGGGGTAATTTGGTCATTTTATAATTCTAGAATATTTCAATCATTTCCTTCCATCCGTCTTATTATTTAATTCAATCTTATCATTTACTTCAGTCCTTTCGAACAATTCTGTCAGCAGAATACCTCCAATAAATTACTCTTCAAGTATTTACTCCTTATTCGAATATTTCCGGGTCAAGTGTCTTCTCAGATTTTACAAACGAAATATTATAAATTTTTCTATACAAAGACAGGATCTTAACAATTAAATTCGTACTTAATCGAGTTAAGTACAAATCCTCAAAGTACTCTCTCATTCAGGGTCAATTCAGACTATTTTATCTCTCAAGGGCATTTTTGTAATTTCTTAACCAAATAATTTCAATATTAGCACTTAACGAAAATAATTATAATTTAGAGATCCTATGATCAATTGCTTTCCCGAACATTCTTTGATTTTGAAATGATTCCTTCACAAACTCTCATAGGATTAAAACCGGTTATCCATAATTTCCAATAAAACTAACATTTCTTATGCACATCAGTAGTTATATCGGATCAATATGTCTTTTCAGAGTTATTAACCCACTTCCAGGGGCAATTCTTATCATTTTCCAACATAAGGGTAATTTCGTAATTTTACCATATCGGAGTATTCTCATAATTTTTCATCTAAGTATCTTTAACATTTAACCCTTGATGATATAAAATATAAGTTACAAATCCAGAGCTGATTTCTTTATCACCAATCACAAACTTGTAATTTAATTCTAACAATTATGAATCTCTTATCTTAGTCATTCGATCCGTATTCAGTTACAGAATTTCTACCACATTCATATCGAGTGAATAAATTATTCAACTCCACAAAAGTGACCAACATTATCTTATTTATGCATTTACCAATATCAACATGTTCCATAAAGCATAAAGAGGTAGTAAAGTATTACCTCGATTTCCGTGCAATACCGATCGACCATAAAAATTCCATTCAAACACCCTCGATCTTTGATTCAACTTCCAATATTTTCCTCTCGATCCAGACCATCAAAATTACTAACTCGTATCCAAATAATTTTCCTCGTCATAAAGAAACTTATTAGAATTGAAATAATAATTTGGAAACCCAATTAATATAATAGAATACTTGTGGGGTTACTATAATAATTAATCACTAAAATTAGGGACTGGACCGAATTAATTTGCACTATTGAGCCATAAATTAAATCTAATGGAAACTATGAGACAAGGTCAGTTCTTACCATTCTTGGATGACTAACTTGGTGATTTTCCCATTTGCACTTTAATACAACCCCCAAAATCACGTGCACTCCATTTCACGTTCATTTTAAATATTTTTTTTCCTTTCTTCATGTTCTACGCTGCAAGTAAAGCAAGAAAGCTTGCCAGACGATCGTCGGTACACCGCATCAACCACCGACATCATTTCGTTCATGTCGAACTTCAATAAAATCACGACCTTGGTTCTGTTCGCGAGCTTCCCGATTGCAAAAACTCTGAATCCATATATGTGGAACATGAGAATGGTGCAAATATAGGTTTCCTCTGGAGTGCTAATGTTTGAAAATGCTTGCACTAAAGCCATGAGATTTCTGTGAGATGATAACATACCTTTACTGGCACCTGTTGTGCCAGACGAATACAATAGGATCGCCACGTCATCCTGGTAAACTCAATCCCTGACTCGGATCTTATCCATCATCGATAATTTCTTCATCATTAACAATATTTAATAATTTAACTTGGCCGACGTCTTCAATCGTCACTGGCTCATTGTCAAAAAGTACGACGGGGATACCCGATCCAGCCAGTTTCGGGACGAGTTAGCCAGTGGTGAAGACAAGGACGGGCTTCGAATCGGCCATCTGTAACACGATTTCACGAGGTGTATTGAGGGTGTTGCCATGGAGATTGTTTCCTTTGTTTGAGCAGTTTCTTCACTTGCTAAAACTCCATTAACTAGAACCAAGAACTTGTGGGAAGATGCCGAGAACATTGAACAAACTGGCACCAAAAATACCAGTTCCGAACATTTGAAATAAAAGATTAGAGCTGTTGGAAATGACAAAGCAATACCTTTTATTTAATTGATTTCCAGCTTTTGGTGGATACAAAAGCTAGCTGGTTGAAAGTGAAAGTTGAAAGCAATGTATTCCAACCTTATCTGCAATACCATTATCCTTACTTAAAAAATTATATCTCTTATTGAGTGGCCCTCAATTTGTTTCATAACATAATAGTATGATAACACACTCATTTGCAAATCAACTTTATATCATTACACATATTTTAAATTGAAAGAAAACTAACCCCATTTTGGGGTGTGACAAAGCCGGCAGTTGGGCAAACGATGCTTCTGGAGACCCCCTCAATAATTCCAAGGCATAACATTTGGTTATCCAAGCTTGAGAATATGAGATACTAATCTTGAACCGAGCATTCATGTCAGTTATAATTTCATGTCCCCGATATACCCTACCATTCAAAAACATTAACTCAGCCAGAAAACCACCCAACACCTTTTTGTTTGCCTGTCTATGGTGAAGAAAAACTTGGGTTCTTGAACATGTATGTTTATCAATAAAAGTCCTAACTTGAAACATTTCGCAATCTTTTATCGCCACGTACAGTTTTTGTCAACCATACACCTTGTTTCGAAACGATCTTTGCTTGATTTGTTAACTTTTAGTTGATAGCCATCTTCCACACATTTTGTATACAAAGCTATCTTCAAGTCTTTCTTTGTATCAAAACAATCATCTTTCTTGATACGAATAATTTTTGTGTAACAATCAATTGCTATCTTTACCAACTCTTCTTCCAGTATATGAAGTAATTCTGGCATATTCCAGTTATACTCCCGTGGCATTTTCTTCGGGGACTTTTCTTTGGGGATTTCTTCTTCTTCTTTTTCTTCTTCAGGGTTATATGAATTACAGAATAGATGTTCAACATGTTCATTTACAGTCGTAACTTCCTCCTCATTATCATCAACAACATCTTCCTCGGCAACGGCTGTTTCATCGTTAAAATTCGGGTATTGACCAATATCAAAATCATTACACGCATGGTCTGTTTCTTTTTCTGAAAAATCATCAAAATCTGAGTATTGACCAAGATCAAAGTTCGGGTATTGACCAAGATCAAATTTCGAATACTGACTAGTACTCACAATTTTTTCTATTGGCTCATCATCGTCTAACTGGTCAATACGAAAATCAGAATTTGGTGCTGAAAGTTGATTGGGATTTGGATTAGGGAAAGGTTGTGGGTTTTGAGATTGTGTTTGGTATTGGAAATGTGGTGAAACAATATTTGCTTGGTGATGAAATTGTGGTGGAACCATTAAATTTTGAGCACCATAAACTGGGGTTGAAAAACTTAGTTGATTACTACCCGCTACTGACCCAACTTCACTACTTCTAGGTTCAGCAACATACAATGTAACATCATCACTTGAAACACTAATGTAAGCAATGAATCGTTCAACATCTTCATTGTCGGTTAACAAATAAACTTTACCATTTCTCTGATAAGATAGCCTAAATCCACTTAGGGGCTCTAAATTCAATTTATTTGCAACTCGTAACATTAGAGTTTCATAAGTTAACTTTTTTAATGACAGTTTTAGTTGAAGATTCATGGGTAAAGGCATATATTGTAAAATACCATGAACATTCTCCCATGACCCTCCAAAACACAAATCTATCCAAACATGATCAACATTAGATGATTTCATTATTGTAAATTAATTTACTAAACAAACGAGCTGCGAAACTAAAACCTGTTGCCAGATGGGGAAGGATGTCGTTGGATATAGAAATGGATGTCGCCGGAGAGAGTGATAGATGGAGATGGAATGAGTTGTGATTTAGGGATTTAGGTTATGAGTTGCTACTGCTGCGTAGTTATATACCCAAAACATTTGTGTTACGAAACTAAAACCTGTTGCGAATTCAGAAATCGAGTTGCGAATTTGAAATTCAGTATTGCGATAGTCAGAATCTCGTTGCGATAGTCAGAATCTCGTTGCGATAGTCAGATTCGCGTTGCGATTTACGTATTCGCATTGCGATTTACGTATTCGCATTGCGAATTAGGAAAATCGCAACGCGAATATGGAAAATCGCAATGCGATAGTCAGAATCGCGTTGCGAATCTGGAAACTGATTTGTGATACCGGAGATCGCGTTGCGAATTATCGATCGCATTGCGATTTAGTTGGTCATTTTGGCAAATCCAAAAAAAATATGATTAAAATCGTATATTATAAGGCATTTTTGGTCACTGAGGATATTTTTTTTTTCTTTTGTCTATTTGCATGGACATGGAAGTCACAACTCCCTCCTCTGCTATACTTTTGTACCAACTTTCGAAAGCTACGAAAATAAAGATTTTGAAGGAATTAACTTACAGATTCATAAATATTTTTTTAAAGAGTATATATAGAGTTTGTATTCATTTATATTTAGTATAAAATTTTTGGTTCTATATATTTTAGGATCATTAGATGAGAGAAAATCAAAGTATGAGATTAATTTCTTATTTTTTTTTAATTAAATATTTTCTCATTTCTTACGGTTAATCTCAACCTTTGATTTCTCCCATCCAACGATCCTAAAAAAATGTAAAACTAAAAAAAATTTACACTATATAATTAAATAACTAGATAAATAAAATTTTAGAGTATAAATCATCATTAAAATAGATAAATAATAAAATAAAATTCAGATTCCGGAATGAATAACTAGACATGGATCTTTATTGGTAATGTATTTTTTTTAACTAATAGTGCTTGATTTAATTAATTTGGTATCAACTAGGTGCTTTTTTTTTCTTTTGAAATATTTATGCACCATCTTGAATAGATAGAATCACATTACTTATTTGTGCAGACGGGAGTGAAGAGGTTATTTTTCATTTCTTTTCTGCCTTAATTGATTATTTGACTGTGACACATTAAACATTATGCGTGGAATAAGGCAATATGTTTAGGGTAAATACGAGTATCCTACGCTAGGACAGGGATCCATTGAAATTAGTATAAAATTAATTAAATTTCATATATTTTATTTGTTATGATTACTATTTAAATAATCAAATCATTAGATTATATTGCTAAATTTAACAATTATATTTATTAAAATATTAATTAGAGACAATTGACATGACCCCTAACTAGTTAACTTTATTTTTAGTCCCTTTAGGTTTTAAAGATAAAGAAATGGTAAAATTGCCTTCTGGCCCACCAAAAATGGCTCTTTTCAATTTAATCGAATTAAAAAAAAGTATTATTATTATTATTATTTACTTATTTTTTTATTAATATGGGGTAAGTACAAGGCAATATCTATTCAAAGATAACTCTCAACAATGACATTGAACGCTCATACCCCTAACATACATAGTGTTCGAACTCGAGACCTTAAAAAATAATAACAATTAGATTGTAAAAATATTAATTCGATGGTAAGTTATGTGAGTGTATAATGTTAGTGTAATTTTACCGTAATCCCCTAAATTTGGCCCAAAAATTATGTTTAAATCTCGAATATCACATTGGTCACTGTAACACCCCAACCCGTACCCGATCCGGATATGAATCTGATATGTCACATTGATTTTTTTAAAACATTACATATTGAAAACTTATTGAAAATTTTTACATTTATTTATATTCTAGTGGTGAAACCCTTAAATCACATTCATTAAAAATAAATATTCAAACTTACATCGAAAGTAAATACTTTATAATTTACATAAATACAAAATAATATGATTACAAAATGGATCAGAGCATTTCAATTTAAACATTTTACTACATGCCAAAAATTTACATAATAACAAGAAAACCTAATGTTTAAATTGTTCTGATCTGATCTTTCTCCCTTGTATGTTGTCCCTTTCTAGCCTTAATCTTCTTATTTCTTTGAACCTATATGTGAAACAATCACACGCTAAGTCTTTGACTTAGTGAGGCAATAATGAAAGTAAGAAAACTTTTAAAACACTTAATGATTCAATTCATATAAACATATTCATACCGAACTCAAAATACTTTTCATAAACATGACATATGATGTTATTCATTATTCAAATGTATATTATTTGATTTTTTTAGCTCAATGCATACTACTGAGAACTAAAGGTATTTGAGTACATTGAGGTTGTGCACTAATGCATTCACCACTGCTTATATAATTTGCACCGAAGTGTCACGTAGAATTTGTCCCTAAGGACTGCATTGAATTTGTCCTGAAGGACCACGTAGAATTGTCTCGAAGAGCCACATATTTGTCCTGAGGAGCCTCGTAGAACCCTAGACTCTTGGCATGCCAACTATACCTCTAATTCTCATACATATACCTTGGCTTTAACCCTATAATTATTTCTCATTTCATTATTTAAAGTGTGTCTTATTCACATGGAGTACATTCTCGTAGTTTACTTTCACGTATAACATTTTTGTATAAAGCATATTCACATATCACATGTTCACATTCATGTACATATATCAATAAAAACATAGCTTTAGAAATATAACTTGAATAAAACAGTTTTCGATCGAAAACTTCGAGGTTGGCTTATCGCAAACCGTCCTCATATCTAATATAAAATATAATTCTGCACTCACCTTTGCCTCTCGTAAGTCATAAATGTAATTCTTTTCCATTAGATTAATCTCGTACTATATCAATTCTTTTGATACTCTTTCGATCCAAATCTACATATCAATATGTCCAATATCAATAACGAATTTCCATTAACAATTCATCCGTTAGCAATTACGTAAACGAAACAACAACTCTTGATTTAAATTTCAAACTGAATAGTATCGGTACCCCTCCTACAGTACCGATACTTCACTTCTATGGCACTGATACCCACTTCGGGTATCGATACCATTTTAGCATTCTGGAATTTCATTTTTGATTGCGGTATCAATACCTTCCTCTTGGTATAGATACCTACACCTCAATATCGATACTTATTTAAATCGGTATCGATACTGTTCATCCGAATCCTATATTATCCTTCCATTTTCACCTTATAGTATCGATACTGTTCTTCCAATACCGATACCCTTACCTAGATTTTACAACTTTTACTTTGAATTTTACACATACCTCACCTAAATCTTAACTTTCAGCTTCATTCATGCCCTCAAACATTATATCATTTATCTTGACTAACCTACCTCCATAAATCCCCTTATAACATCTAATTTCCTTCAAAGAACACTTAAAACTAAAAATCACACTAAATATTCAAACATGTTTTCAATCACTTCTAAGGCTTCAAACACCTTAATTGAACCTTTGACAAGTCAAATATGCATTTAGAATCCAATTTCTAACCAGATATAATGAATTCCCTTAAAAAACCTCTTTTCTTAATTCACCATAATTTCTTACTATCTTAGCTTTTAATCATCTTTAAGCTTTCCTTAAGATTTTATATCACCCAAAGACTAAAAGCCAACTTAAAAAATTCAAGAAACAGTCAAATTGAAAGTAACTCACCTTGGAAATGGAGGTTCACGGCAAGAAGGAAGAAGAAGAGAAGCGAACCAATCTTCCAGATAATCCCCTTTTTAATATTCATAAGCTTAAAATATCTAAAAGAAATGAATTTTAAATTCATATCCTGCTAAAATGCCTCTTTTCCCTTCCATTCTTTCATCTTTGTTAATAAGTCCTAAACACAAATTTCCAAAATTAGTCCTTGAACTTTTTAACTTATTCCAATTAAACTACTAAATTTTAAATTCTTACAATTAGTCATTGACCCGATGTTTGGGGTATTACAGTCACAATATGACATACAACAATTCTTGCATATACACTTGATTCTAGACAGTTCTACAAATGAGATAAGTGACTGATTTCCCAATGGGTTTAATAATAGGCATTGGTAAGTTATTTTTAAGTTACTGATTTGATGTTGATGATATAAGGGTTGTTCTGGTTTGATGTTGATGATATAAGGGTTGTTCTGGTTTGATGGTTCAGATTAAAACAATGTTAAGAACAAATTGGATCTAGGAAAGCTCCGATAGAGTAAACACTTAACGATGAAATCGTATGGTGTGTATCCATCTGAATGATTCCGGTGTAATATTATATATATATTTAACAATCTATGCTGATTATAAAGTTTAAAATATTTCTTTGTCATTAATAATACACACACTCAAAGATATAACTACTTGTACCGGTATTATCATCACAGTCAAATACATTATCATCCTTATACACGACAGACATAAATCAATAATTTTAATATGCAATTTCTTTCATTTAAATACAAGTCAATAATTTATGTCTTCTACGGATAAACTCGAATACTATTTTATGAATCTATGTGACTTAGAAAGACCAACTCGGATACGATCAACCTTTCAGCCACGTCTGCCTCTCCACTCTCCATATAGCTACTATTCAAGAGAGAAATTCCTCTCTTCTTCCCGCACATCAATATATCGATTTGTACTTATGGGTAACAAACACTCACAAGTACAACTATTTGAATCTAAAATATTTAATGAAAACAATACTTTCTTAATCATTGAGATTACTTGATAAATTCTCCTATGTTATACTATTTATTGCTCATCGTAGTTGTTAAATTGAATGTATGCACTTGCTTGACTCTTATTTTGGTTTCGCTCTGCCTTGATTGTAAGTTGGTTTCCTTCCTTATATTTGTTTACTGTAGAATAGAATGATTGAGTAGGTTCGTTGTAGCACAAGGTTTGATCATTGAGTAGCGTAGTATTGTTTGTATGTGTGATTTGACATTGAAAATGCTTGTCTATACTGTCAGTGACCAATAAATGAATAAATGATATCACAAGGCATAGTTAAATGTTGTGTATTATATTTTTAATAAGTATGATTTAAAAATTTAAGAGTCTAATCTATAAGTTAAATACGTATGATTTAAAGGTTCAAGAAATACTATTTATAAATCATATATCACATGATTTACAATGATTTATATTAGTATGTGAAAGTGTTTAAAAGTATGAGTTGCATATAGTATGTTCCTATGTAATATGTGGCAGCGTTAATTTAGTAGTATTTTTTATCATTCATTGAATTTATTTAAACTCATACTCGTTGTTTACTATATATATACTCAAGACTTTTGGTGGTAAAAGATTTGGTGACTTGGATATAATACTGAATTAATTAATAAGCAAATAATTAATAATTACACAATAAAACCTTTATAAATTAATTCTCGATAAAAATGATAACTTCTATAAAATAATATTTTTTGAGTTCCAATTTAGGTCCGAAGTCTAAATTAATACTTTTGATAAATTAATAAGATAATAATTTTTCGCAAGACTCTTGTATAAATTTATGGTCTCTTCAATATTATAAATTAATAATTCTATAAAATTACAAATAAACTAGAACAACTTAGTAAAATATGATTCTATTATTTTTTTTACTTCTTCTTAAAATTTAAATCTAACTATATTTTATCTTTAACTTTTCTTACCATACATAAACTTATATTAAGTTTTAACTAGTACAACGTACTACAATGAATTTTATTTTTTTAGGGGTATATATTATATTTAATTAGTCACATTGTACATGAACATAATTTAATTAGTCAATATAATATATATATTTTATTCATGAAAGATAATGTAGATTCATTAAATTAAAAAAAACTTTAAATTAATAATTTATTAATTAATTTATACCTCTTTAAATTGATAAAATTACGTAGATCTATACGATTGTTCATCATTGAACCTTTTATACCTCTTTACACACTGCAATTGAGATGAATGGACATTATTCTTCTAGATTGATGGGACATTATTAATTTATAGAAAAATCAATTTCACCATGTATCAAAAAATTGGAAATGGGATGAGGTGGAAAACCAAGGGAAATTAATTAAGGAAAAATAAACCCAAAATGTGAAGAGTTGAGAAAAATCTTAAATCTTAAAGTCCTAATTACCCTTAAATCATATTTTTCTCATTGTTTAGCTGCCCAAAATCCAGGATTCCAACTTTCAATCCAGGATTATAAAACAATTGTCTCGCAGGCAAAAATGCCTATGGTAAGGATGCCTAAGGTACGACAACCTTAATATACGGTTAAGAAAATACGGTATCAAAAATGTTAATATTTTTTTAACATTTTCGATAAAACGCTACCTAAAATATTATTTTTTTTACCAAAAATGTTAATATCGAGCGCTACCTAAAATATTTAATATTTTCGGTAAAAAGTTACCTAAAACATTATTTTTTCTACCGTAAATATTAATATTGGGCACTACCTAAAATGTTATTTTTTACCGAAAATTAGGTAGTAAAATTAACATTTCCGATAAAAAAAATAATGTTTTAGGTAATGCATTACAAAAAATATTAAAAAAATATTGTATAAAAATATACAATATTTTTTTAACCATATATTAAAAATATCATACAACATAACTATCCTTATACAAGAAAAGATTGCCTGTGGGGTCAATCGAGATCTCAGTTTGCTGGACGAGACATGACCAAACAATGATTTAAATAATAATTAATTGTCAGAAAATAACGGTTGTTATATAGTAATTTTAATATCATTTTAAATTGTTATTGTATGACCGTAATATTGATAAAGACTACTATAACAATCCAACGCAACACAATTAATCTACGTACCAGAAACTCCCTCACACTGACTAACCAGTAATGAGACCCATTGCTTCAGCTGACACTTACTTAACTCCAACTCCCAGTTTCAACTACAATTCTATAAAGTTTTAGTACACACTCAGAAACTGCAGTCTCTTTGCAGCTGCATTTGTTTGAGAAAATAACCTCAATGACCGAAAATTTCTTATAATATACGATTTTGATCAACTTTTTTTCGATTTGTCAAAATGACCAACAAAATCGCAATGCGATCTCTAAATCGCAACGCGATATCCAATATCGCAAATCAGTTTCCAGATTCGCAACGCGATTTTGACTATCGCATTGCGATTTTCCAAATTCACGTTGCGATTTTAGAAAATCGCAATGCGAATATGTAAATCGCAACGCGATTCTGACTATCGCAACGCGATAATATATAATCGCGACGCAATTCTGACTATCGCGTTGCGATAATACAAAATCATAATGCGATTTTCAAAGCGCCATTAGTGTCGCAACGCGTATTTTATTTTCAAATTCCAAACACGGATATTAATATATCCCGTAATCGCAACTCTTAACCTAAAACCCTAAATCACAACTCAGTCACATCTCCATCTCTCACTCTCTACAGCGACTTCCGTCCCCATCTCCGACGAAATCCATCCCTATCTCCGGCGAAATCCGTCTATCTCCATCTCTCAGAGCCACCATCACAATCATTCACGATCAGAAATGGAAAATCAACCAAATCAACCACCGAGGGTTAGTTTTTTTTAATTATTTTTATTTTGAAATTTTTGCATTATTATTAGGTTTTTCATATTCAAATTGATGATAAGTTTACTGGTAATTTCAATAATAGATTAACCATTTCACTTAGATTAATTATTAAATTCATTCGATTGCTGCCAATACTGCTAAACTGTTTAGTCTTTAACCTTGTAAAGTTAGTATTTGTCTTTGTTTTGTCTGTTGGTTGAAGTAATGCAATTTATTCAAGTTTCAATTTTAGACAATGACTATTTGAAACCGAGGATCGCAACGACAAAATCGCAACGCGATTTTAGTTTCGCGTTGCGATTTTCATTTCGAGTTGCGATTATCTCGTTGCGATAGTCATTTTCGTGTTGCGATTTTAAGTTTCAGAAACTATTTTTCTTCTGCAAATTGAAACTTGAATGAATTGCATTATTTCAACCAAAAAACAAAGACAAATACGAAATTCACAGTGTTGCAAATTTAAGTTTGAAGAATAAACTACTACTACTCTTTATGTTTATTATTGTTTTTGGTATATCTTCACAGTGTAGTTTTTGGTATATCTAACTTGGTATGTTTATTGTTTTTGTAGAACTTTTTTTCGGCTCAATTGACCTTAAGGAATAAAATAAGCCTAGTCACTACAATTGCATCGAAGTTTTCACATGTACAAAGAAAATTGTTTGAGGATACTTGCTTCGAGCCATGGCTGAAAGTACAACATCCGGGTGGAGATGCTATGTTGACCCATTTTTGGCTTCAGACCATGACTAGCTATCTACCCGAGAGTATAAAACGTGGTAATGAAGAGATATGGTTTCATTTTCCACCGGCGTATACGTGTTTTGGGCGGGAGGAGTTTTGCTTAATCACTGGTCTACGCTTCGGACACGATGATGTAGGTCGATACACTAGTCATATTACCCGCCCATCATGGTTATCCCGGGTTTTTCCTGAGCTGTCAATGGAGAAGCCGAATTTACACATCGACGACTTGACGAGATTATTGAATAAGAAAGATGGTTTTACTCGGATGGATGACGTCGATATTGTCCGAATATGTCTTTTAGTACTTTTGCATGCCGACTTTTTAGGCAGAGAGGCCAGACAACCTATTCCTAAGGACCTAATATTATTGGTAGAGGACCTAAATGCATGGAACCTATTTTCGTGGGGTTCGTATCTATGGAAAGCTACCTGGAATAAGTTATCGTCTACCTTTGATGACCGCAAAAGTTTGCGTGGTGATGGTTCCAAATACACTTTGTCAGGATTTATTTGGGCCTTTAAGGTAAGAATTTCTATATAATATTTCCAAAATTATAATTAATTATTTAACAATTACTAATGTTTGTGTATTATATTGTTTGTAGATTTGGATATTTGAGGCTTTTCCCAACATGCAGACATATGCATTAAAAACTTCAAATGATATTCTTAGAGCTATTTCCTGGAAGAGGAAACGACGGCTGTTGATTTGGGAAGAGTTACTACGGTATACGACAATAAATGATGTAAGTTAACACAAATACTACCATATATAAACAAGTTATTACTAGTATACGTTTAACTTTGTTTGAGCTTTTATATTGTTAGGAGACCAACACTCCATTACAGAGGCTGACACCCACGGAGGCTGAGCTTGCCACTGATTGGTGGCAAGCTAGTAAGCATTTTTTTGATGGCATGGATGATGAGCAGCCTCCACTTCGAGAGCCATCACCTCACCCAGAGCCATCACCTGATCGACCACACTATACACCTCTACAACGAGAGCCATCACCTATTCCGTCACATCATCGAGCCTCTTCTCCACCATCACCTCATGATAGGCGACCGGCAAAGATGCCACAACATTTATCTCCCTGTTCTTCACCTCCACCTCCACGGGATGAGTTAGGGGAGTTACGTGATGAGGTCAATGCCTTGCGTGAGGAGGTCGATACTTTACGCGATGACAATGGTGCATGGCGTGATGAGGTATCTACTTTACGTGGTGAGGTAGCGGCTCTACGTGAGATGGTAGCATCGTTGCAGAATGAGGTTCATACTCTACGCAACGAGGTAAGTTTAAGATTTTCATATTTAACTTGATTTACTAGTAATTTCACTTAGATTAACCATTTCACCTAGATTGCTTAGTAAATTCATTCGGTTGCTGCCAATACTGCTAAACAGTTCTAAAATAACCCTGTGAAGTTAGTATTTGTCTTTGTTTTGTCTTTTGGTTTAAGTAATGCAATCCATTCAAGTTTCAATTTGCAGAAGAAGAATAGTCGCAACACGAAACTTAAAATCGCAACGCGAAAATGACTATCGCAACGCGAAAATGACTATCGCAACGCGAAAAATGACTATCGTAACGCGAATTTGACTATCGCAACGGGATAATCGCAATGCGAAATAAAAATCGCAACGTGAAAATCGCAATGCGAAAATGAAAACCGCAACGCGAATTTAGTTTCACGTTGCGATTTTGGTTTCGCGTTGCGATTTTTATTTCGCATTACGATTATCTTGTTGCGATAGTCATTTTCGCGTTGCGATTTTAAGTTTCGTGTTGCGATTTTAAGTTTCAGAAACTATTTTTCTTCTATAAATTGAAACTTGAATGGATTGCATTACTTTAACCAAAAGACAAAGACAAATACTAACTTCACAGTGTTGCAAATTTAAGTTTCAAGAATAAACTACTACTCTTTATGTTGTCCTTGAACATGCACTAAACCTATATGTTGTCCTTTTAAATGTTTATATAAGTTCTTACTTCTGGAATGTTATCTGATGCATTTTGTGAACTATGATAGAATAATGACTTGGGTGAATACCGTGCAACTTTGAAACATATTTGTCTTTATTTTCACTGTTTAATATCATGTCTGTTTATTTACTGATTTATGTATTAATTTATTTTTAGCGGCCCGATAAGGTGGATGCTTTACGTCAGGTTTTTATTGTACGATGGGGTTCACGCATCAGACGGCGTGCACGTGCCATTACGTCTCCGTTCACCCCAATAGTGCGAAGACTCCGTAAGAAGAAGCCCGACTCACCTGTCATCATTCAAGAGTCTTCTCCTATCGTTCAAGAGGCCCCTATCATCCCTTAAGAGTCCCCTCCCATCGTTTAAGAGGCCCCTGTCATCGTTGAAGAGGTCCCTCCCCGCCATTCAAGAGCCCGATTCACACGGCGTAATATGTCGAATTATTGAGAAACCCTCTCACGTGCCAGACATGATGGATGACTGTTGGCTTTCGTATGAGTTACCGGCCAATACCATTCTGGCAGATGAAGTGGAGAGGAGAAAACTACCAGAAACAATTCTGGATAATACCCTTTGGGCTAAGGCCGCAGTTGATTTTTATCTACATGAGCGGAGCCAGGGGTGTTACGCTGACATATACAAACTCAACGATGAAATACATTTGTTGATTGATCAGTCTTTGTGGGGTGTGTTATTAGGGGTTGAAGACAAAGGCTATTTTGATGGGGGGTAAGTCTTATATTTTTCTTATATTTCATTTTGATTAATTTTTTTTTAAATTTATATAATTCACTGATATATGTCTTTTTTTGTAAAACAACATATTGATGCATGGGTGTCATGTCTTCTAATGATAAGGAAAATGAGGAAAAATAAAAAAAATACGCGATATACAATTATGCCGACTTATTTTCACGTAGTTCACTTGAAGAATCAACGACAGGAATCATGTGTTGGCTAATGGACAAGCTAAACTTTATCCTGCATGCTGGGAGGTCGATAAGGTTAGTATTTATTTTTTAAATATTTTAAAGGTGTTCATAAATAAGTGCGTAATTGAATTATTACTTATGATTGTAGGTGTTTATCCCTGTTTTGGAACATACTTATTGGCTTCTCGTCGAGCTTCAGCTCCCAACCCTGAAGACAATAGTATATGACAGCATGATAAATTACATATCATTGTCTGATTTGAGAGATATTATTAAGGGATGGAGCTCTCTTTTGGCTAAATTCTTGGATGCGATTAATTATTGGACTTATTCTGGAAACAAGAAGCCAAAGAAGTTCAATGTTACAGTTATCATAGACGAGACCGCGCCACAATAAACGCAGGAAGCCAGAGGGGATTGTGGTCCTCTCGTATGCATGTTCTTGGAGGGTTTGACGAAAGGAAGTACACAGTTTCTACCTCCCACCAATAGAGATAGAGGTGCAGTAGGCTTGTGGTTTTGGCATTTTATGGCTCGAGCGATATATGCGAGAGCTGCCTACCTACATCCGCGTTATTAAAGTACCATAAACAATTTATAATTCAATTGCAAGTGTTGTTAAGTACCTAGAATTCAATAATAATTTGTTATTTGTTGGTTTTAGATGTGTAGAAAGTGTTGTTTGAGCAAATGTTTGGTTTCTGCAGGTTAATCCTGAAGTAAGCTGCGTGAAATTGATGTATGGGTACATAAATAACTGTCTGGGGTACACTTTTTTTTATTGTTTAATTGATTCTTAAAAGTCTGATTTGTTTAATTGATGAGGAAAATAAGAATTATTAGCATTTTTTGCTTGTTTAATTGATTTGTAAAAGTTGATTTGTAAAAGTTGATTTGTTTAATTGATGTGTAAATAATTCTTATTTGTGCTTGTTTAATTGATTGAAATGTAAAAGTTGATTTGTTGATTTCAATCTGCATCATATTGAAGGCAAAAGACCTGTTGAAGGTACACTTTCGCAACGCTAAACTCAAAATCGCAATGCGAAAGTCAAAATCGCAATGCGAAAGCCAAAATCGCAACGCGAAAGTCAATTCGTGTTACGTTAGTCTAATACGCTTTGCGATTTTCTCGTTGCGATAGTCAAATTCCCGTTACGATAATCAAATTCACGTTGCGATAGTCAAATTCGCGTTGCGATAGTCAAATTCGTGTTGTGATTTTTGCGTTGCGATAGTCATATTCACGTTGCGATAGTGAAATTCGCGTTGCGATAGTCAAATTCGCGTTGCGATATTCAAATGAATGTGTAATAAGTGATAACAACTGAACATATCATAGCAATGTTCAAACTCAAGTTACTAATACATGCCTAACTAAAAATGTTAAAATTTTACACATAAAATACACATAATAGTCAAATTCGCGTTGCGATATTCAAATGAATGTGTAATAAGTGATAACAACTGAACAGATCATAGCAATGTTCAAACTCAAGTTACTAATACATGCCTAACTGAAAATGTTAAAAGTTTACACATAAAATACACATAATACAACGTTTGCATTTAAAAATCACCTAAGTTAATAGTCCCAAAAGGTGAAGCCGGTTGTGATTGGGATTTTGATTTTGATTGCGATTTTGATTGCCTTTTTCTTGACACCATATGAGCTTTGAATTTTGATGAGGATCCATATTTTGGTAGAGGAAAAGATGATTGTGATGGCACTGGTGATCCACATGTCAACCTTGTATGACCACTTTCCTTTCACCGACTACATAACGATCTCTTCTTCTCTTCACCCTTAGACGGTATACGATCGTGACTTTTTGGTCAGCCAGGTAGCCTTCTGTCCATGGCTGGTGGCAAAACTATTTGTAAGTCATCTGGTATGTCCCACTCAGAAGGATATGGAATAGGGTAGATAATCTCGACATAAGTCTGTCGATATACTTCTGTAGTGTAGCAATCCGTAGCGTATGCGCTTGAATCATCTTGGTTTAGATGAAGAGCAATTTTATAACATGGCCACACTGATAACCAGATGTTTGCCATTTCATACAACTACACGTCTTTGCATTTAGATCGACAAGCTCATTTAAGTTATTATTCAGTACTTCAAACAAAGTGTTTGAACATGGTTCAACTCTCCATGACGTTGACTTCACAACACGTTTCGTTATCTTTTTTTTTCAGTCCATGGTGTAAAACGATGTTCAAATGTTCCTGTAAATTTAAATAAATAATACTTAGTAAAATATATGATAAGTTACGAATTTAAAGAAATAATATCTGCATGGTTTCTTTTCTTGTAGTACCACTGTTGAATAGAGGCTCGAAAAAACTCCATTAATATAGTAATGGGTAATTTCTGGGAATGACGACTTAGAGCATTGATTGATTTTGCACTATTAGACGTCATGAAACCATATCTTGCTCCAAGTTGACGTACTCTTGACCATCTTTCAAACCCGACATCTTCTAGTGTTTGAGCACACTGAGGCAAAACACGTCTTAAACAATTTATATGCTTATTAAAATCCACTTCCAGATAAGCTTTTACAGCCTTCCAATATGTCCATTTGTGATTTTTTATACCAGCAGACCTTGATTTTAGATTTCTATACAAATGAACACCACAAAGTCCATGAAAAGCATCTGGGAAACACCTTCTAACAGCGTTGTCAATTGAGTTTGCACTATCGGATATGATTGTCAGATTGCTAATAGGACTTATGCAATCCCTAAGATGCCCCATAAACTATGCCAATGAATCAGAGGTTTTAGATTTTCCAACCTCGTAAGCTATTGGCAGTATCCCATTGTTAGCATCCATGGCTATTTCTAATAAGTTTACTCCAAGGTATCGACCTTTTAAATGTGCTCCGTCAACTATAATAACTGGGCGCATGCAAGTAATAAACGAACGAATCTACAAAATCATATACACAAGAAATATAATCATTTAAATGTGAAATGCATCTAACTAACAAAAATGAGTCAACAAAATTATATTGATTTACTAACCGCAGCACCAATGGCGATAAACAGCAACTCAAAGCATCCATCTCTATCTGTTTTGATATGAGTTACCGACCCAGGATTTTTTAGCTTTAAATTGTGACAATAAGTCGACAGTTGGGCAAACGATGCTTCTGGTGACCCCTTCAACAATTCCAAGGCATAACATTTGGCTCTCCAAGCTTGAAAATATGAGATACTAATCTTAAACCGAGCATTCATGTCAGTCATAATTTCATGTCCCCGATATACCCTGCCATTCAAAAACATTAACTCAGCCAGAAAACCACCCAACACCTTTTTGTTTGCCTGTCTATGGTGAGGAAAAACTTGGGTCTTGAACATGTATATTTATCAATAAAAGTCCTAACTTGAAACATTTCGCAATCTTTTATCCTCTTTGCAATCATGCGTCACGTACAGTTTTTGTCAATCATACACCTTGTTTCGAAACGATCTTTGCTTGATTTGTTAACTTTTAGTTGATAGCCATCTTCCACACATTTCCTATGCAAAGCTATCTTCAAGTCTTCCTTTGTATCAAAACAGTCATCTTTCTTTATACGAATAATTTTTGTGTAACAATCAACTGCTATCTTTACCAACTCTTCTTCCGGTATCTGAAGTAATTCTGGCATATTCCAGTTATACTCCCGTGGCATTTTCTTCGGGGACTTTTCTTCGGGGATTTCTTCTTCTTCTTTTTCTTCTTCAGGGTTATATGAATTACTGAATGGATGTTTAACATGTTCATTCACAGTCGTAACTTCCTCCTCATTATCATCAACAACATCTTCCTCGGCAGCGGCTGTTTCATCATCAAAACTCGGGTATTGACCAATATCAAAGTCATTACACGCAGGGTCTGTTTCTTCTTCTGAAACATCATCAAAATCCGAGTATTGACCAAGATCAAAGTCTGAGTATTGACCAAGATCAAATTTCGAATACTGACTAGTACTCACAATTTTTTTTGTTTGGTATTGGAAATGTGGTGAAACAAAATTTGCTTGGTGATAAAATTATGGTGGAACCATTAAATTTTGAGCACCATAAACTGGGGTTGAAAACTTAGTTAATTACTACCCGTTACTGACCCAACTTCACTACTTCTAGGTTCAACAACATACAATGTAACTTCATCTTGCGAAACACTAATGTAAGCAATGAATCGTTCAACATCTTCATTGTCAGTTAACAAATAAACTTTACCTTTTCTCTGATAAGATAGACTAAATCCACTTAAGGGCTCTAAATTCAATTTATTTGCAACACGTAACATTAGAGTTTCATAAGTTAACTTTTTTAATGACAGTTTTAGTTGAAGATTCATGGGTAAAGGCATATATTGTAAAACACCATGAACATTCTCCCATGACCCTCCAAAACACAAATCTATCCAAACATGATCAACATTAGATGATTTCATTATTGTAAAATAATTTACTAAACAAACGAGTTGCGAAACTAAAACCTGTTGTTGGATGGGGAAAGATGTCGTTGGATATAAGAACGGATGTCGCCGGAGAGAGTGATAGATGGAGATGGAATGAGTTACGATTTAGGGATTTAGGTTATGAGTTATTGTTGATTCGTAGTTATATACCCAAAATATTTGTGTTGCGAAACTAAAACCTGTTGCGAATTTCAAATTTAGCGTTGTGACAGTCAGAATCACGTTGTGATAGTCAGAATCGCGTTGCGATAGTCAGAATCGAGTTGCGATAGTCAGAATCGCGTTGCGATAGTCAGAATCGCGTTGCGATGCGATAGTCAAAATCGCGTTGCGAATCTGGAAACTGATTTGCGATATTGGAGATCGCGTTGCGATTTAGAGATCGCATTGCGATTTTGTTGGTCATTTTGGCAAATCGAAAAAAAGTTGGTCAAAATCGTATATTATAAGGAATTTTTGGTCACTGGGCCATGCTCTTTTATATTTATACTTAAGGCCCCATTCTTTTAATCTTTACAGTTAGGGTCCTATTTCTTTTTATCTTTTTATTTGTTTGTGTGTTTGTTGTTTAGGTTGATCTCGGCCTTTTTTTTATTCAAAAACTCTACCGAATGAGAGAGAATCAATGAATAAGGAAGAGACTTTTAAATGGATGTTATTATATACAACCTTTCTTGAGGTTCTTGGTGAAAACCGATAATAGTTGTTAAATATGAGAGAATTTTTGAAATTTTAGTTTGTTCTAAAAATTTCAAAAAGAAAAAAAATAAAATTTGTTTCTACTTTAATCCCTTTTCCTGTATTCCTTTTTAATTTACTTCAATTTCACCGTTTGTTTATATTTTTTCTAATTTGATTGTCTTCCCATTTTTTTTATTATTCTCGAGATCTTTTTTATTCTCATTTAATTTTCTTTCTTTAACCCAATATTCTAGTATTTGTTCTTTTTATGTTAATTTATTTTTTTAGTAACTTTTTCTAAACTCTTAGTGTTTATTATTATTATCCATATTTGTTTCATATTTCTTATAAATTTCGTATATTTAAGTTTTTATACATTTATTTTTATGTTAATTTAATTTATTTTTATGTATATTTGGGTCATTCCTTTTATTTTGGTACTCGTAACTTTTTATTTTAATTTTGCAGATTAAACTCAACTTTAAGTTCCATTTTTATTTAAAATAAATTGATTCTTTTTATTTTGTAGTAATAAACTGGCAAATTTAAGTAAATGAACCATTTTTTAAAATCAATAAGTCAAATTTTTTATTTTTGCTATTAAGACAATCTATAATTGTGTTGATATCGATTCTGAGTGTTGTGGGGGTGCTCATCTTTCTTCATACTTAATAAAATCTCGAACCATTCCAAGTAAATCTATAGTAATATGCAAATCCAATAAAAAATATAGGTGGCAACTCCAAAAAAGGTGAAATGTTCACTTTAAATCGAGTTTTGATATGAGCTTTCAAAGGACTGTTCCGACAATAGATTTAACATGAAAATATATTGGTATATATATATATTAATTACATTGATAATATATATTTAAAATGTTATTTAATATATTAATAATATGTTAAATGTAAAATTTAGTTACTCCAATAGAAGAGTTTTATGAATCAAACCTAGTCCAAATTGAACACCATAATTTCACATTTTTATCAAAAATAGAACAATGTAATGAAACATTCTATGAATCAAACCTACTCCAAATAAATTTTGTTGGTTAGCACTCACATGAACTTCACTTCGTTTCCCTTTTATATTGCAAACCTTCCAAGATTTTTTTGTATTATTTTCTCTAATTTTGCCACCACATGTGCTTTATTATGATTTTCATACAAATTTTGCAACTTGTAATATTCGTTATTTATTAAAAGTAATCTTGTAACATTCCAAAAACCGGGCTAGTGATCAAAGTGTAAGATTTTAAAATTTTGTGGTCAATTTAGATAAAATTAAAAAGTTTAGGGAGTTAATTTGAAATTATTGGTGTAGGTTGATTAGCAAAGTTGGAAAGAGGAAGGGGCATAATAGTCATTTATTAAGGAAATGAATTTAAAATTCATTCATTGGGTATTATATCCACGTGGAAGAGAAAGAAGGGGTTAGAAAATCCATAATTTTCTTCATCTTTCTTCCTTCTCTTCACCGTGAGTCTCCATAGCTAAGGTAAGGAATGCTCAAATTGGTTATTCCTTGTAATTTATGATTGGTTTTGATTATTGGAGTGTTAGGAAAGCTTAAGGAAGCTTAAAGAGAAGTAAAAACTAAAAGATGGACAAGTTAAGAGTGATTAAGTAAAAAGGGTTTTTTATTGAATCAATGAGAAAGGGTTAGTAATTGGATTTAGGAGTTATATTTGACTTGTCATAAGCTGGAATAAAACATCTAAAGTATTAGATATGGATTTGAGACATGTTGATTAATTGGTATGATTTTTGGTTCTAAGTATTCAAGTGAGATATTGGAGGTTTAGATGTGTTAAAGTGATGTAATTCGATTTGAATAAGTGTAGTTGAGTTTAAAGGCTTAAAAGGAGAGTAAAGTGGAAATTTATATAAGTTTTGGTTAATTTTTGGGTTAAATGAGTAAGTTCTGGGCAAGAGGTATCGGTACTGGATGAACAATATCGATACTTCAAAGTAAAAATATGTGAAATCTGGGTTTGGGTATCGATACTAGAAGAATAGTATCGATACCATAAGGTAAAATTGTATGAAATACTTTAATCAGTATCGATACCGAAGGAGTACCATTGATACCTAGTGTATCGATACTAATGGACAAGTATCGAAACCATTTTTAGAAGTCGAATTCCAGAATGTAGGATGGGTATCAATACTGAAGTATAATATCGATACCATAGTGAGGAAGTATCGGTACTAGGCCTGGGGTATCGATACTATTCAGAATAAATTTGTGAATCAAGTGTTTCATTTAGCTTAAGTTTGGATGATTGATTAATACTGATTCGAATTCCGATATTTATATCAATCGTATTATATTGTAGATATCTATCGAAGGCAAGTACATAACGATTTAAAGTTATAAGGTCAATCAAGAGTGCTTAGTGTTTTGCTTTGACTAGTGAGGCCAAGGTGAGTGCATACTACCATATATATATGGTGTTATGGAAATAAGACTTGCGATGAGTTTATTTCCAATATATTGAATTAAACCATGTCTAAAAGTGTATGAAATGATATGGGTATATGTTACATGAATATAATCCCAGTTTTGATTTTATTTATATGTGTACGTGAATATAAGTTATGAGTACAAGTCTATGTCTAAATGTTATATGCATTGTCTACATGATATATATGTTACATGTCATCTTATGTGGTTACTTGAACACATGATATAAGATATGTAATATGGATCTATGCGATTATATGTCTATATGATACATGTACTGTTATACATGAGCTATGGGTTACATGTTATCCTATGTGTTCTATGATCTATGTGAATATATGAGAACAAGATATAAGCTATGTGATATGATCTACGTGATTACATGAATATGTGATATAAGCCATGTGACATGACCTACATTATTACTTGTCTATTTGATATAAGATACAATAAAAGATATAAATGGTAAAGCCCATAGTATGTGATATGAAAGCTGATGGTATAATTGACATGTCAATAGTCGAGGGTTCTACGTGCTCCTTCGGAACAATTATACGTGGTCCTTCGGGACATTTATACACTATCTTTCGGGACAATTCTATATGGTTCTTCAGGATATTTCTATGTGGCACTTTGGTGCATATTCTACGTGGCAATTCGGTGTAATTTATATGAGTTGTGGTGACAAAATTTGTGCACAAACTTAATGCACTCACATACCTTAAGTTCTCATAAATGTACCATGGGCTATTAAAAGATATAACATGAATAAACAATGTGTGATGTTATATATATTGCTTTATGAAATGTATTATGATTTCTGTATTATATGGTGTTTTACAAATGTTAAGTATAAGATTAAATGTTTTCAATGGTTTAATTGTTTTGAATAGTGACAATGATAATGATGTTGATGATGATAATGATATGTATATATATATATATACATTTATGCTTTTGTATATGATGTGTTCTATAGTTTCTTTACATGATTGTATAAAATGCTTAGAATATGATTAAGTGGTGTAATATTTTATTATACATTTTATATGCCTCACTAAGTTAACGACTTAGTGTGTGAGTGATTTTCACACGTAGGTTCAAAGAAGTTGGGAGATCAAGATTATAGCTAATCAAGAAAACATAGCTCTCCAGAAAATCATATCAGAATTGATTTAAAATGTATGTTCTTTTTTTATATGTTATTTTGTTGCCATGTAAATGAAAATTTAAATTGAAAATGCACTAATCGAATTTTGTAAACATTCTCGATTATATTCATGTAAATTACTAAGTTTTATTTTCAATTTAAGTATAAACTTTTCTACGATTTACTTTTATTTAAGGGTTTCACTGCTTTAATATGATATACTTTTCAAATTATTGACCACTTTTTAAAAGTAAATATTTTGAAAAGTCAATGTGACACCTCATATTCGTATCCGATTAATATGGGTTGGGGTGTTACATTTAATGGTATCAGAGATATGACTTAGTCGATTCTAGGTTTAAGCCGAAGTCAAGTGTGTTTTAAAAAGTATACATGCCAACACAAAGCGAAAATTTCTGATATGATAGTGTAAGGAGTGTGTTGTCTTGCTAATAGAGTTGAATTGTTATGTTATATTAGATGTCTTACCACGAGATCTCCCGAAGTGAATCGGGAGATGATAGACATGAAGGTAGTAGAAATTCACCTGCCTTGGCCAGACAAGGTAAAGAGTAGGCATCTCAAAGAGTATCTGTACAAGATCATAGGGTGTTTTTTAGGACATTAAACGTTATTCTGACGTGTTTCCAACCTCTTGCTCTCTCAACTCCTAAAATGAATGTAGCGAAAGAGTTAAAAGGGTTAGGAGTACCCAAGTTCAAGGGTGATGCTAAGGAAGGTCCTGTTGCTGCAGACATTTAGTTAAATGATGTGAAGATAATGTTGGAAGGTCTCCACTGTTTTGAAGTGGAAGTTAAATGGAGTAGTATCGTTACTACGTATGCAAGCTAGAGTATGGTGGACGAATGTCACCATGATAATGTTAAATGATCAAGTGACGTGGTCATTATTTTTAGAAGAGTTCAAGAATAAGTACATCGGTGATCAATTTATTAGGCAAATGAAGTAAAAATTCATGAGTTTGAAGCAAGGGAATTACATCGTGTATGAGAACGAAAGTGAGTTTAATAAGTTAAGTAGATTTACTACTGAGCTAATTCCGACTGAAAAGGATGTATGCAATTGGTTTGTGGAGGGCTTGCACCCTAGATTAAAAAAGTTATTGTTAGCTTTGAATATGTCCTCGTTTCAAAAAGTGCTTAATCGTGCTAAAGCTCTAGAGAGAGCTCAGAATGAGAGGTATGGAGAATAAAAATCTAATATGATTAAGAGAACTGGTGCTTCATCGAGTCGAGCACCATCAAAGAGAGGTAAATATTCTTGTTTTCAACCTCAGAATAGGTCTGAGTTAGCTGCATCCTCTGCTAGAATATCAAATCTAAGTCAATCAAGGCAATGTTAGTATTATAGAAAGAATCATACCGGAGTATGTCGAGTGGTCTCTGGAGCCTGCTTTAGATGTGGTGACACCAGACATTTTATCTGGGATTGTCCATTGATGACTGATGAGGCTGCACAAACCGAACAATCTGTTATGGTATCTCAGAGAGGTAGAGGCAGAGGCCGAGGAAAAAATCAGACTGAGTCATCCACTCAACATAAGATGCGTTCTACTGCCCGGGTCTACAACATAAATACTAATGAAGATTGCGATGATCCAGAGATCATTGCAGGTACTTTTCAATTCTTTGGTAAATTAGTTTTGGTTTTGATAGATCCGGGATCAACAAATTTTTATATTAGTAGTAATTGATGAGAGAATTGAAAAATTCAATTGGAAGCAATAAGTAACGAGGTACTAGTGACTAAACCATTATAGCATAGTACTCGGGTGAATAAGTTGTGTCGAATTCATTTGAGGTATGAGAAACTTATTCCAAAAAACCTCTAAAGAGCTTAAAAGATCAGAAGAAAAAAGTTGACCTATGTTGCAAGGAGATTTTAATTTGTAAAGGAATATAGAGCTAAGGAAATTAAATGATTGAGTTTAAAGGATACAATATGATAAGGATTATTATAAGGTGTAGATTATAAGTTTGGTATATAAGTTATGAACTTTATATCATGATTTCTTTAGAGATTAAATTTGGATTTTTATGAACAAATTGGTTAAGTTAACACCCTTTATTTTAGCAAGGTAAATATTCTATGGATAAGTACGTGTGATTATAAGAAAAGATTGTTTGATTTCGTGAAGTATATGTCTTAATTATATCAATGGAGATTTAAGGTTATCTTATAGTTGTGGAAGTCTTTGAACGTGATCTCAGAAATTCGATTTAACTGTAGCATTTATATATATGTATAGACAGATAGTTAGTTTAAGTATGTTATTCAGGTTTTAAAAAGGTTATGTGAAGGTGAGTTTAATAGAGTTAATAAGATCTAAATAATAATGTCAGACAAAGTTAATCAAATATGACGTGGATTGTTTAAGATTGTGTTTCTTGGCCATGTAGACGTAATCAAAGAGATAAGGATTTATATATTAAGAAAACTTGAGATATAATTAAATGATTATTATTCCCTCTGATCAAGTTGTTAAGATAGACATGATACTTTTGAACGGTTTAGCAACAAGAAATTTTGAGATGATAAAAAAATATTGATGTTAACTTCAAGGTTAGTATAAGTAGAAATTGGAAAAGATTATGTGGATTGTAATTAGGATGTGGATTTAACAAGAGTAAAGGTGTGGTTTATGGTGGAAAACAATTAGAGAATGATGAAAGAAATCCACTTATTTATGGTCTTGAGTTGAAAATAATTTGAGGTTACCGTATTGATAAAACCCTATTATATACATGGTAAATGACATTATATGGATTTCTAAAGGTTACAAGTAGGTATAGAATCGCAGGAGTAAAAAGGCAGGTAATTGATTGAATTCCTTGGAGATTGAAGACAAGTCTATTAAATGCAACACAAAAGATTAAAGTAGAAGAAACAAAAAAGGAACGTGAGGATGATATGTGTAGATAATTTCCCCATCTATTTGTGCAGTGAAAATTCGAGGATGAATTTTCTTAAGAGGGAAGAATTGTAACATTCCAAAAACCGTGCTAGTGACCAAAATGTAAGATTTTAAAATTTTGTGGTCAATTTATGTAAAATTGAAAAGTTCAGGGAGTTAATTTGAAATTATTGGTATAGGTTGATTAGCAAAGTTGGAAAGAGGAAGGGGCATAATGGTCATTTAGCAAGAAAATGAATTTAAAATTCATTCCTTGGGTATTATATCCACGTGGAAAGGAAAGAATGGGTTAAAAATTCATAATATTTTTCATCTTTCTTCCTCCTCTTCACCGTGAGTCTCCATAGCTAAGGTAAGGAATGCTCAAATTGGTTATTCCTTGTAATTTATGATTGGTTTTGATTCTTAGAGTGTTAGGAAAGCTTAAGGAAGCTTAAACAGAAATATAAAATTAAAAGATGCATAAGTTATGAGTGATTAAGTAAAAAGGGTTTTTAATTGAATCAATGAGAAAATGTTAGTAATTGGATTTGGGAGTTATATTTGACCTTTCATAAGCTGAAATAAGAAATCTAAAGTATTAGATATGGATTTGAGATATGTTGATTAATTGGTATGATTTTTGGTTCTAAGTATTCTAGTGATGTATTGGAGGTTTAAATGTGTTAAAGTGATGTAAGTCAATTTGAATAAGTGTAGTTGAGTTTAAAGGCTTAAAAGAAGAGTAAAGTGGGAAATTTATGTAAGTTTTGGTTAATTTTCGGGTTAAACTGAGTAAGTTCTGGGCAAGAGGTATCGGTACTGGATGAACATTACTGATACTTCAAAGCAAAAATATGTGAAATCTGGGTTTGGATATAGATACTGGAAGAACAATATCGCTACCATAAGTTAAAATTGTATGAAATGTTTTAATCAGTATCTATACCGAAGGAGTAGCATCGATACTTAGGGTATCTATACTAATGGACAAGTATCGGTACCATTTTTAGAAGCCAAATTCCAAAATATAGAATGGGTATCGATAGTAAATATTGATACCATAGTGAGGAAGTATTGGTACTGGGCCTGGGGTACCGATACTATTCAGAATAAATTTGTGAATCAAGTGTTTCTTTTAGCTTAAGTTTGGATGGTTGATTAATACTGATTCGAATTTTGATATTTATATCAATCGTATTATTATGTAGATATCGATCGAAGGCAAGTACATGACGATTTAAAGTTATAAGGTCAATCAAGAGTGCTTATTGTTTTGCTTTGACTAGTGAGACCAAGGTGAGTGCATACTACCATATATATATGGTGTTATGGAAATAAGACTTGCGATGAGTCTATTTCCAATATATTGAATTAAATCATGTATGAAAGTGTATGAATTGATATGAGTATATGTTACATGAATATAATCCCAATTTTGATTTTGTTTCTATGTGTACATGAATATAAACTATGAGTACAAGTCTATGTCTAAATGTTATATGCATTGTTCTATATGATATATGTGTTACATGTCATCTTATGTGGTTACATGAACACATGATATAAGATATGTAATATGGATCTATGCGATTACATGTTTATATGATACATGTACTGTTATACATGAGCTATGTGTTACATGTTATCCTATGTGTTATATGATCTATGTGAATATATGAGAAAAAGATATAAGCTATCTGATATGATCTACGTGATTACATGAACATGTGATATAAGCCATGTGACATGACCTACGTGATTACTTGTCTATGTGATATAAGATACAATAAATGATATAAATGGTAAAGCCCATAGTATGTGATATGAAAGTTGAGGGTATAATTAGCATGCCAAGAGTCGAGGGTTCTACGCGGTCCTTCGGGACAATTCTATATGGTATTTCAGGACATTTCTACGCGGTCATTCAGGACAATACTATTTGGTCCTTCGTGACATTTCTATGTGGCACTTTGGTGCATATTCTACGCGGCACTTCAATGCGATTTATACGAGCTGTGGTGACAGCATTTGTGCACAACCTCAATGCACTCACATACCTTAAGTTCTAAAAAATGTACCATGGGCTATTAAAAGAGATAACATGAATAAACAGTGTGTGATGTTTTATGTTTTGCTTTGTGAAATATTATGATTTTTGTATTATATGATGTTTTACAAAGGTTAAGTATAAGATTATATGTTTTAAATGGTTTAATTGTTTTGAACAGTGACAATGATGTTGATGATGATAATGATATGTATATATATACATTTATGCTTTTGTATATGATGTGTTATATAGTTTCTTTACATGATTGTATAAAATGCTTAGAATATGGTTAAGTGATGTAATATTTTATTATATTTTATTTACCTCACTAAGTCAACGACTTAGCGTGTGAGTGATTTTCACTTATA
The DNA here is from genome assembly GCF_006381635.1 of Hibiscus syriacus. Taxonomy (NCBI): domain Eukaryota; kingdom Viridiplantae; phylum Streptophyta; class Magnoliopsida; order Malvales; family Malvaceae; genus Hibiscus; species Hibiscus syriacus. The sequence goes on along the minus strand of NW_024062855.1, from coordinate 942,100 downwards.
GGTTCAAAGAAGTTGAGAGATCAAGATTAGGGCGAGTCAAGATATCATAGCTGTAACACCCCTAACCCGTACCCTACCTGGATACAAGTCTGAGGTGTCACATTGACTTTTCAAATCAAGTACTTGTACAAAAATGGTGTAAAAAATTAAACTTGTAATAAATAAACAAAATAATTTACATAGATTTAATACAAAAAGTATACAACAGATCATAGCATATACAACTTAAACCTTTAATTACATGCCAACATTGATTACTATAACAAAAGAACCTGCTGTTTAAGTTGCTTTTGATTTGATATCTGAAGGAGTGATGCTATCCCAGCTGCCTATCCTTGCTCGGTTGACTTCCTTGATCCTACGTGTGAAACACTCACACGCTAAGTCATCGACTTAGTGAGGCACAATATATAACGATACTATAATGAAATGTGGTATTATACAATCATATATTCATTCAATGCAACTATATAGTCATGCATTTCACACATAGAACTTATCATAATATTTAATATTAATTCATATTATATCTTTCTTTAGCCCATGATACAATACCGAGAACTTAAGGTATGTGAGTACATTGAGGTTGTGCACAAATATTGTCACCACAACTCGTATAAAATGCACCGAAGTGCCACGTAGAAATGCATCGAAGTGCCGCGTAGAAATGCACCGAAGTGCCATATAAAATGTCCCGATGGACCACATAGAAATCTTCTTAAGGGTTATATATATATTCCAAAGGACCAAATATGTGTCTTAAAGAACCGCATATATGTTCCAAATGATTACATATATGTCCCGAATGACCACGTAGAACCCTCGACTCTTGGCATGTCAATTATACCTATAGCTCTCATCTACGTAACATGGGTTTTTCACAATTCATATAGTTTATATCTCATAGACATATAAGTTCGTAGCTTTTATCACATAGTTCATGTAAACTTCTCATACATATTCACTTGTATCACTGTCTTATAATGCATATCATATGAGTTCATGTCATATATCATATCGTGTAATGCAATCAAGACATGTTTACACCCTACCATTCATGATTATGCTTCTACTTATGCAATCATGTATTAAATATGTTGAAACTAGACTTATCACAAGTCTAATTTCAATATCGTACTATAAATATTCTATAAGTATGCACTCACCTTAGCCTCACTATTCCAAGCAACACACCTATATCCTTTGTCTTTCCCTCGATCAATCTTACTCGTCAATTGTTCCGGAACTTGTTTATGCTCGGTATCTACATAAATATGATTTCCAAAACAATTATCAAATCGTAAACATTATGACTCAATCTTAATAACTTAAGCTATCTGACGGACGTAATTCACAATTTACTTATTAAGTAGTATCGGTACCCAAGGTACAATGCCGATACTTCCTTTATAATGGTATCGATACTGTGCTTGAGTATCGATACCCTTTCTCGATTCTGTAATTCTATTTCCCAAAATGGTATCGATCATTCTTTGTAGTATCGGTACCCTTGGTATTGATACTACCCCTTTCGGTATCGATACCTAATGAAGAAGTATATGCCTTATGGTATCGATAATGTTTATGCAGTATCAATACCTACACAATATTTTCACCTAATATGGCTTTGTAGTATTGGTACTTGTTCATCGAGTCCCGATACTACCAACCCAGAGCATACTCCTAACATCCGAAAATTATCATCATATAACTTAATTTCCACCTTTAAAGTTCCTTTCATACCACCAAACCCAACTACAAGCACTTTAACTATCTTTTATCATTCTAACACCTTATTCACTTCAATATCTCATTCAAAATCTTGAAACTAAGAATCTTACTAAATTTTCAACATAATCCAAACTCATTTTTAACACTTATTACTTCTTATTCTCACTATTGACAAGTCAATTCCAACTTCCAAATTCACTTATTTCACCTTATTCACAATTTCACTTATACACCTCTTACATTTAATCATCCATAACTTACAATTCTTTAAGTTTTTATATCCCTTTTTATCTCCACAATCTTTTCTAAAGCTTCATCAATCAAAACCACTCCTAAATTTCAAGAATTAATCAGCTGAAGCCAAACTCACCTTAGCTTATAGAGTTTCACGGCTAGAGGAGGAAAAAGATGAAGAGATGTCTAGAATCTTTTGTTCTTCCAATTATGAGCTCCACGTGGTTATAAAATAACCAAAACCAAATTTTTAATTATTTTCCTTGTCAATTTATCATTTTTCCCTTTTATTCCTCATTCTTTGTTAATCAATCCTATATAAAATATTCCAATTAAGTCCTTGAACTTTTCAATTTATATAATTTAGTCACTGAATTCTAAAATCTCATAATTTGGTCACTAACCCGATGTTTGAGATGTTACAATAGCTCTCCAGAAGATCATATCAGAATTGATTTAAACTATATGTTCTTTTGTTATATTTTATTTTGTTGGCATGTAAATGAAAGTTTAAATCAAAAATGCTCTGATCGAATTTTGTAAACATACTCGATTGTATTCATGTAAATTATTAAGTTTTATTTTCAATTTGAGTATAAACTTTTCTACGATTTATTTTTATTTAAGGGGTTCGCTGCTTTGATATGATATATTTTTCAAATTATTGACAACTTTTTAAAAGTAAATATTTTGAAAAGTCAATGTGACACCTCATATTCGTATTCGGGTCGGATATGGATTGGGGTGTTACAAATCTAAATTATGTTTGATATTATATTCCCTTTTGAAAAGAAAACAACATAAGTGCCCTTTAAGGTCAACAATAGAATATTTGGACATGGTAACCTCTCTTCTCTGTCACGGCTGAATTGATTTAATGTTATTTCCTTGTTTGTGTCAAAGGCTAATGATTTTCAACAAGACTGATCTTTTTCTTTTGTGAAACCTAAGTAGTGTAGTAAAACTCCAATTACATAGTTGAGTCCGCAAGTGGTGATGTTGTCCGATCACCACCTCAAGGCTACATTTTGGATTTCCTATTGGATGTGAATTCCATGACCCATGAACTGACATCAATTAAATTTTTATTCCACTACCACATACGTTAAACTTAAGTGGCTTTGACCCTACTCCCTCCACATAACGGAGGGGGAGGGGGATCCCCTATATTTATAAAACCATTCCATTTACCTAGTGTTTTATATATTGAATAAAAGTATTTAATTCTTATTTTAAAAGGTATAATGATAAAATAGCCCTTAATGTTTCAATTTTTTTTTTGTCAAAATAACTCATGTTGGATGGAAACTGTTAGTTAATTAACGATGAATAATATTGACGTAATATTTTCTCATATGCTTAATTGATGATGAGACACATGTGGATGATGTCAGCAATATGTGTTGACTATTGGTAAACTAACAGTTCCATCCAACATTGACTATTTTGACCAAAATTTAAATATTAGAGGCTAAAATGATTAAAAAGGATACGGCAGAGTGATCATTAACAACCGTTGAGGGTTAATTTTATCATTTTGTCAATTTAAAATATGTTTATCTATAATGTATTACTTTTTATTAAATTGAAAATAATATTCTAAATATAAATTGATATTACTTTTTTTATAAACCTGAGTGAATATAAGGTAACATATGTTCAAAAACTTAAACCTTTTGATAATGAACATTCATACCCTTATATACACGATACTCGAACCTAAGATCTCAAGGGATAACAACAAATCTCTTAATTATTAAAGTATACATACATATTAATATTACTTTAATAAATGTCGATTCCTAAAAGAAATAAGAACCCACAAAATTTTCAAATGGGATTTCCAATTTCCTATCAGTCAAGAGTCAAATCTCAAGCTATCATTGTGACCATTTACTCAATGCGACCTATTGGTGAACATCCGTAATGGTCCAATAATGCAAGGACAAGAGTCATCCAGAAGAATCTGAATTGCAATAATTTTCCCCAAAGCTGGCCTTCTCCCGCAAAAAATAAAAATTGAAACTCATTTTCAACCCTTCTATTGCTTTCTTTTACTATTATACGATAAGACATGGCCGATTTATGAATTATACAAAGAGCCTGAAAATACTCAAATTCCAATTTGACATGGACATGTTTCATTTTTTGTTTTGTTTGGTTCGAAGAAATGGACATGTTTCAATTTAGCAAAAGAACGAGAAAGACAAAGTCTATGGTCTTATCCAGCGATAAGTGACAAGCATGTCTTCGTGATTATTGGGTCATTCACTATTCCATTTTGGGTGGGTTTATGAATGATAAAATTATAGGATTGTAGAGGACTGCTTAAAGCATAATATTATGACCAGGAGCTTGCTTTAAATCATAAACCACTTTTTAAAGCAAACAAGCAAATTTTGGTTTGGTTTGTCTCATAGAACAAGTGATTGTTTCACGTAAATGAATTTGTATACGAAAAATATATTTAAAACAAAGATTAACATACATTAACGTATATGTAAGAGACGAGATTTAATGTTGTTTAGTCTTATTTACTTTTATGGGTATGAAGAATAGTAATACATTATAAATATAAAGATCATGAAGATTACAAACACGTGATATCTCATTAATCCTAAAATTTGATATCTATACCAAAATATAATGTGTCCTAAATCATTTTCTCAACATCCTACAAAACTTATATATACAATTGATAGTACTTAAAAGAACATGTGTTTTGTCCCTACTTAATGGTTATTTTATCCTCATTTCATTCATTTTAGTATCGGCATCGTAGCATTTTCATTTCATTGTATTGCATAGTATAATAACTTCAAGGCTTAATATAAAAATAAGTGCTTGAATAGGTGTCTAAAGAATTTTAACATAATGTAGGGAAATGGTTGAAAATATTTATAAACTGATAACTTCTGTTGCGTGAATGCTAGCTGGATGTTCTAAACTCTATAAAGAAGCTAGTTCGATTTAATCTCTATAGAAGAAAGTTTGATAGAATTGATTTTGTGAATTCTAGACTTCGTATAGATTCGAATTTACTTGATCAAGTATATTTTTTGCGAGACATTCTAGTCTTCTTATAATAGTTTATTTCTATTCTTTGAATATAATACATATATATTATCCAAAAACCGCTCCAGATTAATAAGAAAACTATTATGACAATATGATAATACGACACAAATAAAAAAATATAGATATGAAAATAAAAGATATGACATAAATGTATGGAGTAGAATTCAAGAATTCAAGAATTAAAAATTTAAAATAAATTACGTAGGTAAGTTATGAAAGTCGTAGAAACAAAAAAAGTGGATATGTACGAAGGATGCCCTCTGATAAGAGGCCGTGTGAGTGAAAAGACAAGTCAAACGTCGAATCGTAGGTCATCAAAATATGATGTGCTGTCAATCCATCAGATTTTCTTGTTTTTATTTCCTTTTTTTATTTCCAGAAACAGAACAACTGCTTCTCTGCTACCCTATTGGCCTTTTCCTTCTAACATAACTTCATTCATTAGCCACGTAATTTTTTATTACCGCGCCACTTAGTAAATTTTAGGGTGAAGTATAAAAATAATATCTCGGCTATAAAATGTGGTTTTATTAAGTATATTAATTATTAAAAAATTTAAAATAATTTTTTAATTATAAGATGATATTTTTTGAGTCACTCTACTATTAAAAATTATTCTATGATTATTCATATGTTTCAAATTCATCCATTACTGTTAAAAATTTGACAATAGTCTAAGCTGGACGTTAACATGTTGAATAAAATATTATAAAGGGTAAACTACGCAAATGGTCACTAATATTTGAGTAAGTTTTCGTTTTCACTATTGATGTTTTAAAAGTCACAAAACGGTAACTAACGTTATTGATTGTCACAAATTTGTCACTTGATGTTATCAGGCGTTAAAAGGCGTTATGTAAAACACAGTTGACGCGTTAGCTACTTATATAGACTGGGTTGACCGCCACGTTGGAGACCCAAAAGCCTTCAACTATCAAATCATCGTCTCAATCCCTAAACTTAATTTAGAGTTTTTCATTTCTATCTCCATTCTTTTTTCTTTTCTTTTCTTTTTTTGAAAATTGTAAGAGAAGAGAAATCCAGTGAAGATGCAAGACTCCATTGATGTTCTGCTTTGCAAGTGTTGATGCCCAACTAAGGTTTTATTTTTTTTTATTTTCTATCAAACCCAAAAAAAAAAAGCTTACAATAAAGCATAGTGTTGTCCCCCATTTGTCGTAACCTCCACGTGAGTACAATGGTTTTTCTTTGCTTATTTTTCTCTATACTTTTTCTCTCATACTAATGGAAGAATAAGAAATGGGTTTATGGAAGAATAAGAAATGAGTTTATGGAAGAAAAAGAAATGTGTTTTGGAAGAAGAAGAAAGGGGTTTATGGAAGAAGAAAAAATGAGTTTATCTATAAGAAAAAAATGGATTTATGGAAGAAACAATGAGTTTATGGAATAAGAAGAAAATGTTTATGGAAGAAGAAGAAATGTGTTTATAGAAGAAGAAGAATGGGTCAGAATGGTAAATGAAACTCTTGATTCCACCCTTAATTAATTAATTATTAATTACATATTAGTTCAAGCAGCGGTCAAAGGGATGTAATAGTCTTCCAATATGGTAGTCAACCCAGTCCATGTAATCAGTTAACGCATCAGCTGTGTTTTTTGTCACGTCTATTAAATGTTGTTAATTTCGAGTGACCAATATGTAACAAACGATAACGTTAGTAACCAATTTGTGACTTTTGAAACATTGGTGGTGAAAACAAAAATTTACTCAAACATTAGTGGCCAATTGTGTAGTTTACCTTATTATAAAATTATATTTTAATGATTTTATTGGTACCGCCGTTGCTTTTAAGCACTAGCTTGATGACATAATATTTTAAGTATTGGTCCGATGATATAATATAAATGGAGAGTAAACCTATAAAATACAGTTCAAATGATTATGAGAACATATTTTATCATATCTCATCCAACATGTTAATATCAAACTTAGACAATCGTTAATTTTTTTAACGAAAAATGACGAGTTTGAAACATATGAATAATCGAGTGACTATTTTATAACTTTTAATATTTAGAGACTTAATAAAGTAGCGCCATATAATCGAAGATAATTTTATAATTTTTAATAATCAGAAAGCTCAATAAAACCATGCCTATAGTCGAGATACCATATGTACACTTTATTCTAAATTTTAAAACGGATAGTTATGAAGAAACAATTACCTGTTTCTGGATACAGTTATGTAGTTAGTTGTATGTAATCCTTTTTCCTCGTGTACGGGCTGAGACTTGTCTAAATAGTTATGAAGAAACAATTATCTGTTTCTGGATACTGTTATGTAGTTAGTTGTATGTAATCCGTTCTCCTTGTCTCCTCTGCGGGCTTTTGTCCTTTACATTTTACACATTCAGTTATTGTATAAATAAATTAATTTTTCTTGAATTTTAAGTTATTTAAATTATTCTAGTTAATTTTGATCAATGATTTTGATCTTAAGCTTGAATGAAGAAATTGAAAAATTATTAATATATTATTATTATTATTATTATTATTATTTTATTGAAATAACATAAAAAATTAATTTCAAAAATAATATTTATTTCTATAGCATAGAATGAAAGGGATTTCACGTGGCAGTCCCTTCAAAAACATGACGAAGCTTATAAAAAGACGCTACCTAGTGACAGTGTATTTACTTTTATATTGATACCAGAAATTTAAAAAAGAATGATCTATTTTTAAAGTCGTTTCAACAATTACAATTTATAAATGTTTCTTTTACCAGTAAACTCCAGTTTATTCTACATTGTCTGAAACGTGAATGTTTCCATTGTTGAATAAGCAACTCAAGGAGTCGTAACCGTCTTTCGGTTGTGTCCGGAATTGAGCTTCGACTTAGAAAAATAGATTGGAGTCGTCACCGATCATTTATTTTAAAACAAATAGGTTGATCGGATACCCTATTTTTTACTTGATATGCGTCTTACCAAAGATGTATCGGATTCGGGAGTCGGTTACAATCAAGGAATGGTTAGCACTCTTGAACTGCTCTTTCGGTACTATATAATTTTCAGTTGTCTTTAATTAAGAAAGTGGTAAATTTAAATTAAAAGGTAAATAACGATCCAAAATTTACCCCTGATTGATTGAAATACCCTTAAAAGATAAAAATGTGAGAGGAAAAAAATGAAAATGAATAAAATAAAGAAAATAAAAAACAAATAAAATAAAGTAATATCAATAAAGAACAAGAAAAAAGTAAGTGAATAAACAAAATGTATATGCATATAAATAAAATGTTAAGAGAAAAAAATAGGATATATATAATAATAATAATAATAATAAATATATATATAATAACTATAATTATAATAAAGGGAAAAAAAAACCGACTCTACTATAATTAAAGCACCGAAAACAAAATAATTGAGTGGAGACAAAATAGGAGGGGCCTAAAAAGAAAAATGTCAAAAGTTGACAATATATATATATATATATATATATATAATATTAGGTAAAACAAAAAAGGGTAATATATATATATATAATATTAGGTAAAACAAAAAAGGGAACATATATATATATATATTAACGTGTAAACAATAATATAATTAAAATAAAATAAATATAATAATCAAATAAAAATAATAAAAGGGTTAAATTGTAATAAAAATAAATCTAGGCCAAATTGGGAGAAAAATTAATGATTAAAATTGATTTAGAGGGTAAAACGAATGATTTAAAAACAATGAGACCAAAAATGTGATTTACTCCTTTAATTATAAAAACACGCGGATCCCCCTCGCACATGGGTCGGGTTGAAATATAAACTCTAAAAAAAATTCAGTTTGCTTCATTTCTCTTCTCTTTCGCACAAGAGCCCCCCTCCCTCACTCAAATTCTCTCTTTTGTTCATCCAAAAGATGAACACAACCTGTCGTGTTCTTGGTGCCCAGATTTCGGCCACCTTACGCCGCCTTGCCGCCGCCGTTGAACGGCGTCGGCCGCAATTCATCGGCGGCAAAACTCGAAAAAAATTTGATTTTTTAAAAGCTCTTTCCCTCCTCGTTTTAAAAATCCATATAGTTTTTCAAAAAATCAAACCTCGGGGGCTAGATCTACGAAAGTAAATCCTGAAAACGCCCCTTGTTCATCGGCTAAAAACGCCTCTTTTGGGTTCTATTCGAACCAAAATGACGAAGAGACCATGCATGCAAGCATCTAAAGCGATAAAGGTACAAACTTTTACCTTTTCCTTCCGAAAACTTTGCGAAAATTCCTCTGTTTCACTCTAATATTTCCTACGAATTTTGCTAAGATTTTGTATCTATTTCGTGTGAAAAATCTCTCTTGTTATTTCGTATATCAATCGTATCCCTCAATGGGTTCTGATTACATGAATTTATAGTTTATTTACATCCTATTTTAGTCATAGAGTCCTAAACAAACTGAAATTCATTGTTTGAATGCTTGTTGGTTGCTTGGAACCCACGACCGTTGCTTGTGACCGAGAGAACCGGGCGTGTTGAGAGGTGTGGAGCATGGGGAGTCCTCGGGTATGCGACGCTCAGCTGGGAACCATGAACTAGGGTTGTTGCGTTCGGGCCGTGGGGTCTGGTACAGCTGGGCTGTGTGCTGAGGTCTGGGTTGGACCAGAACATTCTGTTGGGCCTGTAAATAAAAAAATAAACAAATAAATAATATAACACATAATATATATAATATGTTTTATATTAAATATTATAATGGGACGAAATTTGGTGTCTACACAAGGCAATCTCGTAAGCAGAAAAAGATAGCCCCATTGACTAGAAAAGCTCGAGCAACAACAGTCCCCCGTCCTCTCCATAGAACGCTATATCCTTCATGCTTCACACTTTTTTGGAGACAATCAAGGATGCAGTTGTACTTGAGTGGGGATGCCGGTGACTGAGCCTGCAGTCTAGTCTTTACAACATCCAAGGGATAGCAGCAAACCTAGCTAGCAACCCGCGATAAACCTCCTGATATCGGCATTGTTCTGAGGGTTTCTTGGCCGCTCTTTCTGCACCCCGGATGAAGCTGTTCTCGCATATACTCATACGTCCAAAAGTAGAAGCCACGAGTGTAGATGCTCGTTTTTCTCCGGAGGCTTTGTATCTGGTACAAGATGCAAATTTGGATCAATGGGAGCCCAAATAAGCCCAAAACAGAAGATTATCATTCCAACTTCCAGTCCACGTGGAGCCCTGCAAAACGAACATTTATGAGAAGATAGAGTAAAAAAACCAGAAAAATGAGGAGGCTATTTTTCGGGGGGAGAAATCAAAAACTGAAGAGAGTTGGTTTTTTTACTGGGGATTAACCACTATCAAAAGGGAGATTACACAGTCAGGAAAAAAAACATAGAACCCCTATTGATTTTTACAGAGATAGCAAAACAAAAATAGAATATACTGTATTTTCCTCTTATTTGAAGATCGAAGAGTTCCCTCTTTTCAGCGAACCAAAGCAATACAAAGATAAATTCAGTTCATACAAGGTTTTCCTTTCATTATTGTTTACATTAGTATTTTTCTTCATTTGTTTTGATAACTTTCAAACTATGGAAATCCTAAAATTATGAAAACAAAAATAGGTACCTTCGGTTTATCGTTGAAATGAATGAATCCTATACTTTAGGGGTCCTTTACCGAGGTGTCAACGTTGTCGGAGTTGGGTAGAATGACAGTGGGTTGTTTAAGTCCTCGCATGACATTTTTCGGTCTTGGGTTATCATCTATCGGGGTTAATAAAAAAAAGTAGAAATAAATAAGGTTTAAAATTTACCTTAGTGTTTCGAGTACCATACCATTGTCGAAGAGTTGGGTAGCGTTGAGTGATGGCCGTGAGGTTAGAGAAGAAGAATGAAAGAAGGAAAAGGAGAGGGGGTTGAGACAGTGAAGAACGGCGAGGATGCTGGTCAAATAATACATAGGAATTTAATTTTAGTTTAAGGGTTATAAGTAAAGCATAAAACGACAGTGCTTAGGCTTAGGGAAATGCGTGCCTGGCCAAGGAGGGGATAATCATGTGTGTAATCCTCTAACGTTCAAAGTTTTTCATTTTGGTCTTTAGATTGTTGTTTTTTGGGTTTTTGTTTATATCTTCTAAGTTTACGCGTTTTCTTTTTAGTCCTAGGCTAAGCTGTTTTCGATTCCATGTTGTTTTTAGATTTGAACTGTAATTTTGTGGATTCTTGTTTTAGTCCTGGAGCTAGTTATCTTGGTTTTGTATGAACTTTCGAATTTAACCTATAATTTTATTTCTTGTGTATTTTAGTCCCTTAAGCATATCTACGTTCCTGCTTTGCGATTTCATTTTCTATTGTTGAATTTTTTTTATGTTCGTTTTGGCCCTTGGATGTTCATAGTTTTTTTTTAGTTTGTGATGCCTAAATAAAAATGTTATTTAATTTAATCCTACATGTAAGCATGTTTGACCATATGTATAGAATTAGATTTTATTATTTATTTAACATGGCGACATCCGTTGCATAATTTTTATGATACCCTCATATGCATAACTCGACTTATAAATACATAGTTGGACTAAGGGTAATACCCTTTTAATTTAAATTTGTCTTGAGTGGCTTGTCTTAACTCATTAGAGGGTCGTTTTAACGATTTTAAATTAAAAGTATATCCCGAAAGTGAAACCTAAAAAATTGATTCGTCACTTAAAATTTGAGAACGAAAGAAAAGGAAATGTTCGGTTATTTAAATTTTTCGAGAAAATGTTGTTACAACTCATATAAGATTTGGTCTCGATATTTTTAAATAATCGAATATTCTTTATCTTTCTAAAACGACTCGGTAATTTTAATTTAATTTATTTGTGTGCTTTTGAATATTATTAAATTCACATCTTTTTTTTATGGGATCAAAAATCAAATTAAGTTCGAATTTGTAAAGGTCATTGCAAAGACGTTAATTAATCGACTAGGTACCGATTTAGGGCACTGTGACGGTGCTAATCCTTCCCCACGCGTAACCGACTCCCGAACTCGATTTTTTGGTGACGCAAATTTCAATTTGTTGTTTTAATTTAAATCAATTTTTATTTAAAATGACAAAATATTTTTGGGTGCCCAATCACACTCTAATCAAAGATTGGTGGCGACTCCTTGAATCGTATTTTTCTATCGTAAAGGAAATCTAAATTTTTCGAAACGAGAGGTTTTTTAATCACATTACTTTTTAATTAAAAATTAATCCGAAGAAATAATTAAAAATGATGTGGGTTTTTTTAAATCTCACCTTTAAGGAAAAAATCGTTTCGACAGTTTGACAACTCCACTGGAGACTTTTTTAGAGAGTCAGGTCGATAGTCGATTAATTAATTGTCTTTGTAATTGAAAGTTATAAATTCGTTTTAATTTGGTTTTTGATCCCTTGTTTGGTTTTAAATAAGTTTTGTTTGCGTTTTGATTTGTAGTTCGATTAACCAATAAATAATTATAATGATCTGTTTGCTAATGGTTTTAGATTAATTGTGTGAAATAAGAATTGATTTTTGAGTGTTTTTTTATTATGTGTTTTTTTGCTTTTCCTCACACACTGCACAACTGCATTATCATGACATGAGCTAAAATCACGATCTGTCCTATTTAAGTAGGAGTGAGAGACTATGCCCTCGTGTGGTTTTCACCTTCGCATGGGATAGTGGATCGCTCCTAGAGCTCACACCTTATGGTCCTCGTGATGGTATTCACCTCCGCATGGACATAAGGAGATGTGTTCCCTCGAAATTGAACTCGATCCCAAAAGCCTGTGATTGGCCAGGATTGAGGGTTCGGTAGCCCAAGGGGGCACCGACAAGGACAATTCAAGAACCTATTACTTTAGAACCGAACCCAATATATAGTGAATATAGAGCCTGAACTTAGGTTGAGCCTAACCCGAACCTTAAGAATCCCGTGAGGAGGGTACACAAGGAAAAGCTTTTTTGAGTCATTTATTTTCATTTTTCGAATAAATACATACGAACTAGATATCATGCGGTTAGGTTTATTTTTCAAGCAAGCATGCGAATTAGATATCATGCGGTTAGAGTTGTAATGTTCAAACAAAGCATGGGGGTAGATATCATGTTGGGTAGGATCTGATATAGTATGATTGGGCAGCCAACATGTGTGGGTAGGATTCTTTAACAAAATATTACCCCCGATTAATTGATTTATGTTTATTAATTGATTTTCTTTTATCTTTGTTTTATTTCTTTTTGTTTTGCATTGCATTATCCATTTCATGGTGTTGATTTGGGATCGATACCCATATAGAAGGCTAGTAATATGGAATGAAAGGTTCAGAAAGAGGTTGAAAACAATGCAGATGTTATGAGGTGGTCGAAACAGTCCCAGCTGACCAACAGAGATAGTATGATGCCCGGATACGTGTCAGAGTTATTTGGTTACACTCACATCAACGTACGTCAGAATGATCTAAGTGAGCTAAAAGAGGTATGGGGAAGATAGGAAGTAGCCGATAAGGAGATGTTTTATCAGTTGTATGGCGATATTCCTTATCTTCTGGATGTTCCTCTTGACCGGAATTTGTTTAGAGCATTGGCGTAGTTCTGGAATTCAGCTTATAGATGTTTCACATTTGGTAGAGTGGATCTAACACCAACAATAGAGGAGTATCAAGCTTTGGTCCGTTATCCGAGGTCCCAAATGGATAAAATATATACCAAGTTGCTAGTCACTCCTTCATTTAAGAAGAAATTACTATTGATGGCCGGAATGAGTGAAGATTGGGTAATAAAAATATTAAGAAGAAATGAGACAATAAATGCATCTTTTGGGCTGCTCTGAAAGAAGTAATTGATCGTCACCCTGATAAGAGAAAGAAGCTTGACCTATTTGCTTTAGGGATTTATGGGGTCGTTATTTTTCTGAAGGTGCTAGGATATGTAGACGTATCAGTCGTTGACCTATTTGAAAGACTAGACAAGCACATAGATCTTGTTTCAGCCATTCTCTTTGAGTTATTGTAGGCGAGAAGGAGAAAGAATTTTATAGGGTGTGCGCCCATGCTGCTAGTGTGGATTCTTAGTCATTTCAAACACGTTAAAAGGGCACCAGAACGAGTGTTTCTAGATGGGTTTTTACCTTTGAAGGATTTCATTTCTAAAGAATGGCCTGAAGGCTTCACTGAATAAAAATGGATGGTCATCTTCAAGGATATCAGTGATAGTGATTTCTTGTGGAGAGCTTCGTGTAATGTCTCTTTAGATATACTTTATAGATGTGGAGAGCGAGATTAGGTTCCTTTGCCAGGTATATGGGGTTCTGTCGGGTATGCACCGCTGCTAGTTTCCAGACAGTATGGGTCAAGGCAATATATTCCAGCCATATGGGACTTGGTAGGGTCAGATTTTGCATTCAAATGAGAACAATATATGAGTAAAGTCAAGGGGGTTGTTGAGGCTTGGAAACAGACTCGTCGTGTAAATCTGTTCACTTATGATCTCGATTTATCTTAAGAGTATGAGCAGTGGAGAAGTAGTCGAGTAAATGACAACATCCCGATGAGGAATCCTGGAAATATTAAACCTATAGAAGAACATTTGAGAATGGTGCCATCTCCATTAGAGCTAGCTAAGCGCGATTTCGAGGCAGAAAGGAAACAATGGAGAGCGACTTTGTAGAAACTAGAGGATGAAGTGTATCAAAAAGGATTGGAGATTGATATTTAAAAGGGTAGAGCGGATCGAATTGAAAGAGTGGAGAAGCAACTTCGGCTAGACTTTGGCGATCTTCAGTCAACTTATCAGTGAATGGTAAAAGCTAAGACATCTTTTAGCTCGAGTAAGTTATCTGTTGAATGGAGGCAAGAAGTGGCAAGCCTCAAGAGAGTAGCCAGAGAGTAGCCGGAGAGAGTCAAGAAGAGCTCAAGCAAAACAGACACCAAGTTAAGATTTTATCTAAAGAAAAGAGTTCTTTAGAGCAACGATTACAAGAGAGTCAAGCCCATAATGAGAAGTTGAAAGGAAAGATTTTAAGTTTAGAGGCTATATTACGATGATACCGAAGCAGGGAAGCCATGAGGATGTTGAAAGTTTGAAGAAACAAGTGAGTCAACTTGAGGCTATGGTTCAGGATTTTCAGAGGCAAGCAAGTGAGTTATCGATAGTTCCTTATGAGGGAGCTATACAGTGGCTTTTTCAATGAGAGCAAGCTCAGGCAAGAGTTAAGCAAAGAGAGGACCTTATTGCTTGTTACCTAGGACATGCGCGGGGAATAGCTCAATATTTTATCAATATATCTGAGGAAGTTGCTGATATAAGTGAAGAACTGGATCCCAAGGTTGAAGAAAACCAGAAGATTGTGGAGTTGCTAGCACATGTACAACAAATAGGAGAAATAGTGCAGATTTATTTGTGATATATTTGAACTTTGTAATTGAACGTCGTTCTAATATAAAGAGTTGTCTAAGGAGTCGTTCTAGGATCAATACCCTACATTTTTCATATACATTTTTTTTATTTTTTGTAATGCATTTAAATTTTTGCATCGTATTTTATTTATTCACAATCATATAATTCATATTCATTAATAAACATCAATGTTAACAAAAGAACTGTGTGACAGAGGAATACTGGGAACTTCCAAGCATCCCTATAATACCCGAAAAAAGGTCATGAATGATGAAATTGCTCAACTTGAGAAAACTCAGCTAGAGTTGTAAGAGAATATAAAGAAAATGCAAGAAGACATGATGAATGCCCAGAATGAGATAATTGCCAAGTTTGTAAGTCTGTTGGAAGGAAGATATCCGGAACATGGGAAAAGCCATGTACCAGGAGATGTAACTGAGGAACCACTTTATCCTCCAGGGTTCACCCCAGCACAATATCAGAATATTCAAGAGACGCCTGTTCATACTAGGAAAGTACACATTAATCTGGTCGGTGCTTCTGTGAACTTATATCCTGGATCTAGTTCACATGCTGAAGAACATCAATATCACCAGGTTCCGGACCTTGATGAAGAAGCCAAAAAAAGACCAAAACAAGCAATTAGAGGAACAATATAAACAGTTGGCAAGCAAAGTTCGGGCTATGAAAGAAGATACCAACATGTATGGACTTGACACTAAAGAATTAAGTTTAGTTCCTGATTTGGTCCAATCGAAGTTTTGTTGATATAGTTACGACATGAGAAATGATTAAAATGACAGTTAAGAGCGGAAAGCTCGAGGGAGGAGAGTCCAATAAGAGGTCACCAGTGAGGAAAAAGGAAAATGAAGTCATCAACGTGAGACAATATGATTACAATAACATCACCGTGTCCCGACCACAAGGAACAGAATCATCAATACAAAATGACAATAGACAATGGGCAAGGGATCAGAAGAGATAGAGGCCTCAATTTGACCCTATCTCGATGACATATAAGGAATTATTTCAGATATTATATGACCGACATGTAGTTTCACGTATCATGTGACACCAATGCAACCTCATTTCCCAAATGGTATGATGCTAGTGTTCAGTGCGAGTACCATACGGGGAATCCTGGGCATTCTATTGAAAATTGTATTGTGTTTAAAAAGGTTTTCCAAACTTTGAGAACAAGGAATGTCATCAACTTTGGTGACAGTGAACAGACGAATATAACTCATAATCCATTGCCAAGCCATGCAGGGGCAGGGGTTAATGCAGTTACTGAAGAGAAATAAAGAAGAATTATAAGGAAGGTTAGTGAGGTGGTATCACCCATGTATTGGGTGTGGTGCCAAATGGTCAAGGTAGGATTGTTGAAGCCCAGTTTGACATGTGAATAGCTTAACAGTGGAGAGGTATGCCAATATCATAACAATGAAGGACATAATATTCAATGATGTCTTGATTTCCTAGCTCTAGTATAAGACATGATGGATAGTAAAGAAATAGAGTTCTTTAGAGAGATTGATGAAGAAGAAGAAGTGGAAGTTTACGCTTCGGAAGGATCGTCTAAAGGGGTGTACAATGCTATTTGTCCCCTAATCATTACTCCCAAGAATCGAGTGAACGAAATGGTAACTATGAAAGTGGTTATTACGCCTCCATCTCCATTCTTATATCGAGATAATAAACAGATGCCCTAGAGATATCATTGCCAAATGGGAGAGGTAACAAAAGAAAGTGAAGAAATAGATTAGGTGGGACACTTTACTAGAAGCGACATGTGTTCTGAGAAGAAGGTTACTATTGATAAGAGGAAAAAGGTTGATGTGTAGATAAAAGAAGATGAGCCCATCATCAATGAACCTATAACTGAGAGTGAAGCAGTGGAATTTTTAAACTTCATAAAACACAGTGAATATAGCGTTATTGAACAGCTACACAAGCTGCCTGTCATATCTCTCTCTTATCACTACTTCTGAGTTTAGAGGCCCATAGAAATGCTTTGTTGAAAGTTTTAAACCAGACATTTGTTCCAAAGGAGTCACCCATAAAAAAGTTGGATCGATTGGTTTCCAACATACAAGCTGATAATTTTATATCTTTTTCTGAGGATAAGATCCCTTATGGGATGATTGGCAGTCATAAGGCTTTGCATATCACAGTTAAGTGCAAAGGGCATGTGCTGTCTCGAGTATTGGTTGATAATGGTTCGACTTTGAATGTGATGCCCTTGGTGACTCTGAAGAAGCTGTTATTAGATAATACACTTATGAGAAGCTGTCAAAGTGTGGTTCAAGCTTTCGATGGGACTAAAAGAGAAGTGTTAGGCAAGATTGATGTTCCACTAACTATTGGTCCAACAACTTATGAAGTGGAATTTCTCGTGATGCACATTATGCCTACGTACAATTGCTTGTTGGGAAGGCCTTGGATTCATCAGGCCGGTGCAGTTCCATCAACATTGCACCAGAGACTAAAATTTGTAATTGATGGAAGGTTAGTATGTATTCACGTTGAAGAGGACATCATTGCTTCTGTTTCTACTATTGTCTCCGTACATTGAAGTGGATGAGCTAGCCATCAAATGTTCTTTCAGATCGTTAGAGTTTGTCAATGCTACGTTTGTGGCCAAATGCAAGAAGATACTAAGGCCTAGATTGTCAAACTGTACCAAAATGGGACTCAAGCTTACCCTTGGAAGATGAGCGAAAGTTGGGAAAGGGTTAGGAAGTCAGTTACAAGGATCGGTGAATCCAATCTGCCCTGTTACTAAAAGAGATCGGTTTTGTTTGGGGTATTTGCCAACTTCAAAGGATAAACTTAGGGGAATTAAAAAAGGGTCAGGAAATGAGAAATGCCAAATTGGCTGGTGAAGACCTTAGCTGGGAACCCATGACTTTTCTGCCATTGAGCAACACTTTCATATGAGGAGGGCATATGTTTCAAGGGAATTCGAGGAATAATGAAGTGATGGTTGAGAATGCCTTAGGAGATTTAGGCATTAATGTTATAACAGATGATGAGTTTGAGGAAATGAGAGCTACGTGCATTTACCCTGCATCGCCGGCCTTCGTGTTGAACAATTGGACCGCGGAAGAACTGCCAGTAGTTTACACGTCTTTTACAGAGTAATGCACTAGAACTTTCCCATGTTGTTCATACATTGGGGCAATAGGTGATTTTATGTAAAGAGTTAGGCTGTTTGTTTTTGCTTGCTTTCAATAAAAGATGCATTATGTTAGTTCAAAATGGCAAATATTCTCCCATGCATTTTTTTCATTCTTCGTTGTATATATGTATGTATTATTTCTTTCTATTTATTTATATGGGAAAATATCCTCCCATATGTATATATATCTTCTCTTTCGTTATTCTTTTAGGAACTCAGATATCAATAATATGAATGTTAATGACCCTGACCCAGAGATTGATTTCGAGAAGCCTATATGTCAAGGGGAAATCAAAGGTTGTAATGATGATGAGGGATGTGAACTACCTTCTGAATTATTGAAAATGGTGGAGAATAAAGATAAGCAGATTCTGCCTTATAAAGTGCCTACTGAGATTTTGAATTTGGGGACGGATGAGGATAAGAGAGAAGTAAAGATTGGTATCACTTTGTCTGTTGGAGGACGACATGATTTGATAGAATTACTTCAGGAATACAAGGATGTGTTTGCTTGGTCATACGAATATATGCCAAGTTTAGATACAAAATTGGTTGTCCACAAACTGTCAATAAAGCCTGAATATAAGCCGGTACAGCAAAAACTAGGAAGAATGAGACCCGTGATGCTTCTCAAAATTAAAGAAGAAGTGAAGAAACAATTTGATGTCGGGTTTCTTAAAGTGGCTAAATATCCTGAGTGGGTGGAGAATATCATCCCAGTACCGAAGAAGGATGGGAAAGTTCGAATGTGTGTCGACTATAGAGATCTCAACCTAGCTAGTCTAAAGAATAATTTTCCTTTGCTATATATAAACACTTTAGTGGATAATACTGCTGGAAATTCTTTGTTCTCTTTTATGGATGGTTTCTCTGGCTACAATCAAATTAAGATGAACCTTGAAGATATGGAAAAACTACGTTTGTTACCATGTGGGGAACGTTTTGTTATAAAGTAATATCGTTTGGATTGAAGAACGCAGGGGCAACATATCAAAGGGCCATGGTGATGTTATTTCATGACATGATGCATAAAGAAATAGAAGTTTATGTCGATGATATGATTGTCAAAGCCAAGACAGAGGAAGAACATATTGGGAATTTAAGAAAGCTCTTTAAAAGACTAAGAAGATACCAGCTAAAACTCAACCCAAATAAATGTACTTTTGGGGTGACATCTGGAAAGCTTTTGGGATTCGTAGTGAGACGAAAGAGAATTGAAATAGATCCAGATAAAGTAAAAGCCATTCAAAATTTACCACCCCCAAGAACACAAAAAGAGGTCAGAGGATTTTTGGGGAGATTGAATTATATAACTCGGTTTATTTCACAGTTGACTGAAAAATGCGATCCTATATTTTGCCTTCTTCGCAAGAATAACTCGAGAGAATAGAGTGAGGACTGTCAAAAAGCTTTTGAAGCAGTGAAGAGATATTTGTCGAATACTCCAATCTTAGCGCCACCCATCTCAGATAAACCCTTAATTATTTATTTGTTAGTTTATGAAAATTAAATGGGGTGTGTATTGGGGCAATGTCACCAAACTGAGAAGAAAGAGAGGGCTATCTATTATCTCAGCAAGAAGTTCACTAAATATGAGATGAGGTACTCACCAATTGAAAAATTGTGCTGCGCTTTAGTATGGGCTACCCGAAGGCTTAGGCAATATATGTGTATCATACTACTTGGCTTATATCCAAGCTTGATCCTTTGAAGTATCTAATGGGTGTGCCTGCATTATCTGGAAGATTAGCTCGTTGGCAAATCCTATTGTCTGAATTTGAAATCTAGAATGTAAACTAGACAGCAATTAAAGGAAGTGCTAAATCGAAATTCATTGCAAGAAGGGTTTCGGAAGAATATGAGCCATTGAGCTTTGATTTCCCATATGAGGATTTAATGTCTATTTCAGTGGAAGAAGCAGTTACATCCGCTAGTAAATATTGGAAGTTGAACTTCAATGGTGCTTCAAATGCTATAGGACACAGAATTGGGGCAATTTTGGTCTCACCAGAGGGAGAGCATTATCCTTTCACCAATCGGCTTAATTTTGATTGTACAAACAATATGGCTGAATATGAAGCTTGTGTTCTGGGTCTTAGAGTTGTTGTTGAACGCAAAGTAAAAATGCTTAAGGTGTATGGGGATTCAGCTTTGGTAATCTACCAACTTAGGGGAGAATGGGAGACAAAAGATACCAAGCTTGTAGAATATCGTAAATTGGTTTTGGAACTTGCTAAAGAATTTGAAGAAGTAACTTTCAATTATCTCCCCAGAGAAGATAATCAAATGGAAGATGCCTTGGCCACACTGGCAGTATCATTTGAGATGAACGAGCATTCAAATATGACACCCATTGAAATGAAGGCTTATGAGTATCCAACCCATTATTTTAATATTGAAGAAGAAGAAGATGGAAACCCTTGGTATTATGATATCTTGCAATATATAAGGTATCAGAGTTATCCGGAGCATGCCACTGAGAATGATAAGAGAACCATTAGAAGAATGACATCAGGGTATGTGCTTGATGGTGAGACTTTGTACAAGAAAAGTCTAGATCAGGTTTTGTTAAGGTGTGTGGACACGAAAGAAGCCAAGTTGATTCATGAAGAAGTGCGTGAAGGAATATGTGGTACCCAAGCTAATGGGCATGTTATGGCTAGGCAGATTATGAGATTTGGGTATTATTGGTAAACTATGGAAACTGACTATATTAATTATGCCTGAAAATGCCACAAATGCCAGATTTATAGAGATAAGATACATACTCCTCCTCATCCGTTGCATGTAATGACAGCTCCGTGGTCATTCTCAATATGGGGCATGAATGTTATTGGACAAATTTCGCCCAAAGCCTCAAATGGTCATCGCTTCATTATGGTAGCCATAGATTACTTCACGAAGTGGGTAAAGCAGCTTCTTATGCCAATGTTACCCAGTCGATAGTATGTAAATTTTTAAAGAGGGAGATCATTTGTAGATATGGTTTTCCAAAGAGGATTATCTTCGATAATGCATTGAATTTAAATAATAAGATAATTGAATCGGTTTGTAAGTAGTTTAAAATAAAGCACCATAATTCCACCACTTATCGCCCAAAGATGAATAGGGCAGTAGAGGCGGCTAATAAAAAATCAAAAGGCTCATAGAGAAAATGACCGAAACCTATAAGGATTGGCATAAGAAGTTTCCATTTGCTCTTTTTGCTTATCGAACTTCAGTACAGAAGTCAACTGGGGCAACCCGTTTTCTCTGGTATATGGGATGGAAGATGTTCTACCTATTGAGGTGGAAATTTCTTCACTTCGGATTTTGTCAGAGGTGAAGCTAAATAAGGCAGAATAGGTACAGACCAGGTATGACCAATTGAATCTGATTGAAGAAAAGATAAAAGCTATTTATCATGATCAGATGTACCAAAAACGTATGATACGAGCACATGGTAAGAAAGTTCACCTTCGAGAATTGCATGAAGGAGATTTGGTGCTTAGATGGATTTTGCCTATTCAGAAGGATTTTCGAGGAAAATTGATGCCCAACTGGGAAAGACCTTATGATGTCAAGAAAACATTTTCTGGAGAAGCTCTAGTCTTGACTGAAATGGATGGATCGAAATTACCCTATCCAGTGAATTCCGACGCAGTTAAGAGATATTTTTCTTGAATAAGAAAAAAAAAAGGAAAAAAAAAGAAAAAAATGAAAAAATGAAAAAATGAAAAAGAAAAAAAATGAAAAAATGAAAAAATGAAAAAGAGAAAAAAAGAAAAAAAGAAAAAAAGGAAAAAAGGAAAAAAAAAAAGAAAAGGAAAAAGGAAAAGGAAAAAGAGAAAGAGAAAGAAAAAAATGGAAAAAGAAAATAGAAAAAGAAAATAAAAATGAGGTCTCAAGTTGAAAACCCGAAAAGGACGACTTGAGGTTAAATTTGGAATTCGTGCATGGTGGAGGTTTTGATTTGATTTTGAATGTGGAAAGAGCTCCTGATATGAGTAGAAATAATGACAATTGGTGATTAGGGTTGAGACCAAAGATTAACGAGTCTCGATGGAAATAATCAGGAGAAATATTGAATGCACACGAGATTCAATACTGGTTTAGGGCATCCAATAATGAGAGATTTGGGAATTCAGAAAGAGCTTCACACTCTTAAGCATCATCACAATGTTGGAGATCATTTTGACAGAAGCTACACTTGAGTCATTCTAACGGGGTGCCAGTTCAAAAGCATTTGCATAATTGATATTTGAAGACGCCTACTCTTTTGTTCTTTTACTGTTTCCAGTTAAAAGTTTGGCATATAGTTACCTAAAAATTCTCTGCATTTATATAAATAAAGAGATGTCTTTTCTTGTTAATTTCCCTTTTGCAAACATCTTATTTTGAAAGGTTAAAACATATAGCTTAACTTGAAGTACATAAGATCATTTTGTATTATTGTACAAAAGGTTTTTAGAAAATGCAGGTATTCTGAAGCTGATAATGGTTTTAACATGTAACCTTGTGTTGTTACGGGAAGCTAAAACCTTGGAATTCATAGAAAATCTCAGTCATTAATAGATGACCCAAAGAAATTGTCATTTATCAAGGAGTTGGTCATGGGTACTGGCGGGTTTCAGGAAATGAAGAAGTCAAAGTCCTGTTAAATTGAAAGATATGGTATTGAGATTATTAACTGGGGTGAACTAATCAAATGTTTTATGCCTAATATGAAACCGAGTTCCATCCAGATCAAAAGGAGATGATGTTCCTTCAAAGAAGAAAACACATTAATTGCATAATTGCATACATTTTAGGCATAAGTAGGATCATGACATTCATAATTGCATGATGACTTAAGCATTTACAGGTTTTTCAAAGATAGTTGAAGATTGAAGATATTAAACATCAAGGTGAGGATAACTAGTTTTGAAATCTTGAAAAGAATGATGTTTAATGAAAATTGAACCAAAGTATATTCACATATCTAGTGTCTTCCAGACAAGTTTTCACGATGGAGATGGATTTTCAAAAATTTTCTCAAATTCTAAATTTTTGAGTATAATTTTTTCAAGCATACATTAATGATTGATAATGTTTGATTTTTAGGTTCGACCTTTGAAGCAAATCAAACTTAAGCCTTCATGGAAGAGTAGTGAAGCAAATCATCTATAAGTCTTCACAGAAGAGTAGTGGAGCAAAACGAGATTGTTCGAGTTCTATATTCCCTAAAAGAATAGGGAGCGAACCCATTTTTAGAAGATTATTTGAGTTCTATACTCCCTGAAAGAATAGGGAGCGAACCCATTGTCAGAAGATTGTTCGAGTTCTATACTCCCTGAAAGAATAGGGAGCGAACCCGTTGAAGATTATTTGAGTCTTATACTCCCTGAAGGAATAGGGAACGGACCCGTTTGCTAAAGATTGTTCGAGTCCTATACTCCCTGAAGGAATATGGAGCGGACCCGTTTATTGAAAATTGCTCGAGTTTTATACTCTCTGAAGGAATAGGGAGCGGACACGTTTGTTGTAGATTGTTCGAGTCTTATACTGTCTATATGAATAGGGAGCGAACCCGGCATTCGAAGATTTTTCAAGTCTCATTTATATCGAAGTAACAATGGAGTGGTTTAATCTTTTGAAGTTCTCATGGCTGAACAAACTTGACCATGTATTGATCTTTGCTCTATTCTCGTTACATGATAATGAGCAAAGAAGGGCAGCTGTAGATGCTCGTTTTTGTCCGAAGGTTTTGTATCCAGTACAAGATGCAAATTTGGATTAATGGGAGCCCAAAACAGAAACTTATCATTCCAACTTCCAGTCCACGTAGAGCCCTGCAAAACGAACAATTATGAGAAGATAAAGAAAAAAACTAGAAAAATGTGGAGGCTATATTTTCGGGGGAGGAATCAAAAACTAAAGAGAGTTGGTTTTTTACTGGGGATTAACCACTATCAAAGGGGGAGATTACACAGTCAGGAAAAAAACATAGAGCCCCTATTGATTTTTACAGAGATAAAACGAAAACATAATATACTGTATTTTCCTCTTATTTGAAGATCAAAGGAAACCGAAGAGTTCCCTCTTTTCAGCGAACCAAAGCAATACAAAGAGAAATTCAGTTCATACGAGGTTTTTCTTTCATTATTGTTTATATTATTATTTTTCTTCGTTTGTTTTGATAATTTTCAAACTATGCAAATCCGAAAATTATGAAGACAGAAATAGGTACCTTCGGTTTATCGTTGAAATGAATGAATCTTAGACTTTAGGGTTCCTTTGCCGAGGTGTCAATGTTGTCAGAGTTGGGTAGAATGGCAGTGGGTTTTTTTAGTCCTCGCGTGACATTTTTCGGTCTTGGGTTATCATCTATCGGGTTTAATAAAAAAAGTAGAAATAAATAAGGTTTAAAATTTACCTTAGTGTTTCGAGTACCATACCATTGTCGAAGAGTTGGGTAGCGTTGAGTGATGGCCGTGAGGTTAGAGAAGAAGAATGAAAGAAGGAAAAGGGGAGGGGGTTGAGACAGTGAAGAATGACGAGGATGCTGGTCAAATAATACATAGGGCTTTAATTTTAGTTTAAGGGTTATAAGTGAAGCATAAAACGACAGTGCTTAGGCTTAAGGAAATGCGTGTCTGGCCAAAGAGGGGCTAATCATGTGTGTAATCCTCTAATGTTCAAAGTTTTTCATTTTGGTATGTAGATTGTTGTCTTTTGGGTTTCTGTTTATATCTTCTAAGTTTACGCGTTTTCTTTTTAGTCCTAGGCTAAGTTGTTTTCGATTCCATGTTGTTTTTACATTTGAACTGTAATTTTGTGGATTCTTGTTTTAGTCCTGGAGCTAGTTATCTTGGTTTTGTATGAACTTTCGAATTTAACTTGTAATTTTATTTCTTGTGTATTTTAGTCCCTTAAGCATATATGTTCCTGCTTTGCGATTTCATTTTCTATTGCTAAATTTTTTATGTTCGTTTTAGCCCTTGGATGTTCATAGTTTTTTTTTTTAGTTTGTGATGCCTAAATAAAATATGTTATTTAATTTAATCCTACGTGTAAGCATGTTTGACCATATTTATATAATTAGATTTTATTATTTATTTAACATGGCGCCATCCGTTGCATAATTTGTATGATACCCTCATGTGCATAACTTAACTCATAAATATATAATCGGACTAAGGGTAATACCCTTTTAATTTAAAATTATCTTGAGTGACTTGTCTTAACTCATTAGAGGGTCGTTTTGACGATTTTAAATTAAATGTGTATCCCAAAAGTGAAACATAAAAAGTTGATTTGTCACTTAAAATTTGAGAACGAAAGAAAATGAAATATTCGGTTATTTAAATTTTTCGAGAAAAGGTTGTTACAACTCATATAAGATCTGGTCTCGATATTTTTAAATAATCAAACATTCTTTATCTTTCTAAAACGACTCGGTAATTTTAAATCAATTTATTTGGGTGCTTTTGAATATTATTAAATTCACATTTTTGTTTTATGGGATCAAAAATCAAATTAAGTTCGAATTTGTAAAGTTCATTGCAAAGACGTTAATTAATCGAATAGGTACCGATTTAGGGCGCTGTCGGGTGTCAATCCTTCCCCACGCGTAACCGAATCTTGAACTCGATTTTCTGGTAACGCATATTTCAATTTGTTATTTTAATTAAAATCAATTTTTATTTAAAATGACAAAACATTTTTGGTTGCTCAATCACACCCTAATCAAATATTGGTGGCGACTCCTCGAACCATATTTTTCTATCGTAAAAGAAATCCTAAATTTTTTGAAATGAGAGGTTTTTTAATTACACTACTTTAATTAAAAGTTAATCCGAAAAAATAATTAAAAATGATGTGATTTTTTAAATCTCAACTTTAAGGAAAAAATCGTTTCGACAAGGTGAATGTGCATCTCGAAGCGCAATGATGGTAAAACCCCTGTATATTCCCCTCAACCCTTCTGTTTTTAGTAGGGTTTTAGCAATACTAATTGGCCCTGTATGAGCACTTGTGTTGTGCAATTACAGCAGAATTTTTACTAGTTCTACCAGAGAAAGCATGATGCTCTGTAAGGCCCCAATTCCAAGTCCTCCTAGTGCAACACCTTTGTAGGAAGGTGGATCGCTGGCACAAGCAGACGAGTCAAATGCTTGTGAAAGAATGGTAGACATCTGGACAACCATATCATTCTGAAAGGTTACTAACGCCAATGGTGAAGCCATTCCTCTGTAGAGTGCACCAGGTCCTTCCCCGGCAACCACCCGACGTAGGATGCTAAAGGCAGAGCCGGAATCCATGCTTTGTTGTCGGATTCTGAGGGTGTGGAGGTGATAACCGGAGACGATGCCAGCCATGCCACCGAAATCTCCGGCCATCAATTCTTTTCCCACCTGATTCGACGAAACTCGAGCTAGAAATCCATTATATCCACCAAATTTAATATCCCAAGATAATCGAAATATCAAGTTTTCTGCTTTTATATACAAGCAACATAGTTTACCTTTCTTGCACTACTTTGAATCTCCCTCTGCTGTGTTTTGGAATTTGGGTTAATTTCCACCAATAATAACAAATTCACCTTGAAAACTATTATCTAGGTGACTAGTGTGAAAACAATTGTACTAAAAATCACACCAAGGTAGATTCCCAGGAAAGAGGAGGGGTCATAATGGTCCCTCTTAAAACCCACTTTCCTTAGACATAACTACCAAGACAAGCCATTTTAATAGGACAATAATTAACAACTATACCCGACAATAGCTATTAAATAGACATAAAGAGAACACCAAAATTTAACGAGGTTAGGCCAAAATTATGCCTACCTCCTCGAACACTACTAAAATAATATTTCACTAATAGAGGAAATATTACAAAGAGAAAGAAAGAATACAAATAGCCTTTAATATAGAAGAAGACTTATATTTGTGGGATGCTAAACTAAGGAGGAGGAGGGCTTTATTTATAACAAAAGAATTTCCCCTCCTCCTTATACACAACCAATGTGGGATTTTGCCAAAAAACCAACAAATCTCCACCTTGGAAAATTCCACACACATCTCTCAAAAATCCAATCTTCAGTAGTGTCTGCAAATTCATCTTTCAATTTGTAACAATATTGACCAAGTCTAAACAATGTTTAAACTTGACTACAGTTACCACTTTTGTCAACATATCATCAGCATTCTCAGTGGTCCGAATCTTCTGGATTATGACTCCACCTTCTTCTAGAATCTCTCATACAAAGTGATATCGAACATCGATATGCTTTGTCCTTGCATGGTAAACCTGGTTCTTTGCTAAATGAATAGCACTCTGACTGTCACAATGCACTTTGACGTGCTTCTGTTCCATTCCCAATTCACCAAGCAACCCATGAAGCCAAATTGCCTCTTTCACAGCCTCTGTAACTGCCATATACTCTACCTCTGTAGTAGACAAAGCCACTGTTGACTGTAAGGTGGACTTCCAACTGACTGGTGCCTTTGCAAATGTAAACACATAACCAGTAGTTGATCGACCCTTGTCCAAATCACCTGCATAGTCTGAATCACAATACCCAACTACATACTGACCATCTTGTTTGTCCTGCTGAAAGACCAAACCAACATCTACGGTGTTCAGAATATACCGCAGAATCCATTTCACAGCTTGCCAATGCTCTTTCCAGGATCATGCATATACCTGCTCACAACCCCAACTGCTTGTGAAATATCGGGTCTTGTACAAACCATTGCATACATCAAGCTACCAACAGCACTTGCATACGGAACCTTTGACATGTATTCCTGTTCTGCATCATCCTTAGGCGACATGGATGCACCGAGCTTGAAATGAGGAGCAAGAGGTATACTAACTGGTTTTGACTTCTCATTCATGCCAAAATATTTTAGTACCTTCCTCATATTCTTTCTGAGACAAACAAAACATCCCCAATTTCTTATCCCTTGATATCTCCATGCCTAAAATCTTCTTCGCTTTACCAAGATCCTTCATCTCAAACTCCCTGTTCAATTGAGTCTTTAGTTTCGCAATTTCTGTCTGACTCCTGGAAGCTATCAGCATATCATCAACATAAAGAAGAAGATATATATATGATCTGTCTTGTAGCTTGCGTAAATACACACAATGATCATATTTGCTTCTTGTGTACTTCTGCCCTATCATAAACTTGTCAAATCGTTTGTACCACTGCCTTGGAGATTGCTTCAATCCGTACAAAGATTTTTCTAATTTGCACACAATCTCTTCTTTTTCAGCAACTTTGAATCCATCTGGCTGAGTCATGTAGATTTCCTTATCCAAGTCTCCATGTAAAATGCAGTTTTTACATCCATCTGAACTAGTTCCAAATCCAACTGTGCTTCCAAAGCCAACAAAATTCTGATGGAGGAATGTTTTACAACTGGAGAAAAAACTTCATTATAATCAACTCCTTCCATTTGAGCGTAGTCTTTAGCCACCAATCTTGCTTTGTAGCGGATGTTATTCTTGTCAGGAAATCCATCTTTCTTTGCATATACCCACTTGCACCCAATTGCCTTCTTTTCCTTCGGAAGACTATCTAGTTTCCACGTCTGATTCTTTTGAAGGGATTGCATTTCTTCATTCATGGCAATCCTCCACTTTTTATGTTCTAAACTTTGGACTGCTTCATTAAAAGTGGCAGGAACGTCATCAATTGAAATTGGTGATGCAAAAGAGACCATATCAGCATAACGAGTAGGTTGTCTAATGGTCCTCTTTTCCTTTCTAAGTGCAATTGATTCATGTTGTTATGGAGGTTCTTGGGTCTGAACCTCTTCTTCATATGACTCTTCTTCTACCATAGGAGAGTCAACATTAGTTTCTTTACTGGCTGGGTCAATTCTGCTTCCTTCAAACTCCTCCTGTTTGAGAGTTCCATCTGTCTGCTCTAATTTTTCTAAAGTCACCTTTCTCAACATAGTAGATTCATCAAAGGTAACATCCATACTGAAGATTATTTTATTTGTTTCTAGACACCAAAGACGATAGCCTTTCAGACCAGAGGTGATCCCCATAAAGACCGCATTCTTTGCTCTTGGATCCAGCTTTGACTCCTTAACATGGTAGTATGCAGTGGAACCAAACACATGTAAGGCATCATAATCTGTAGCAGGTTCTCTAAACCATTTCTCTAATGGTGTTTTACCACCACTAGCAGTCAATGGTAAGCGGTTGACAAGGTGACAAGCATATACCAAAGCCTCAGCCCAAAATTCTTTGCCTAACCCAGCATTAGACAACATACACGAACCTTCTCCACTAATGTCCGGTTCATTCGCTCTGCCACCCCCATTTTGTTGTGGTGTAGATCTGACAGTGAAGTGTCTAACAATACCTTCTTCTTCACAGAGTTTTAAAAATGGATCATTTTTGTACTCTCCACCATTGTCTGTACGGAGACGTTTGATTTTTCTAACTGTTTGAGTCTCCACCATCTTTTTCCATTTAAGGAAAAATCCTAACACCTCATCCTTTGTCTTCATTGTATACACCCAAACTCTCAGGGAAAAATCATCAACAAATGTGACATAATAGTGTGTTCCTCTCAATGAAGTTGTCTTGGAAGGCCCCCATACATCTAAATGAACATAATCCAAAATACCTTTAGTATCATGGATTGTTGTTCCAAATTTCACCCTCGTCTTCTTCCCTTTGATGCAATGCTCTAATTTGCAAGCCCGAGCACCCTTAAATAATCCTTGATCTATCAGCAATTTCAAGGATTTTTCACCAACATACCCCAAGCGCATATGTCATAACCTGGTTGCTTTGATTCCTGTTCATCAGTAAAGCTGACATTGCTGCTGTCCCAACAATTGTACTACACAGAAAGTAATACACATTGTTTCTTTTCCAGATTCCCTTCATTATCACCAGTGAACTAGAGATAATCCTCATAATCCATTTTTTTCTCTCACTTCTAAACCTTTTGACTCTAAGGTTCCCACAGAGATGAGATTTCTCATTAAATATGGTACATAATGGACACCTGTTAAGGTTCTGATTGATCCATCCTGATTCCTCAAGCGAATTGAACCAATACCAAGTGTGTCAAGAGGGGAATTATTTGATGTGTAGATAATTCCACCTTTTAGTTCTTTAAAATCAAAGAACCATTCTCTATTGGGAGTCATATGGTGGCTATAAGCTGAATCTAACAACCATGAACTGGAACAGCTGGTTGATAACGTAGCAGCGAATGCGAAATCTGAATCTGCATCATCATATTGGACCACATTTAATTCTGAGACAGCCTTTCCCCTTTCAGGTTTGCCTTTATTCTTTAGCTTGGGACATTCTTTCTTCCGGTGCCATTTTTCTCGACAAAAGGCACATTCATATTTGCTCAATCTGGACTTTGACTTCGATCTCCCTCTCCTTCCTTTATTTTGACTCTTCGAACGGCCTCTAACAACAAGAGCTTCTGCTTCGACACTTGTGTTTTCTTGTTTGTCCTTCTTTCTCAATTCATATCTATACAAGGCAGCAGTTACTTCACTGAGAGACACATCAACCTTCCCATGAAGTAGAGTAGTTTCAAGATACTCAAACTCATCAGGAAGTGATCCCATCAACATCAGAGCCAGATCTTCGTCTTCAAAAGTCACGTCCATATTCATCAGATCAGTCACCAGCTGATTAAAGCTAGTAATGTGATCATTCGTAGTGGTACATGGTACATAGTTGAAGCGGAACAATCTCTTTTTCATGTAGAGCTTGTTCTGACCGCTTTTCTTCAAAAATTTCTCCTCCAGTGCCTTCCACAATTTACTTGCAGAAGTTTCCTTAGAAAATACATACTTCTGCTCTCTAGAAATACACGATCGAATAGTACCACATGCCAATCTATTGATCCTCTTCCATTTTTTCTCCTCAACATCATCTGGTTTCTCTCCTTCAATAGCAATGTCTAGACCCTGCTAAAATAGGGCATCTAGAACCTCACTTTGCCACATGCCGAAATGACCAGTGCCATAAAAATCTCCACTGCAAATCTAACATTTGTCACAACATTTCTTGCGGATGTTTTTTTGTTGTCTGACATTTCTGCTACAAATTCTATTTAATAGTTGTCAATGCGAAATGTCGATTACCCCAAGAAATTTTTTTCTAATTTGGAAGATCAGCCTAAGCCGCAACCACAGAGCATACTAAAATAAACCAAGAGCGCTGATACCAATTGTTGTGTAATTCGGGTTAATTTCCACCAATAATAACAAATTCACCTTGAAAACTATTATCTAGGTGACTAGTGTGAAAACGATTGTACTAAAAATCACACCAAGGTAGATTCCCAGGAAAGAGGAGGGGTCACAATGGTCCCTCTTAAAACCCACTTTCCTTAGACAGAACTACCAAGACAAGTCATTTTATTAGGACAATAATTAACAACAACTATACCCGACAATAGCTATTAAATAGACATAAAGAGAACACCAAAATTTAACGAGGTTAGGCCAAAATTATGCCTACATCCTCGAACACTACTAAAATAATATTTCACTAATAGATGAAATATTAC
Organism: Hibiscus syriacus; assembly: GCF_006381635.1. Lineage (NCBI taxonomy): Eukaryota > Viridiplantae > Streptophyta > Magnoliopsida > Malvales > Malvaceae > Hibiscus > Hibiscus syriacus. The sequence continues at coordinate 909,982 of NW_024062855.1, read as the reverse complement.
AAAGAGAAAGAAAGAATACAAATAGCCTTTAATATAGAAGAAGACTTATATTTGTGGGATGCTAAACTAAGGAGAATGAGGGCTTTATTTTTAACAAAAGAATTTCTACACAACCAATGTGGGATTTTGCCAAAAAACCAACATGTTGCTCCAACTCGGAAACATTCTTTTTAATGGTTAGATACTCAAATAAGGATCAAATATTCTTTACAACTATTTTTTTATTCATTATTTAATTATATTAAAAATTGCTAATTTCTTATTTGAGTAGATTTAAAATCTTAATGTTTTATTTAATTATTTAAAAAAATAATAATATTATTTTTAATATATTCAAAATTTATCATATATATATATATATATATCCAAAAATATCAAATTTTTATTTAATAATTTTAAAATATTAAACCTTTATGTAAGTAATCCCCACAAAATCAGACGAATATTATTTAACATTTTATCTTTATAAATTATGGATATAATTTACGTAGTTTTATAAGTTAAACTTACTCTATAAATTTAAAATCATTAGTATTAAAACAAAATTATATTTTTTTAACATTATAGTTTTTTATTATGTATCTTTATTTTAATACTTTAAAATTTATTTTAGAATGAAAATTACCCTAAACAATTACTTCGCATTATTGAATTTGAAGGAGAAAGATTATATTTCGATTTTAAATCCTCGTATGAAAGATAAATTATTTAATTTTGACTTGACATCTTCGTATACAAATGAGTAAACTTAGTGGCGAAACTTTGTGATAGAGTTTGAAGAGTCAATTTAAAAATTTTAAAAATTTAGATGTTTAAATTAAAATTTTCAAAAAATTTAAGGGTTCAGTTTACATTTTTTTTTAAAAAGAGGTATAACTAAATTTTTTTAAATTTTGAGAGACTTAATTATAATTTTTTAAAAACTATGTGAGGGACTTAATTAAGAATATTCAAAAAATTAATATGAATCTCTAAAATTTGGGGGCCAAATTAAATATTTTAAAATTTTAAAAGGTCTAAACTATAATTTTTCAAATTTTAGGGGCATGGCCTCATTAGTCTCCATTATCTTCCGCCACTAGGTGAACTTGTTCTTGGATTCGATATTTTTAGACAAAGAATTAATTATCCTCAATTTCAACTTAACATTCTCGAGTTCGAATAAGCAAAATATTTGTTGAACAAATCATTCATTTACGATTGGATATCCTTGAGTTTGAAGGAACAATATCATATTCAGATTTGATGTCTTTTGTTGAAGGAGATAACTCAGTTAGTTCAGATAAAATTGATTATTATTGCTATTTGTTCTATTCTCATTTCATAATAATGAGAAAAGAAAGACAATTGTAATACACTAATTTTATCTCGTTTATTTTTAAATTCTAACTCCAAAATGAATGAAATAAACGAATAAACATTTTATTTTGTTTTGAAATGATGATATCTTAAATTTATTTTCGAACTCACAAATTCTAATATTTAGGTAACATAAAATTGATTAAGTATTGATATTGAGTGTTGTGAGGATGCTCTCCATTTCCTATGTATAATTGACTCTCAAACTAATATTTTCTAATCTCTAGTATTTAAAAAGTTTTTTTTCTAAAAAAATCCTTTCGAAAAGAAGATATTATTGATATTCGTCTCTTCCTAGCTTAAAATGATCGATGTCAACTCTAATTTTTTTTAAATGTAATTTTCAAGATCTGAATTTCATATCCATATATTTCTCTAAAAATTAAATAATAATAAATCGTCTATGTTTAAGGATCGTTTCAATAATACATTTTTTTTGATAGGATACATTTTATATGAAATAAAGGATTCTATTTCAAAGATAAAATCAAATAAATAATTAGGTATCCATTGACTATATTCTTATCATTTTTGGAATTTCATTCGACTATATCTCAAGCTTTCTTAATATACATATCTTTATCCTCTTAGTTGAGTCTACATGGCCAAGGAATACAACCTTAGAACATCCACACTTATGCTTGGTCAACTTAGCATACAATTTTTCTCCTGATCCTTTAAACTCGATCACACATGCCTTAACATAACTTTTAAAATCTGAATAACCTGATCAGACCAACCATCTAGGATGAAATTAGTGCTAAAGTTAAATCGAGTTCCGAAGGCTTTGTTCAAAGAATTCCAAAACCTTGAAATAACCCCATATTACTGTTGGATACAATTGAGACATAGACTTCATGCAGTCCAACAATCTCTTTATATACAACTTAGTGTACTTATCCATAGAATAGTTACCTTGAACTGGAATAAAATGTGCAGACTAGTCAATCTATCATAATTGCCCAAAGTGAGCCATTTTTACTGGGTGCTAAAAGCAAATTTGATACAAAGTTCATAATAACTTCCTCATTTCCACTTAGAACTGAAAATTGTTTACTTTAATTCCAAATTTATTTAATACCTTATTTTCAACATGTCAAGCTTATTACTATATTTCTTTATAACCCTTGTCATACTTGATCTTTTAAACCATTCACTTTAATTCCTTATGTCTTTATTTCCTTCCAGAGTGAAAATATTTTCTTATTTCTTTATTAACTTAATATATATCCTATACTTCTCCATTTTCCTTGATTTCTTGTTCTATCCTTAATATTTACTTATATATTCTTCCTTTGTTCTATCAACATAAACTTGAACTTTACCTCTACATTTATTGTGTTATCTTCTTCTTTCAACAAACAATTGACGTAACATATCAATTTCCATAACTTTCTTATACTCCTTAGAAAGTCCTATCCTTTTTATTTGTTTTACTTTTACTCATAACTCAGTTTTTTTTTCATTCTTAAATCGAAACTTACTTGTAACATAGGTCATCTCTTTTTCTTCGTACTCCAATATCCTTCTCATAATGGTATGAAAAGCATCATCATACTACTTATAATCGTTACTAATTACCAAATTATTGCACCATCCTAACATTGGTAATATTCCCTACTTTGTAAGGAATCATATTGTTTGTTATTCCTTATACTCAGAATTTCTCCACTTGATCCATCATAAATAAATTCAAATATGTATCTAACTATTTAAAATACTTCTTCCACTTCAATTAGTACAATTTCTGACGGATTTTTCTAATCCAGTTTACAAAGTTTATATTTAAGCCTGGCTTCTTATCACTAACAATTTTTAACTCCTTATTCGTATTTCAAAATAAACTTCTCTTACTTCGAACAAAACCTACTTGCTTTATTTGTATTCTTTACCATAGTAGAATCATTTTCAAATATCCTCTATAACATTACAATTACTTCTCCAACTTATCTTATTACTACCTACCTTGCATTTCCTTGCTTCGTAATAATTCAAATAAATGTTGCCTCATTTACTAATAACTTGCTTAGTGGGGAGGGGTCATTAAGATTTTACTTAAGAATCTTTTGAATAATCAAAGAATTCCAAAAGATTTCGAATTAATAATAACTTTTCAAACTTCCACTCAATCATAACTCGAACATATATTATACTTTATACCATTTCACGAATATATTCTTTCTGAAAGTTTAAACCATTCATCAAAATTCTACTTCATGTCATTCCTTGATCTTAATCAATCAATTAGGGCTTAACAACCTTATAAAAATAACTTCATAATAATTACTTCAAAAGTCCCAGTAGGGAATATATTTACTCTCTTTATCACATTAATCCATCATGCATGTGCTTGACCTCTTAGCAGTGAGACTATTATGTCCAACTTCTCCATTTCAGAATAATGGAGTTCATCCAACAAAATTTTCCCGTCATTTAGCCAAAGTACCGTAAGAACAATACCTTCTTCATTTCCTTCCCTAAACTCAGGTGCTCCAAAACTTTTTAACTCTTTAACAATATTTATTCTAATAATATGAAGAAGTAGACGATTAGAAGCACTTCAGAATCGAGTCCATCGTCCGGAAAGTACTCCCTGAGGCGTCTGTTATTCACTATGTTGAATTAATACTTCTTTTATTAAATCTATTTCCCGTTTCACTTCAAAAAACCTCTTAGTCCAACATCTATTAAGATAAAATCATGAATTCTATTAGCAAGGACAACATACAATTTACCCTATCAGATCAGAAAATTTTTAACCTTTCGTTGGCATGTACACTTTTTAAATCACAATTTACTTCGATTCGAACTTAAAAATCAGTTAAACCTTAACTTTGATACCAATAAATATAACACCCCCAACTTGTACCCGACCCGATACGAATATGAGGTGTCAGATTGACTTTTCCAAAACTTCGAGTTTTTGAAAATTTGTTAAAAAATTAATCTTTTATTTGTATTTAAGTGGTAAAACCCTTAAACCAAAGTTATTATCAAAAATTTATAAATCACAATGAAAACAAATACTTAATATATTTACATAACTTAAAATAATATGATTACAAAATTGATCAGAGCTATTCGATTTAAAACCTTATAATACAAGCCAACAAAAATTCAAAGTAACTAAAATAAAACACCTGCAATTCAAATAAATCTGATCTGGTTGTCTTTAGTTGTATGTTGCCCTTTCCTAGCTTTACCCCTCATATTTTTTTAAACCTATGTGTGAAACAATCACACGCTAAGTCGATGACTTAGTGTGACATTAATGAGTATAATGAAACATTTAAAACACTTTTCTTAATCAATCCATATAAAAATTTCATAATGAAATCATGATACTTTTCATAAACATAACATATACTGTTATTTATTATTCAATTTATATCACTTTATTTTATTAGCCCAACACATATTACTGTGATTTTACTAAGTTCACTTCAAAATTTACGCAAATTTAACCTAAATCTCTTACTCTTATCTTCAATCATGCCATCAAACTTATTATCACTTTTCCCAATAACTCACATCCATAATCCCCTTTAACATCCAAATTTCTCCAAAGAACACTTAAAACTAAAAATCAAACCAAATATTCAAACATGTTATTAATCATTTCTAATACTTCTAACTTCTTAATTAGACCCTTGACAAGTCAAATATATCATTAGAAATACAAATACTAATCCATCTCATAAAATCCCTAATTTATCATTAATTCACCAAACTCTTAGTTTTATTCATCCTTAAACTTTCCTTAAGCTTCTATTATACCACAAAAGGTTTCAAAACCAAACCAAAATTTAAAGAAACAGCCAACTTGAAATCAGCTTAACTTAACAATGGAGTTTACAATGGAAGAAGTGAAGAAGAGAATATATCCCAGTTTCCAGATTTTTCCTTCCTTATATTTTCCCCACATGCTTTAATATCCTTTAAAATGAATTTTAAATTCATTTTATGCTAAAAGACCATAATGCCCTTCCATTATTCCATCTTTGATAATAAGTCCTAGACACAATTTTCAAAATCAATCCTTATCTTTTTAATTTATTTAAATTAAACCACTAAATTTTTAATCCTTATATTTTAATCACTGGCCTGATGTTTATGGTATTACAATTCTCCCCTTAAGAAAATTTGTCCTCGAATTTTCATTGTACAAAAATATTAAGAACTTATCTTCTCATGCCCTCTTCACATTACCACGTTGCTTTTTCTATAATATGACTTTTTCAAAAACTTTAACTAAATGAATCGTCTATTTCCTTAATTGTTTGATTTCATATGCTAAAATTTGTTCTAGTTCTTCGTTATAGATCAAGTCATATTGAAATTCTATCTCTTCAAGTGCTATAATGTGAGAAGGATCCGATTAATATGCATTACGAGTATCAAAACATGAAAAACATTATGAATCTTGAATAGTCGTCACTTTCCCTTTTACTTATTAGATCAAATCTAGCCCCGCTAAGTCTCGATCTTTCTATTCCAACCAATTTAATGGTGTCCGGCATTTTCTTCCATGTAGAACTTCATTTGAAGCTATCTTGATACCTTTTTTATTAAACTTGTGACATACCAATCAATTAAAAAAAATTCAATGATAACTCTTTTCATACCTACTTTTAAGCTCTTTCCATGGTACTATAATCATTCATCAGACATTAAGTCTTTAGTTTCTCCTTTTTCCTACTTATTCCATAATTGACAATTACGAAATTTTTCATCTTTTCTCTTAAGATTTTTTATTCGATCCCGAAACAAAAGCTTCAAATTTAATTATACAAACAAAACACAATCTTTCTATAAAGAAATTCATGAATTCCAAACTTTCCAAAATAAAAAAATGTCTTTCATCTTTGTCATACCAATCATCACATTAATCTTTCATGTTTATAGTTGATAAACACGTCCTCATTCTTCAAGGAATTTAATATATTCTCTTTTTTTCACTCATTCGATTCAACACATACTCTTGACTTTTGAGATCCGTATAGATATAACATCATTTACCATAGATAGTGGTGTTATAACAATAAATTAACCTCAATTATTGTCAGCTTGATGTCATGAGTCAGAGGATTTCTTCCATCATTCTCTAATTACTTTGTAGCATAAATCAAACATTTACTCTTATACAAACACGCATACTAAACCATTATAAGATACATTACTATAATTCACATTTTCTTTTCTAGATTCTAATCATACTGGCCTTGGAGCTTATGTCAATATTCTTTTTAACATCTCAAAATTTGTTGCATTTAACAGTCCAAATAAGTGATATGTCTAACCTCAATAACTTGGTCAAAGAAAATATAATCATTGACTATATTCTTATCATTCTTTGGAATTTCATTCAACTATATCTCAAGCTTCCTTAATATACATATCTTTACCCTCTTAGTTAAGTCTACATGGCCAATGAATACAACCTTAGAACATCCACACTTATGCTTGGTCAACTTAGCATGCAATTTTCTCTTGATCCTTCAAACTCGATCACACATTCCTTAACTTAACTTTTAAAATCTGAATAACCTGATCGGACCAACCATCTATCTGCGGATGGAAATTAGTGCTAAAGTTAAATCGAGTTCCGAAGGCCTTGTTCAAAGAATTACAAAACCTTGAAATAACCCTAGATTACTATTAGATACAATTGAGGCATATACTTCATGCAGTCCAACAATCTCTTTATATACAACTTAGCGTATTGATCCATAGAATAATTACCTTGAACTGGAATAAAATCTGCGGACTAGTCAATATATCCATAATTGCCCAAAATGAGTCATTTTTACTGGGTGGTAAAAGCAAATATGATACAAAGTTCATAATAACTTCCTCATTTCCACTTAGAATTGAAAATTGTTTACTTTAATTCCAAATTTATTTAATACCTTATTTTCAACATGTCAAGCTTATTACTATATTTCTTTATAACCCTTGTCATACTTCATCTTTTAAACCATTCACTTTAATTCCTTATGTCTTTATTTCCTTCCAGAGTGAAAATATTTTCTTATTTCTTTATTATCTTAATATATATCATATACTTCTCCATTTTCCTTGATTTCATGTTCTATCCTTAACATGTACTTATATATTCTTCCTTTGTTCTAACAACATAAACTTGAACTTTACCTCTGCATTTATTGTGATATCTTCTTCTTTCAATAAACAATTGACATAACATATCAATTTCCATAACTTTCTTATACTCTTTAGAAAGTCATATCCTTTTTCTTTGTTTTAATTTTACTCATAACTCAGAATTTTTTTCATTCTTAAATCGAAACTTACTTGTAACATAGGTCATATCTTTTTCTTCGTACTCCAATATCCTTCTCATAATGGTATGAAAAGCATCATCATACTACTTATAATCGTTACTAACTACCAAATTATTGTACCGTCCTAACTTTGGTAATCTTCCCTACTTTGTAAGGAATCATATTGTTTGTTATTCCTTATATTCAGAATTTCTCCACTTGATCCATCAGAACTAAATTCAAATACATATCTAACTATTTAAAATACTTCTTCCACTTAAATTAGTAAATTTTTTATGGATTTTTCTAATCCAGTTTACGAAGTTTACATTTAAACCCGACTTCTTATCTCTAACAATTCTTAACTTCTTATTCATATTTCAAAATAAATTTATCTTACTTCGAACAAAACCTACTTGCTTTATTTGTATTCTTTACCACATCAGAATCATTTTCAAATATCCTCTATAACATTACAATTACTTCTCCAACTAATATTATTACTACCTACCTTGCATTTCCTTGCTTCTTAATAATCCAAATAAATGTTGTCTCATTTATTAACAACTTGCTTAGTGGGGAGGGGTCATTAAGATTTTCCTTATGAATCTATTGAATAATCAGAGAATTCCAAAAGATTTCAAATTCAAAATAACTTTTCAAACTTCCACTCAATCATAACTCGAACATATATTATGCTTTATGCCATTTCACGAATATCTCTTTCTGAAAGTTTAAACCATTCATCAAAATTCTACTTCATGTCATTCATTGATCTTAATCAATCTATTAGGGCTTAATAACCTTATAAAAATAACTTCATAATAATTACTTCCAAAATCCCAGTAGAGAATATGTTTACTCTCTTCATCACATTAATCCATCATACATGTGCTTGACCCCTTAGCAGTGAGACTACTATGTCAAACTTCTCCATTTAAGAACAATGGAGACCATCCAACAAAATTTTCCCTTTGTTTAGCCAAAGATCCGCAAAAACAAGACCCTCTTCAGCTCATTCCTTAAACTCGGGTGCTCCAAAACTTTTTAACAACATTTATTCTAATAATCTGAAGAAGTAGACGATTATAAATGCTTCATAATCGAGTCCATCATCCGTAAAGTACTCCCTGAGGCGTATATTATTCACTTTGTCGAATTAATACTTCTCTTATTAACTCTATTTCCCGTTTCACTTCAGAAAACCTCTTAGTCCGACATCTATTCAGATATAATCACGAATTCTATTAGCAAGGACACCATACAATTTACCCTATCAGATTAGAAAATTTTAACCTTTCGTTGTCATGTACACTTTTTAAATCACAATTTGCCTCTTTTCGAACTTAAAATAAGTTAAACCTTAACTCTGATACCAATAAATATAACACCCTAACACGTACCTGATACGGATACGAATATGAGGTGTCACATTGACTTTTCCAAAACTTTGACTCTTTGAAAACTTGTTAAGAATTTAAATTTTTATTTGTATTTAAGTGGTGAAACCCTTAAACCAAAGTTATTATCAAAAATTTATAAATCACAATGAGAATAAATACTAAATATATTTAAATAACTTAAAATAGTATGATTACAAAATTGATCAGAGTTATTTGATTTAAAACCTTATAATACATGACAACAAAAATTCAAAGTAACTAAAATAAAACACCTACAATTCAAATAATTATGATATGATTGTCTTCAGTTGTATGCTGCCCTTTCCTAGCTTTACTCCTTGGATTTTTTTAAACCTACGTGTGAAACAATCACACGCTAAGTCGATGACTTAGTGAGGCAATAATGAGTATAATGAAACATTTAAAACACTTTCTTAATCAATCGATATAAAAAATTCATACTGAAATCATGATACTTTTCATAAACATAACATATATTGTTATTTATTATTCAATTTCTATCACTTTATTTTATTAGCCCAACGCATATTATTGAGAACTCAAGGTATCTTAGTACATTGAGGTTGTGCACTAAATGCAGTCACCACTGCTCATATAATTTGCACCGAAGTGCTGCATAAAATATACACCGAAGTATCATATAGATTTGTCCCGAAGGACAACGTAGAATTTGTCCGAAGGACCACGTAGAAATTTATCCCGAAGGACCGCGTAGAACCCTCAACTCTTGGAAAGCCTACTATACCTCTAATTCTCATACATATACCTTGGGCTTTAACCATATAATTATTTATCATTTCATTATTTCAAGTGTGTTTTATCCACATAGAGCACATTCAGATTAGGTATTTCACGTAGAACATTTTCACTTAGCACATTTTCACATAGAACATTTTCATAACAAACATGTTCACATATAAATAAAATCAAAACAGTACTTTGAAAAATACACTTCATATAAAGCATCATAAAAATAGTACATAAAATAAAATAAATTATTTTCGATCGAAAACTTTGAGGTTGACTTATCGCAAGCCGTCCTTATATCTAATATAAAATAAATGTGTTGTACTGACCTTTGTCTCACGTAAGTCTTAAAGGAAGACCTTTTTACTTTCGTTTAGTCTCTTTGCTATATCGCTTCGATCAGTACGCTTTCGATCCAAATCTACTCATCAATATGTCCAAGATCAATACCAACTTTTCATTACGAATAACCAATTAGCACTTACATAAACGAAATGAAACACCTAATTTAACATTTATTGTTGAATAATATCGGTACTCTTCCTACAGTACCAATACTTCTCTTTTTTGGTACAGATACCCGTTCAGTATCGATACCATTTTAGCATTCTGGAATTTCATTTTAATTACAATATTGATACCTTCCTCTTTGTATCATTACCTCCACATAAGTATCGATATTTCTTCAATCAGTATCGATATTGTTCATCTGATTCATAGGTTTTCCTTCAATTTACCCTTATAGTATCGATGTTATTCTACCCGTACTGATACCCCTTACCCTGATTTTACTTAGTTCACTTCGAATTTTACCCAAATTTCACCTAAATATCTTACTCTTATCTCCAATCATGTCATCAAACTCATTATCACTTTTCCCAACTAACTCACATCCATTAATCCCCTTATAACATCCAAATTTCTCTAAAGAGCACTTAAAACTAAAAATCACACCAAATATTCAAACATGTTATTAATACTTTCTAATACTTCAATCACACCAAATATTCAAACATGTTCTTAATATTTCTAATACTTCTAACTTCTTAATTATACAATTGACAAATCAAATATATCATTAGAAATCCAAATACTAATCCATCTCACCAAATCCCTTAAAAACCCATTTCACCAATTTATCATTAATTCACCAAACTCTTAGTTTTATTCATCCTTAAGCTTCTATACCACTCAAGGCTTCAAAACCAAACCAAAATTTAAAGAAACAACCAACTTGAAATCAACTTACCTTAACAATGGAGTTTACGGTGGAAGAAGTGAAGAAGAGAAAATATCCCAGTTTCCAGACTTTTCCTTCCTTTTCTTTTCCCCACATGCTTTAATATCCTTTAAAATGAATTTTAAATTCATTTCTTTCTAAAAGAAGATAATGCCCTTCCATTCTTCTATCTTTGATAATGAGTCCTAGGCACAATTTTCAAATTTAGTCCTTGAACTTTTTAATTTATTTAAATTAAACCACCAAATTTTTAATCCTTACATTTTAATCAATAACCCAATGTTTGAGGTATTACACTTTTGGTACAACTTATTGGACGTTTCATAGGATTAAGGTGAAAAAGAAAACAATAAGACATGGTTTAGAATGATTGGAGAGCAAAGATTCACCTATTTGACATAAATATTGTCATATGCTAAATTATTCAAAAGTTTTTAAATTAAGGGATATGGTTTTACCTAGAACATAAATCTTGAGTTTATTAATGGAAGATTATGGTAATAATTTACCTCTTAAGTAATACTATAAATATAAGTTTAAAAGAATCTATTGAGGGATCTCAACAGTAAAGAAAAATATTATTCATTTTAAAGAATTTGAGTTTAAACAATTATATTTATAGAAGATATGTTGTCAACATATTAAAAATGTTACAAACATATGTTATCTTATAATCATTCAGATTAATAAAAGAATAATTTTAAAATAATAAAACAAGACTTTGATTATGAAGATAAATGTATCGAAAATTTTAATTTGTCCCATTCAATTCCCCCACTATTATTTTTTTGGCTCGACAAATATAATTTTATTAAGGAATTAATCAAATAATCTAAAAACCTAAGTTTCATGCTTCATTAAAAACCTCCCTAATCTATATAGAGAAAAAACATACAACACAACTAGGTAAAGGCTACAACAGAAAGGGTTACAAACCCGACAACCATCGATCAAAATCAATAAAGTGCCCTGAGACACTCAACTCAAAACGACAACAATGAAAACCATTTCAAACAACAAAATTAACCATTTCACTCTTTCATAAAGGATGTTGAGGATCAAGGAGTAGTATGACTTTTCTTTTGTATCATTTTCAACTCATAAGTACATTAACTTCAACCTAGGAGGGACAATTAGTAGATGCTGAAAGAATGCCTTTTCTTTTGTATAACCATCAACCTAGAAGTTCATTAACTATATATTTAGCACTCAACCATGACTTTTATTATGTTTTGGTAATCCAACTATTTTTTTTAAAATCATATCTAACGTTTAGTTTTAGTTTCATTTTGGTCACCTGCCGTTAAAAAATTAACGATGATGCTGAAGTGTCATTAGGAGTGAGCATTCGATCGAGTCAAGTAAAAAATTTTGAGTTATTCGAGTTGACGAGTCCTATTTTATAACTTGAAATTGATTTGAATTTTTTTCAAGTCGAGTCGAGTTTTCGAGTTTCTGTTTAAATTTAATTTTAAATATTTATAATATTATGATACTATTTGATTCCAATTTAAATGATTTTTTATAACCATATACAATACATATATATTTATTCATATTTTTACATATGTGATAGAAAAAACAAGTATTTAATCTCAACTATCTATTTTTACTCATTCAACGGTTCTAAATCATTGTAAAACTGAAAGAGTTTTATATTATGTAAGAGGATCTTAACTTGATTTAAACTATTCACGTTATTTGAGTTATATTTTATAACTCGATTTGAACTTGAATTTTTTTGAGTCAAGCCTAATTTATGAAATTATAACTCGAAGTCAATTCAACTCGATTCCAAAAAAATCAATTTTTCGAGTCGAGTAGATTTTTGCTCACCCTTACGTGTCATCATAAGGAAATATCATGTCACCACTTAAAAAAGTAAAAACAAAATACAATGTCAGAAGTTCTATTAATTTTTTTAATTGTGGGTGACCAAAATAAAACTAAAACATAATGTTAAATATGATTTTAAAACAAAAAATAGTTAGATATCTAAAACAAAATAACAGTCATAATTGGGTACTACACATGTACTTTACCTTATTGTTGATCAAGCGGAAGTTATGTTAATTTTTTTTAATTGTGGGTGACCAAAATAAAATTAAAATATAATGTTAAATATGATTTTAAAACAAAAAATAGTTGGATGTCCAAAACGAAATAAGAGTCATAGTTGGGTACTACACATGTACTTTACCCTATTATTGATCAAGCGACCTACCCCACTCCTATATATGTATTTAATTTTAAAAAATAGAAAGAATAACAATAATTTTTCAAATTGAATTAAATTAATTGTGTAATTTAAATAGGTCGGCCGCCCAGAAGACCCACCCATGTTGCTCAATGCTCTATCTTTCTAAAGTTGTCTTTCTCCATCAAAAGAAAAATCTGTCTATCAACAAAAGAACCACACCACTTCAACCTCAGCAAACAAAGAATCTCTCTCTACAAAAAACCAGCAACACTTCTTCCCTTTCAAATGAAACCATCATCTCTTTCTTCTTCTTCTTCTTGATTAATCAAAGGCAAACAAAAGAAGATTTTTTTTTTCATCTTGAGAAACAACCCTAGAAATGAGTAGCTTTGAAGAGTTTTTAAAATCTCTCTCCCTTGACTACCTCAATCTCCTTATTAATGGCCAAGCTTTCTCCGATGCGACTTTCATGGTGGAGGGTCGTTTAGTTCATGCCCACAGATGCATTTTAGCTGCAAGGAGTGTCTTCTTTAGGAAATTCTTCTGTGGACACGATCCTCCATCTGGGTTAGACCCGGTTGGTTCCAGGATGAGCTCGGGAGGCGCACCGGTGGGGTCTAGGCCGGGTGTTATACCTGTGAACTCAGTGGGATATGAAGTGTTCTTGCTGCTGTTACAGTTCCTGTACAGTGGCCAAGTATCTATTGTGCCTCAAAAGCATGAGCCGAGGCCTAATTGTAGTGAGAGAGCGTGTTGGCATACACATTGCACCTCCGCCGTTAATCTCGCTCTTGACACTCTTGCCGCCGCTAGATACTTCGGTGTCGAACAGCTTGCATTGCTTACTCAGGTTTCCCTTCTCTTCCCTTTATTCGTCATCGATCATCGCATAAACCCCTCTTTGTCTTCCTTTTCTCTTTCTCTTTGTCTGCTGTCTGGTTCTTGATCCTTGAGTCTGTGCAGTCTTGTCACTCTTTGTGTTGTGGGTACTCGAAACAAAAATTAGACTTGGTTTTTGGCAAGTGTTTATCTTCTGACGTGAACATCATCAACGTGGGTTTCTTTTCTTTTCTTTTCCTCCACAAAGTCCCTGCCATGGATAGAATCATTTATGCACTCTTTCTTTGTTAACAGGCACTCTCCCTTTTTCTGCTACACAAAATCTTAGCACTTTTTCCCCTGCAATTTTCTGCTACAACACCTGATTCAACCATTAATTGCTTCACTGTGTTTCTTCATCCATCATCTGACTTTGTCTCTTTCTTACAGACTACTGTTGATGTTCGAAAGATTCTGTATTTCCTTGTTAGAAAAATGTTATTCATACTCAATAACCCAAACTGATAAAAAAAAGGGGTTTATCTTGATTTCATGTACAAACATATTTTCAGTTTTTCTGGAATTGGGATTCCAAAACATTCACTTTCCCTATTTTGGGTTTAAGTTCAAAAAGAAAATTAAAAACAACCCATTGTTTTTCTTTTTAAACTTTAACCAATCAAACGAAGACTCTTACGACGCTTTGTTCTCTTTGTTTTCACAGAAACAATTGACCAATATGGTGGAGAAGGCCTCGATTGAAGATGTAATGAAAGTACTAATAGCTTCGAGAAAGCAAGACATGCACCAACTTTGGACTACTTGTTCCCACCTAGTGGCCAAATCAGGCTTACCACCAGATGTTCTCGCCAAGCATCTGCCCATAGATGTGGTGGCCAAAATTGAAGAGCTGCGTCTCAAGTCATCCTTAGCTAGACGGTCCCTAATCCCTCACCACCACGAGCTCGTTGCCGATCTCGAGGACCAAAAGATTCGAAGGATGAGAAGGGCATTGAACTCGTCGGATGTTGAACTAGTCAAGCTCATGGTAATGGGAGAAGGCTTGAATCTTGATGAAGCACTTGCTTTACACTATGCTGTCGAGAACTGCAGCCGGGAAGTAGTTAAGACATTGTTAGAACTCGGTGCATCTGAAGTTAACTATCCGGCAGGGCCTGCAGGCAAAACCCCGCTTCACATTGCGGCGGAAATGGTATCACCGGATATGGTAGCGGTGCTTTTAGATCACCACGCGGACCCTAACGTAAGAACGGTTGATGGGGTGACACCTTTAGACATCCTTCGGACTCTAACTTCGGATTTCCTGTTCAAAGGTGCGGTGCCGGGGCTAACTCACATTGAACCGAATAAGCTTAGGCTATGTCTGGAGCTGGTTCAATCAGCAGCTATGGTTATCTCGCGTGAAGAAGGGAGCGTAAACCCACCAACTTCAACTGCAATTTACCCACCAATGAGCGACGAAGTACATAAGAGCAGTGGCGGCATGGTAAGCAATCTTGCTAACCTCAATTTGGATTCGAGGATGATTTATCTTAACCTTGGTGCTATAGGCTCAACCCAATTGGAGGGTGATGATGATAGCAGCCACCACAACAGTCAAAGAGAAGCCATGAACCGACATCACCCACCAACAATGTACCATCACTCTCATGACTTCTAGCTCCAAACACTCTCTCTCTCTCTCTCTCTCTCTCTCTCTCTCTATATATATATATATATATATATATATATATATGCAAAATTCATGAGAGATTATTGGATTTATATATTTGTCAGTGCTTTGATTTCAATCACTAGTTGTTTTTCCCCTTGCTGTGGGGGTGTTTTTCTCTTTCTTTTTCTTTTCTTTGTAGGCTTTCAATGACCATTGATATGAACAAGTGCAGTTTTCATTGGGGATTTATTTTATTTTTCTCTCATGGAATAGGATGAGACAATGAGAATCAGAGAGTTGTTTTGTGGTGAGGATGGAGGGAAAGACGCAGGTCAATCTGTTAATTTCTCTGCATTTATTCATAGTATTTAAATATCTTACCTTTTCTTTTTCTTGTCTCCCAGCGCCACCACACAGCATTCCATCGTATGTATGTACTAATACAACATCTAGTATATGCATATATACGCACATAAATAATCTAATGTATAATCAACCAGGTTGGTTGAAGTGGGAAGAACTTGATATTATTTAATCATGACTTGAGTTTGAAGCCTTTGTATATAGAAAATCTTTGTTGGAAGATTCACCCATCAAAATTAAGTGTACGACGTGTCAATTTGGATTAATTAGAGCAAAGATACGAGAGAAATCGAAGGAAACCAAAAAAATAATTAATTGTATAAGATATATAATTAAAAAGGGAGGATTTTGGTTTCTAATGGTATGGCAGGGGGTTTTCTTGGGCTTTGTTTGAACATGGATTGCTATCATTTTATATTTGAAAGTTGTTATCTTTAAGAATAATGTATATATATATATATATATTATACTTGTTGAATTTATGCAAACTCACTTACAAATGAATATCCTAGGAAAAGTATCCAGCAGCCATGTAGGTGTTCATTCATTATTTTGCAGAAAATGTGCAAATGAATATGTTCTGATTGTCGTATGAAAGTATTGAAACTAACAAATAGAGCTGCATATCCACATCGTTTTATGCACAATTGAAGCTTTTTATAGGGTAACATGCCATGAGACAGTTGCAGAGTTTAAGGACGTTTATTAATTAGTAATTTAGGTGTTCTGAGTTTATCATGTACATCTTTCTGTCATTGCACCTATTGCTTGTAACTCCTTCATAGCCTATTTTTCTGTAAGCTCATATTGTTATCCGATATTTGCATTCTTTGTCTGTATCAAGAGCTTTAAGCTTGTGTCTTTGGTAAACCGTAGGGATATATCGAGAGGGTGTTGGGGGTGAAGCGGTCGCACTCCCTAAAAAATTCAATTCCCATATAATTCAAGTATTTTCTTTATTTTTTTATTGATGATCTAAGTTCGTACCATCTAACACAAAATTTTGCGTCTGTCCCTGATTAACCGTTACAAACGAGTTGATATGTTCAGTGATGTGTGTTTATTAGACGTATCATAACCTTATTCAAATGTTCTAACTTGAATGGAACTAGAAAAGGTTGTATGAAGAAAACAAAGCTGTGAAGATAGTGAAAATGCATATACAGCTAATATAATCATGGATTTGTTAGCGTTAAAAGAATAGTTAATGACATTATGTTGATAATTGAAATGGTGGAATATCATGAGGATGTTGAATCCCCTTCAAATTTTTGCATGCATGCATGTTTGTAATTTGCATTAGTATGAATAACAAAGGGTAAAGTACCCATATAGTCTCTAAAGTAAAGGGTTGCTTCTATTTTGACCATCATTTTTTTTCCAATTAGACCACTCAACTATAAAATTACTATCAATCAAGCCACTGACGATTAGCATTTGACGAAAATGATGATGTGATACTTACGTAAATTTATATGCATAATATTTATTATTTACACATGCTATCAATTTAGTTATAATTTTAATTTAAATAAATAAATTTAACCACCCAATCATATGGTGATGAAAATGATGGTGTGATAATTAACTAAATTTATATAATTATACTTTTAGTCATCGTCATTTACACATTCTATGTGCTTAGTCCTAATTTTAATTTAAATCTTCCAATCATATTTAAAAAGTACATGTACTTTACCAAAATAAAAAATACATGTAAAAGTCCCCTAATTATATATTATATTAAATATCAATTACTTATCCATAATATATATATATATATATATACATGTAAAAAATGTGAACAATTAGGCATGAAAATTGAAAATGGTGGAGACCCACCTTTCAATAAGTGAGGTGAATATTATTGTATGTTTCCCTAAATGGATGATTCATTCTTGCAATGAAAAAGGTTCGATTTACTTGTTTATCCTTCGTTGCATAACAAGGGACAAAAATAGGGATAGATATTTAATCTAAATTCCTTAAATTTTGATTCGATCATAAATTTAAAAAAAAAATTGACTTCAAATCGGGTTAGGTTTGAGTTTAAGATAAAAAATACTCAATCCAAAAATAATAATATAATTGACATTTATATATTAATGGATAAGTAGTATAATCTCCCTTTATTTATATTTTTTCAATTAAGTTCATATTTTATCTAATAAAAGAATGATAATTATATATACATATATAATGTCTCTACAAAATCTAATCTAAATTAATCAATAAGTAGATAGATATCAATAAAAGAAAATCATGCATCAATCAAAAGGTATAAAGTGATATACTCAAGTGGCTAGGAAACATCACAACTTAATTAAGACTTTCCAATTATAGCTCTCTTTAGAGTCTTTGCATAAAAAGGACGTTACAGCTTGCAAAGTGTACCATTAATTACATCTAAACAATGTTTATGAATATATTAATGGTTGAAGTTCCCACTCCCAACTGTGTTTCTAATCATGAAATGGTCTCAATTCTTTTAAGTACATTATGGAACCCTATTATTCTACATTTATTTACATAATGACTTTAGCCCTATGCTCTTCACCTATAGGACAGCCATAAAGGTAATTGATTACACATCAAAAGAAAACAATTTTTTAAGTTTCAAACAACATGGATTATCTTATGAAAACAATAAGCAAATCCTTTCCTATATAAAACTTAGGGTAAACTATGCATTTACTCACTTAAATTTATTGTGTTTCAATTATAGTCATCCAACTTTAATCTTTTCTTATTTTTCCACTCAACATTCGAATTTGTATTTTTGTCACCGTTGTGTAACAACAGTGGCAAAACCTTACGCTTTGGGAAGGTTTATTTATGAAATTAACCTAATATTCACCCTTCTTCTTTAATATGACCAACATCCTTTTCCACTGTCGTTCAATTGTTATCGACCATTATTTGTGATATAACTGGTACCATAGTGTTCCTCTTTCTCTCCTTTTTAGTCTTCTCATTTTTTTTCTCAAAATCCCCTCGAAATCGACAAAATTAAAATTAAAATTTCAATGTTATCTTAATTGATATGCAATATTCATCGTGTGATCATCATAGAATTATGATATATTTTACTTTTCACCTTCTCGATCTCCCCACCGTTTACATTTGAAAGAAAATATTATGACACCAATGAATCAAAGAGAGTAAAATTATGAGTTTGAGAAGAAATTTCAGTGTTTTGTATAAAATTACTCAAAATAAAATAAAATTGCATTATACACTTAGCGACTGGATGACTTAAAAAATTAAATTCGAAAGTTGGGAGGTAAAATAATTTTTTAAAGTAAAATGACACAAATATAAATGCATTAAAAGTTGAGTAATTGAATGCATAGTTTACCTTAAAGTAAATTGGACCGTTGATCTATCCCTTTGAAGTCTGAAAGCTTGCTTTGCTAGATGCTCTGTTTGTGGGCCGGAAATCCCAGATGAAGCTTATGCATGTAAAATATGCAAATACTACATACACAAAACATGCATTAGATACACGAAACATATGGCTGAAAGACATGGAAACACAATCCAAGTTATGCCTTTTCAAGCAAGACCGTAAGTTAAGCAACGTAATTTTGTAGGCATTATACCAGGAATATCAAATCCATCCTATAACTCGTAAGGATGATTTTAAAGAAGATGATTCCAGAGAATATTTTTGTAACATTCTGAAGAAGAAAGAGATGCGATAGACCATTTCTATCTCTGCACAAAGTGTGGAGGACCATGTGAGAATGGAGGCATGGTGAGCGGAGTTGATGAACAGAAAAGGAGAGAAGACAAAAGAGAAGCGAACGAAGATATGAAAGAACTAAAGAAATTTTATTAGAAAAAAATTCACTTTAAATATTCAGTTGAGTTAATGAATAAAACCCAATACACTAGATTTGTAGCCTATTATAAGCCTAACTAATACATTGACCTTTAACAGACTAAATCCCCTCTCGGTCTGGTCGGGACAAGTTTCAGGAGATGAGTCTGTGAGTGAAGTTTCAGGAGCTGTTGGCACCGTTGTGGGACAAAGTGAAATTATTGTGTTTATCCAGGCATTACGTACTCTTTGTAATTTAATGATGTATTCATGCTCCTCTATAAACAATCCTCTTAACTATCTTTAATCTTTGTAAGATTGAACCTTTACAATTCGATTTAACTTATTATCAAACTTGTTGGTGTAGGACATGACAGGGTTGATAAGCAAGGTATACCGTTCCCGTGACATCTTTGTAAGTTTTAATGCACATTTTAGAGGTCGCTGTTATGTTTTCATGACGACCAAATATTCTTTATGATTTTTCTTGCTCTTACTGAACCTTCCAATGCTTTTAATATCTCTTCCTTGTCCTACTTCTCTACCATATTTCATATATTTTTACGTTTGGATCAAGTGCACGTCTTTTAAATCAAATTACTACTCATCTTTTTATCTTCTTCGTCGCGCACATCTCTACATGATAGCTAATTTCTTTAACGTTGAAGTGGATCGTGGGGTCAACGGGTGTAAACATTTCATAAAATTTTATAAATTTATCTTCTAACATAAAATCTTATGTTTGTTTATTTATTTAACATTAACTACAGAGGAAAACGTTGATCAACGACACGCTAAGAAAAAATCTAGAGCACTCTAAGAATTCTCCACATGCAAGAGAAAACAGTTCGCCAATGTAGAGAGCACTCGGTCTATTTAGTCTATAAAACAGAAAACCGATCAACCCGGTTTTTAATTTAAGAAAAAACTAAAACCAATCTGATTACACGAGAAAACTAAACTCGATCTACCCACTTTGTTTCAGTCGGTTCGATCATAAACCTTTTTCCACAACATATTTTAATAAAGTTTCACTTAACCCTGAGGAATGAAAAACAACGAACCACTCGGTGGTTAAAGAAAACATAATTTTCCTTGAAATTTGGGTTAAAGTAAATACGTCTGCAAAATGACGATAAAATTTTATCGTATTGTTACAAAATTATCATTAACGTTATGAAAGATACATAATTGGAGAGTAAGACAATCTTTTGTGATGTTTAAGCGTTTAATTAGCACAACAAAATTGGAATTTTTAAACTTTTTCCCTCTTCATGTAGGATGTATACAGGAAACCCCAATATTTCTACATTTGGAGCCTTTATATCAACACTAAGGTGGTGTTTGTTTTTACTGTGTAAGGTCTGCAAAGTCTTATGTCTGCACCGCGCAGACCACGCGTAGACATTGAGCTTCACAGATCGTTTATTTTTTTAGAAGACATAAGCTCTTCTAACGTCTGCGCTAGGTCTTCTTGGTGCAGACATGGTTTTATGTCTTCAAACGTCTTCAAAGAAATTAAAATTATTTAAATCTATTTTAAAATTTTATTTTAAAATATGGATTGATTTATTTTAAAATATGGATTGATTTATTTTAAAATATGGAAAATTTTATTTTAAAATATAGATTGATTTATTTTAAAATATGGAAAAATTTATTTTAAAATATGAATTGATTTATTTTAAAATATGGAAAATTTTATTTTAAAATATGAATTGATTTATTTTAAAATATGGATTGATTTATTTTAAAATATGGATTGATTTATTTTAAAATATGGAAAAATTTATTTTAAAATATGGATTGATTTATTTTAAAATATGAAAAATTTTATTTTAAAATATGGATTGATTTATTTTAAAATATGGATTGATTTATTATAAAATATGGAAAAATTTATTTTAAAATATGGATTAATTTATTTTAAAATATGGATTGATTTATTTTAAAATATGGATTGATTTATTTTAAAAATATGAAAAATTTTATTTTAAAATATGGATTGATTTATTTTAAAATAGGAAAAATTTTATTTTAAAATACAGATTGCTTTATTTTAAAATATGGATTGATTTATTTTAAAATATGATTGATTTATTTTAAAAAATGTATTATTGTAGTTGTATGGATTATTTAAATTTCAGTATTATAAAACTAAAATTATTTAAATTTCAGTATTGCAAAACTCTTTTAAGTTTAAAAAATCAGTTTATTTATATTTCAGTTTATTTTAGCAGTCTGCAGACGTTAAAAAACAAACAATCTTCTTCTTGCAGACTGCAACTTTTGGTCCACATCTTCTGCTACAGATGCCTGCAGATGTGGTCCGCAGACTGCAGACCTTTTACCTCTGCAAAAACAAACACCACCTAAAGAACCCAAAAAGAGAAAAGGAAAAACAAAAAAAGAATAAATAACATTTTTTTAGCAAAATCATTAAACATAATGTTGATGCCACTTCATGTGGTTATTCTTCTCAGATGTGAAAGCCCAAACATAATGTTGATGCCACTTCATGTAGTTCTTCTCAGATGTGAAAGCCCTTCATCTATGGCCTTTCTCTTGTTATTGTTGGACTGTTGCTGCTGCTGCTGCTCCTGCTGCTGGACTTTTTGTTGTTTTGGTGATTGAAAAGCAGTCTTTTCTTCTTGTTTCTGATTGTGATCCTTGAGCTTGGTTTTCAACATATGGGGCCTTAGTTTACTCAAATCTGATAGCCTCACTGGCTTCAGGAAAAAAATTTCAGCGCCTTCTTCTAAACATCTGACTCAAATATTAAACCAGCAAAATGAGTTTCACCATAAAATACAATTTCAAATGCTTGTATTTGACTTCTTGTTTTCTACCTGGTGATCCTTGAAGTGATATTCTCAGATGACATGATTACCACTGGCATATTCCTTAGAGATGAAGATTCCTGCAACAATACCATTCAAACGACAAACTCCTCAAATCTAAATCAAATCATGAAATGATTTGCCCGTTGAATGTGTTGATCAAGTGGCCAAATATTCCAAAACATGTTTTCCCTTTTTTCCTCAAGCACGTCTGCACGTCTGCCACTTTAGGACTCCATTTGCCTACTTTTTCCAATGCATCTATTCATCGTGCAAAGATTTATTATGAGACGATCCTACTAATCAAACTTTTTTCATGCATTACGTTAGAATTCAAAAATCTTACTTAAAATATCTAGTATCTCATCCCATCAAGCTATCTAATTGTTGATATATATA
This sequence comes from Hibiscus syriacus, assembly GCF_006381635.1. Taxonomy (NCBI): domain Eukaryota; kingdom Viridiplantae; phylum Streptophyta; class Magnoliopsida; order Malvales; family Malvaceae; genus Hibiscus; species Hibiscus syriacus. The sequence continues at coordinate 886,812 of NW_024062855.1, read as the reverse complement.
TATATATACTAATTTGGCAATGCAAAAGAAAAGAAAATCCTAAAAATTTCATAGCTATAAAAGGAACTGGAATAAGGGAATACAATAGATGAAAGAGAAAAGAAATAATTAATAGAAACAAACACACCTTGATTTTCTTAAGCAAGTCATAGCCTGTCATGCCAGGCATACAGTAATCTGTAATGACAAGATTCACTTCAACTTCCTACAGACCATAAAACAATCAGAAAATTTTCACAACAAAAATTTGGTAATCTTAGATATCAAAAAGAAGAAGAAAAACCATGAACCCGGTGATTATTAGAAGAAGCAGATGATGTATTTGGGTTGATTGCGCCATCTTGATGTAACCCAGAAATTCTAAAGCTTTAGTGCCTGAATCAACTGTGGCAACTGTCAATGAAATCTAAATGATAAAAAGAAGAGGAGAAAAGAAATGAAACCTTAGATTGATGAAGAATTTTTTTTACCCAATTACCTTGGTATGAAGACGTTTTAAGTAACCTTTCAATAAGCTTTCTGTCAATGATACTGTCGACAACAGCTAGAATATGAAACTTTGGCTCAGCTGCCCATCCCATTATCCCAATTCATGACTCAGCAATGGGATTGACAAAGATAATTTGTTTTGAGAGGATGGGGAGTGGCTGTGTTATTTGTCTCCGAGGTTGAGAGAATGGTGGTGAAGAAGATAAAGAGATTGCAATTGGAAAGAAAAAGGACCCATCAGAATCCACACTTTATTAAGAAAGATCCGACCAGACTTCATCCCAAATCTTGAAATTTTTTCAAGTTGATTGATTTTGAATTACAGGGAAAGCAACAAGGAAAACGGGATGACAAATAAGAATTAATAAAATATTGAAATATTGAAGAACGGGGAGGTGGTCTCAAATCTTTATTTATGGGAAAACTAAATGGTTTCATCATTTCGACTTTGATTTTAGAAAAAAATATTATATAAACTTTTTCACTAAGTCGTTCACATAAAAACTATTTATATAATTTTTTTCTTTCTATGTTATTTTTTTAAAGATGAATCTTCATTTTTTCTATATAAATATTAAAAAATAAAATAAATGATTTTTTATTAGTCGAAACCATAAGTAATGTGGTGAAGAGAATTCATGAATTAATTTTTATTTGATTCAACTTTGTTTTATTTCGAATTTATCAATAAATATAAACTCAAAATCTATCTTTAATTAAGTTTGAGTAAATTATATTGTTCGTCATTAAATTATTTTTTCACTCCTACTTCAATAATAGAAGTTTAATTTTTTAAAATTTAATCAATAAACTTTCAAATTACTCATATTTTGATCACTCTAAGATGACATGACTTATTTTATTGATATTTTCTTATGATATGGTATATTTTATCAATATTTTTCCATGTATGATTTAAAATAAAAAATAGAATGGCACAAACAATAGCTATGACGTTTCCTCAAACAAATTCTTGAATACAGAGCCAGTAATAAATTGGGTTTCTTCAATTCTTCAAGAGACTTTGGAAGTGAAAATGTGAAATATCTATGAAGAAAACAATCGAATGGTGTGTCGCGTACAGAAGGTACAATTTATTTATACTCCAAGGGATTGTAATAGGATGGTACATTTTCTCACTAAGACAGGGTCCAAAAGGCAAGAATTCAAAGCTTGGTGATAATATTTGCATATGAGCGTGTGTTTTTTGAAGGGGTTATTGCTTATAGGTTGCTTATTTGAATATGGGTTGTATTTTACCTAGTTATTTTAGCATTGTATGTGTAAGCTTGTCTATTCCTCTTTTGTTTTGTGGTGGACTTTTTCCCTCTATATAGGATTAGGGAGTTTTTAACGAGACTCACAAATCAAGATTAAGCGTCTTTGATATTTAATGAATAAAAATATTTTTTCGAGCAAAAAAAAAACTTTATACATTAACTCTAATCCTTAATCTACAAACTATGTTAGGATTGATGAAGCTCAAATTGATAAACCAAATAATTTACCAAGATGAGGTGAATTGGCTTTTTGAGTTTAGGGAGTAAAGAGTATAAAGATGAAACAATTTGCACAAGGATTTATAGTGGTTCGACTTCTCAACTATGTCTACATCTACTACCTAAGCTCACCACTTAGGATTTTCTAACAAATCCACTAATTTGTTCTTTCTTTTTCCAGGACAAAGAGATAACATTTACAACTCTCTAGCTTTTCAAATGCTAAGCTAGAACCAATCCCCTTTACAAAAGGAATAAAATATGTAAATAAGAAAAATCTCTTAAAGGAATGTGTAAAATTAAGCTCACTAAAACACTAATATTTACAAGAGAAAGGAAAATAAGAATGAAATGCTCTTCTCTTATGTTTGATTGCTTGGATAGGTGCTGTCACATTCTTCAAGTGTCCTTAATTTTTTTTATATTTAAAATGAGTTTGTGGCAGTTTCTACCCGTTGGGGATGTTTTGGAGCCGTTGGGGATTAATTTTCTGCAAAATAAAGTTACCCAGAACAGGGAGTATCGATACTTCCTTAATGAATATCGATACTACCTTTGTAATATTTAAATAAACTAGTCGTTGAAAATTGTTGGGCTTGACCAGTATCAATACTATGTGATAACTTCGTAAAAGGCCACATTTTGGGACCTTTTAACTTATGTTATTGAATGTCTAAAGGCTCATTTAGGACCATGTAAGGCATTTAGAAGCATTTAGTTGCATGTGGTGGATTTCGGTTTACCGTGGCATTTTATTTTTACAGCGGTGCTGTTTTATGGGAAAGGTACTTGTCTGATGATGTGCAGGTATTGAGAGCAAGAAAAGAGGAAAGAAAATGATGTTACATAAGGAGATTGATAAGCAAAATGAATTTTCCAAGTTCAACCGATATTTCGAAAGTGTTTAAAGTGCGAGAAGATATTTTTGAAGCCAGCTGTATCCAACTGTCCGAGAGCTCTGCCCGAGAAATCCACCTCGAAGATCCACCTGGAGGGACCAGCACTGCAACCGCGGTTCTGCTAATGACGCCGCCTGACCCTACAGATCTTTCTGTCATTGGGCTCCTGCAACGGGATTATGCTGGTTCTATTGATGACGCCGCATGACCCTGCAGATCTTGTCTGTCCTTGGGTGCCTGCAACAGGATTATGTCAGTCACTCATGCCAGCTACCCAGGTTGTATCATCACATGTCTTGCCCGACTCCCAAGCAAGTTAACCATAGTTTGGGAAAGTCAACTCTTAGTTCAAGGGTTAATTTTCCCCTTTAAATAGAGGATGAAGCCACAATGTTAGAGACTTTAGTTCCACCCGGATTTGAGCTTAAAAAGTTAGAGAGAGAAGGTCTCATCTTTCTCTGTCAATCCTACTTGCCGTGGCATTTCTCATTGACAAGCCTGAGGGAGTGACGTTCTGAGTGTCCTAGAGGAGCCAGTCTGCTGGGAGCAGTTCTTGGTGGCTGAGGGATGCATTGGGCAGTGCACGTCGAAGGCTTTCTCTCCTCCCCTTAGTTCTTTGCTTTCATATTTTGTTAAAGGGTTGTAAGGAACGAATGAAACTTGTTTTGTGCTTGTTTATTTCGAACCCCACCATGAACTAATCCTATTTTGTGGGAGTTCGCTTGGATATTTAAGTTTCATTTCAATGAATGGTTGTTTTTATATGCTTTAATCTGTTTTGTTTATGAAACTTAATGCCTTAAGGTTGTAGGAGCTACGAGAGTAGCCTTTCTTAGGAGGTTTTAGGGTTCGAGAGAATGCCTTGGCAAAATATCTTTAGTCTTCGAGAGAAGCTAGGGAGGAACTACATAAACAAGGGGTTCTAGGTAGTAACTAGGCCTAATCCACCTTAGAGATAATGATAGGATTTCATTCGACTAAAAGGAGTAGATCATAACCGATAGGATAGATGTTAATGCTACCACAAAAAGGTATTATCGAGACATATCCTGTTATCTGGACCAATAGGATCACTGAAGGGGTTTACGCCAATCGGTTTTGCCAGGGCATTTTTAATATGTCGAGTCCCTTACTAAAGATAGCATAGGGCACCTTAGTAGACTCTGTCGAGCAGTCTAGGCATAGAAGAAATACCATTCAAAGAAATAGACTTAGATTTTCTTAGTGACTCCTACCACTCATTCCCATAGCTGCTTGTCGTGTGAGAAAACTAAAGTCCTATATATATTAAATCCAGTAATTGCATTTTATTTTGCCTTGACATTTCTAATTGTTTGCACTTATCACAATTGAATTTGCCACGACATTTCCATCCACTTTGTTGCGATATATCTATTTACTACCATACCACCATTCCGTTTTCACAACATCCATCTTATTTTGCCACAACATTATCATTTGTACATACCATCACTAACTTTACTTAGGTGACAAAGTAAAGTGCCTTGACAAACCTATTTGATTTCCCCAATTCCTTGTGGAGACGATACTCTACTTATCACTTTATTACTTGTTCGATTGTGTATACTTGCACACATATCCACACTCATTTTATAGTACCCACAAGAGCGGACAAGTTTTTGGCGCCATTACCGGGGAGTTGGCTATTGGAAGTTAAATTGATTTGTCATAGCATTTTTATTTTACTTGTTCATATTTTCTTTTTAGTTAGCTTTACTTGTTACTTTCCTTAATTCTTCTTCATTTATTTTTCTAGGTACATGACCCGAAGCAACCTTGAATAGCATTAGAATCGATTGATCTGTAATCGAGAGGCTTTTTAGACAAGAAGACGTGTTCAACGTGTGAACATGTACCAAATCGGAAATCAAGGTATTGGTCATAGGGGATCAGAATGCCGGGGCAAATGTAAATACTGGGAATGCAGCCAGACCTCGTGCCATTCGTGATCACTTAAACCCGATCTTAGATGTCTTAAATCCTGGAATAGAGACACCAGAGATTCAGGCAGCCCGCTTCGAACTCAAACCCGTCATGTTCAATATGTTGAACTCCATAGGATAATTTGAGGGCATGCCAAATGAAGATGCCAGGCAGCATATTCGTAACTTCTTGGAGGTATGCGATTCTTTTCGCCAACAAGGGGTGCACGAAGATGTTATGAAATTAAAGTCATTTCCGTATTCCCTGCGCGACCGAGCAAGGGCATGGTTCAGTGGCGTTCCAGCGGGTTCAATGGAGTCGTGAACTGATTTGTGCAAAAAAAAATTGATGCGATATAATCCTCCGAATATGAACACCCAACTGAGGAACAACATTGCTTCCTTCCGTCAGGCTGATGACGAGTCGATGTATGAATGCGATCGATACAAGGCATTGGTTCACAAGTGCTCAAACAATGTTTTCAAGATTAGAAACAAGTGGTGATGTTCTACAATGGAGTTAACGCTCCCACGAGGATGATGCTAGATGCCTCGGCAAATGGGACGCTGCTTGACAAATCACCATCAGAGGCATTTGACATTCTGGATAAGATTGCCACCAATGATTATCAGTTTCCATTCATACGGCTTGGAGCTGGGCGCAAGTCACAAGGAGCTTTCGAGCTAGATTCTAAAGATAACTTGTCCTCCCAACTTGTTGTCATCACCAACATACTGAAGAATTTGCAAAGGCCAAGTGAGGTGAGAGAAGTGAAGGAAACCCATTCAGCTTGTTTATTATGCCACGGCAATCACAACGATATTGTCTACCCAACCAATCAAGAATCCATCAACTTCGTAGGTAACTTTAATCGAGGCAACAATAACCCCTATTCCAACACGTATAATCCTGGATGGCGTCAGCATCCAAACTTTTCGTGGGGAAATCAAGGATCCAGCAATGCACATCAACCAGCTCGGCAACAAATTACAATGACTCCCAGGGTTATCAATCGAATATGCCATGGCATAATTCTAACAAGGGAGGGCCATCTTCATCAAACACTAGTTCTTTGGAAGCCATAATGCAAGAGTTTATTGCAACAACAAAAACAATGCTGCAAGACCATGCAACCTCCATCAAAAATCAAGGAGCCCTGCTTCAAAGCCATAATTCATCGCTAAGGGCGTTGGAGAGTCAAGTTGGTCAAATTGCTGCGACATTACAAGAACGCAAACAGGACATTTGCCGAGTGACTCTGAAGTCACCAAACCTCATGGCAAGGAGAGCCGCAATGTGCTAACTCTCCGAAGTGGTACACAAATTAATGTTGAAGACAAGTTTGGGGGAAGATCAAAGGATGATTCACCCCCTATAACTGTGCGAGCTGATCGAGAAGTGATGGAAGAAGCACCAATAGAAGAGGATAAGGATTAGGGTTCGTCAAGTAAAGAAATGATGGGGAAAATAAAAATGCCAAGGCAACTTCTGTTCGCACCCCGTCAATACAAGAAGCCATACCCTCACCTCATTTTCCACAAAGATTGAAGAAGCATAATGAATATATCCAGTTTAAGAAGTTCATTGACATTCTGAGTCAACTGCAAATCAATGTTCCTTTTTTAGAGGCGATGGAACAAATGCCCACCTATGCCAAGTTTCTTAAGGAAATTGTTACCAAGAAGATAAAGGTTGAGCAGTATAAAATAATTGCCACGGTAAAAGAATTTTGTAATTCGTTAAGTAAGTTGCCACCAAAGAGACATGATCCAGGCAGTTTTATCATCCCATGTTCAATAGGAGACAAATTTGTTGGAAAGGCATTATGTGACCTTGGCTCAAGTGTGAACTTGATGCCTAAGTCAATATTCGTAAAGCTTGATAGGACATGAGAGACCCACCTCGGCCATCTTGCAATTAGCCGATCATTCACACGTTTGACTAGAGGGGCGAATTGAAGATGTCATCATCCGGGTCGACAAATTTGTTTTTCTTGTCAATTTTTTGATTCTGGACTGTAAGGTCGACACCACAGCGCCCACCCTCTTGGGGAGACCCTTTCTAGCTACCGGTCGTATTCTCAGCGACTGTGAGAGGGGTGAATGACCATGCGAGTGGCCGATCAACAAGTCACTGTGAATGTCTTCCGATCTCTCAAGTACATGGATGATTCTGAAGAATGCCAGAGCATTTTAGAAGTGGATACAGTAATAACAAAAGAAGCAATCAATTTTGCTAGGACAATTTCATTCAGCTGGGACCTGATGAGGGGTTATTGGAAGACTTAAAGGTTGGAGTGCCTAATGATTTTTCATTTGAGGAACAACAGGCTAGCTTCCTTAAAGCTAGCCTAGGTACGCGTTTCGAACCTTTAAAGTTTGAAGAATTTATTCCTCCCAAACCCTCATTACAGCATGCTCTTACCCTAAAACTTAAGAATTTACCACATCATCTTAAATATGCTTATCTGGGTAGTGATAAAACTTTGCCTGTGATTATTTCCTCTGACCTCACTCCTAACCAAGAATCTAGTTTGCTAAGTGTTTTGTCACAACATAAGAAAGCATTAGGATGGACGATGGAAGATCTGAAGGGAATAAGTCCAACAATCTACATGCACAAAATCCTGCTGGAAGAATGCCACGACAAATCCATAGAGCCACAGCGAAGATTGAACCCAATCATGAAGCAAGTTATGATGAAGGAGATTCTCAAATGGCTTGATGTTGGAGTAATTTACCCTATTTCAGATAGTTCATGGGTGAGTCCAGTTCAATGAATGCCCAAGAAGGGAGGCATGACCGTGGTAACGAGTGAAGATAATGAATTGATACCTACTCGCACGGTCACCGGGTGGCGAATCTTCATGGACTACCGCAAGCTTAACAAGGCCACCAAGAAGGATCACTTCCATTTGCCGTTCATCAATCAAATGCTGGATCAACTTGCTGGCAAGGCATTTTATTGTTTCTTGGACGGTTACTCGGGGTATAACCAGATTGCCATCGCACCAGAGGACCAAGAGAAGACCATATTCACGTGCCCCTATGGCACTTATGCTTTTCGAAGAATGCCTTTTGGACTATGTAATGCCCTGACAACTTTTCTGCACTGCAAGCAAACCATATTCTCTGACATGGTTGAGGATTATCTTGAAATTTTCATGGATGATTTTTCTGTTTCTGGGGATAACTTTAAAAAATGCCTCGGTAATTTGGCAAAGGTACTGAAGCGATGTGAGGAGGCTGACCTCGTGCTAATTGGGAAAAAAACCACTTCATGGTAACATAAGGCATTTTTTAGACCACAAGATTTCTGCAAAGGGCATTGAGGTAGATAAGGCCAAGATCGAGGTGATTGAGAAGCTTCCCCCACCAAATTCTATCAAGGGCATTCGGAGTTTCCTTGGACATGCTGGATTTTATAGAAGATTCATCAAGGACTTCTCCATAATATCTAAGCCCTTGTGCACCTTGTTGCAACAGAACCAACCGTTCGTGTTCGACCAGAAATGCCATGGCGCATTCAAAGAGCTGAAACAAAGACTTATCTCTGCACCGATCGTAGTTCCCCCAGATTGGACGACCCCGTTCGAATTAATGTGCGATGCAAGTGATTTTACCGTGGGAGCTGTGCTTGGGCAATGTAGAGGTAAATTTTTCATGTAATTTATTATGCTAGCCATACCTTAAATGATGCACAGTTGAATTACGCGACCACTGAGAAAGAATTACTTGCCGTGGTATTTGCATTTGACAAGTTTAGGCCATACTTGATAGGCACCAAAGTTATAGTTCACACTGATCATTCATCTATAAAATATTTAGTGAACAAGAAAGATGCCAAGCCTAGACTGATTAGATATATATTACTCTTGCAAGAATTCAACTTAGAGGTAATCGATAGGAAGGGTACTGAAAATCAGGTGGCAGACCACTTATCTAGGCAAGAGAACATTTCAGAATGCCATGACATTTTTGATATTAAAGAAGAATTCCCTGACGAGAAAATTTTATATGCCACGACAATTCTATGGTATGCTGACCTTGTTAATTTTCTTGTTAGTGGTGTTTTTCCTTATGAACTAAATAACCAGGGAAAAAAGAGGTTTCTACATGATGCCAAGTTCTATTTTTGGGACGAGCCGTACTTGTTCAAGCAATGTACTGATCAAATGATCCGAAGGTGCATCCCCGAATAAGAGCAAAGTGATATTTTACACCATTGCCACACAACAACCTGTGGATGGAATTTTGGAGGCTCGAGGACTGCTGCAAAGGTCTTCCAATCGGGATTCTATTGGCCATCGTTATTTAAAGATGCCCAGGAATTTTGCAAGGTGTGCGATAGATGCCAGCGAACTGGAAACATTTCCAGACGACACGAAATACCGCTGCAAAATATCTGGAGATAAAACTTTTCGATGTTTGGGCATTGATTTTATGGGACCATTCCCATCTTCCTTTGGAGACTTAAACATTTTGCTTGTGGTGGATTACGTCTCGAAGTGGGTTGAAGCAATTGCTACACCGAGGAACGACTCGAAGACGGTGCTCAAGTTCCTTCACAAGAACATATTCACTCGATTTGGAGTATCGAGAGCCATCATCAGCGATGAGGGCACCCACTTCGATAACAGATTAATTGCTAAGGCATTACATAAATATGGAGTGCGACATAAGATTGCCACGACATTCACCCGCAGACAAATGGGCAAGCTGAAGTTTCCAATCGAGAAGTCAAGCAAATCCTTGAGAAGATTGTAACCCTCGAAGTAAATACTGGTCCCCCAATCTCGATGAATCATTATAGGCCCATAGGACGACATTCAAAACGCCTTTGGAATGTCGCCTTTCAAGATGGTATATGGAAAAGCCTGCCACCTCCTAGTTGAGTTAGAACACAAGGCATACTGGGCAATCAAGAAATTAAATTTCGACGCACAACTTGCTGGGGAGAAACGATTGCTCGATTTAAATGAAATGGAGGAGTTTCGAGCACAAGCATATGAAATGCCAAGATCTACAAGGAAAAGACTAAGAAGTGGAATGATAAAAATCTTTTTCCACGATATTTTCATGTAGGCCAGAAAGTGCTGCTTTTCAACTCATGGCTCAAACTCTTCCCTGGTAAACTAAAGTCACGTTGGTCGGGACCGTTTGAAGTTCACCATGTTTACCCCTACGGCGCTGTTGATATCAAGAACATGGACGATGGATCCATATTTAAAGTCAATGGCTAGCGCTTAAAGGCCTATCAGGGAATCCCACCTACGCGTGACAAGTCGGCGCTGCTCTTGCATGACGTCGATACTGGTCCGACATCTTAAGGATGCCCTGACATTTTAAATTTACTCCTGTGCATAAATAATTTTTATTTTACTATTATTTTAGTCTTTATTATTTTTAATTAATTATGTTTTTTTATTTTTGTTGCAAGGGACTTTCCACATGATTAGCACGTGCAGAGTATGGAGGAAGCTTGTGAAATTTGGGCGGCAAGAGTGAATAGTAAAATGAGGGAAATTTTTAACTTTTTGACTTTTGAATTGGGGATTATTTTTTTATTTTGTTTCATTTTGTTTCTTTCCCACCTAGATCCCACCTTTTTATTTAACATTTCCCCAAAAATCTTCATTTTGTTTGTATCTTCATTTCACTTTTTACTTTATCTTTTGCTTTAACTTTCTTTCATCTTCTTCATTCATTCCTTTTGACCGAACCTCCATAGCCGACCAAACCAAGTTTTTTTCTTAGTTCATTTGTGTGTTCTCATCATGGTACGATCACGTCCCCTTGCGCCATCTTTGCCACCATGTTTTGTGGATGATTCCACCCACGAACGGTTCCAAACAATTAAAAACTGTCGTGTCTTTTTCGAGTTGAGGTTTGTCTTCTCTGAGGAGGAAGATGATTCCTTGGGGAGTGAGGTTCTTGATGTTGTCACCAACATAAGTAGCAGAAATTTTCCAAGCATCCCGCCGCCGTCAACGCCATTTTAGTGAAGGAGTTTTACTCCAACATCACCGAGCTAAACCAGTATGTCGTGACGGTTCGCGGTGTTTCTATTCGTTTTACTCCTTCTGCCATTAATCGTTATTTTAAACTGTAGGTTACTAAAGACCACCATGCTCGTTTCGCTCAAGAAGCTGACAACGAAACTTACCAAGGCATCCTGGAAGACCTATGTCTTCCCGACACTTAATGGAATGGTCAAAAAATGAGCCGCAAGACCGTGGACCGGGAAGGCTACTTCCACAGAGAGTACCCAGCCTTCTGAAGCCGAAGAGCCCGAGGACCCTGATCCCGTCCATGTTTGTTACCCGATGTCGATCAAGAAGCCAACCTCCAACACGCTCATCGTCCCCCTAACATGTTGAACCCTTGGCGACAGAACACCCTAATATACCGCAACCTGCTGCACCAATAGAAAAAGAACACCCTGAGGTACCATAGCCCACGGAGTCAATCGAAGAGTCACAATTTGAGATGCCACGGCAAGCTCCTTTGCGTAGGAGTCGACGTCACCTTAGGAAGGCATCTCAACATCAGGAGCCCCCGCTCCCAGCCATTCCAGAAGGACCTAACACTCGTCCAGCCACATCCGCGTCTGACTCTGAACATTCCAGCCCCGCCAAGTTAAGAAAGCACACTCGTCGCGCAACCGCTGTACCACTACCCGCTTAAGCCAATGTACCTTGCATTTGCATTGCATTTATAACACGTAGTTTCACTTTCCTTAGTTTTAGTAAGCATTGGGGATAATGCTTCTCTCAAGTTTGGGGGAAGTAGGGTTCTCGCGTCACTGCACAATAGTAGTAGTAAATTAAAAATGCCATGACATTAGTAATTGCTTGAATAGTTTTCTGGAATTAGTTAAGGATGCCCGATGATGATGAATTTGATGGCTAGGATAGAATGTACATAACTGGTTGAGGATGATAGAACCAACTCTAGGACTTGTTTCTTTGAAACCCTTGATTACACGATTGTATGTTTTCCATGCTTGAGAAACTTAGAAATTTTTTATAAGAGAATTCTTAAAATGTCGTGGCATAAAACTTTAACTGTTGAAAGCCCTGTTTCTTTGTTTAAAAAATAAAGAAAGTTTGAAGTTATGAATAAATGCTTAGGCATATCTGTAGAGGGACACTCCGCTATGCCATGGCATATGAGTGAATGAAAGATGTCACGGGATGACTCTACATGACTAGCTCGGGGGTGGAAGGTATGCTCCCTTTCACCTAGAGTGTGGGATGATAGAGTGATGGGCTGACTCCCCTCGTAACAGAACTAATAAAAGAAAAGAAAGACAATGTGGGATTAGATTTTGAAAATGTCATGGTAAAGTAAGAAAGCTTGCGTAGAAAATTTTTAAGTTTACTAAGCATGGACTGGATACAAAAACGCACACACCCACACAAAAAATCTTTCCCTATGGGACAATACTAGATTTCTCGACCTAGTCTAGCATGTTGAAGCCATATGTGCTGAGGGCTGAAATTTTATTCCATGAAACTTTAACTTCTGAACTTGTCATGGTATTTTTGTTTTACTTATCACTATCCATTGCTTGAGGACAATCAATAGCTTAAGTTTGGGGGTGTGATAACTCCATAAAAGGCCACATTTTGGGACCTTTTAACTTAAGTTATTGAATGTCTAAAGGCTCATTTAGGACCATGTAGAGGCATTTAGAAGCATTTAGTTGCATATGGTGGATTTCGGTTTGCCGTGGCATTTTATTTTTACAGCGGTGCTGCTTTATGGGAAAGGTACTTGTCTGATGATGTGCAGGTATTGAGAGCAACGAAAAGAGGAAAGAAAATGTCGTGACATAAGGAGATTGTCGAGCAAAATGAATTTGCCAAGTTCAACCGATTTTGAAAGTGCTTAAAGTGCAAGAATATACTTTTGAAGCCAGTTGTATCCAACTGTCCGAGAGCTCTGCCCGAGAAATCCACCTCAGAGATATGCTTGGAGGGACCGACACTACAACCGTCGGTTCTGCTGATGACACCACCTGACCCTAGATCTTGCCTGTCCTTGGGCGCCTGCAACGGGATTATGCCGGTCACTCATGCTAGCTACCCAGGGTGTATCATCACATGTCTTGCCCGACTCCCAAGCAAGTTAACCATAGTTTGGGAAAGTCAACTCTTAGTTCAAGGGTTAATTTTCCCCTTTAAATAGAGGATGAAGCCACAATGTTAGATACTTTAGTTCCACCCAGATTTGAGCTTAAAAATTAGAGAGAGAAGATCTCATCTTTCTCCATCAATCCTACTTGTTGTGGCTTTCTTTGACAAGCCTGAGGTAGTGGCATTCTGAGCGTCCGAGAAGAGCCAGTCTGCTAGGAGCAGTTCTTGGTGGCTGAGGGAAGCATTGGACAGTACACGTCGAAGGCTTTCTCTCCTCCCCTTAGTTCTTTGCTTTTATATTTTGTTAAAGGGTTGTAAGGAACAAAGAAAACTTACTTTGTGCTTTTTATTTCGAACCCCACCATGAACTAATCCTATTTTGTGGGAGTTTGCTTGGATATTTAAGTTTCATTTCAATGAATGGTTGTTTTATATACTTTAATTTGTTTTATTTATGAAACTTAATACCTTAAGGTTGTAGGAGCTATGAGAGTAGCCTTTCCTTAGGAGGTTCTTAGGGTTCAAGAGAATGCCTTGGCAAAATATCTTTAGTCTTCGAGAGAAGGTAGGGAGGAACTACATAAACAAGGGGTTCTAGGTAGTAACTAGGCCTAATCCACTTTAGAGATAAGGATAGGATTTCATTCGACTAAAAGGAGTAGAGCATAACCGATAGGTTAGATGTTAATGCTGCCACAAAAAGGTATTGCCGAGACATATCCTTTTATCTGGACCAATAGGATCATTGCACGGGTTTATACCAATCGGTTTTTCCAGGGCATCTTTAATCTGTCGAGTCCCTTACTAGAGATAGCATAGGGCACCTTAGTAGACTCTGTCAGGTAGGCTAGGAATAGAAGAAATACCATTCAAAGAAATAGACTTAGATTTTCTTAGTGACTCCTACCACTCATTCCCATAGCTGCTTGTCGTGTGAGAAAGCTAAAGTCCTATATATTAAATCCAGTAATTGCATTTTATTTTGCCTTGACATGTCTGATTGTTTGTACTTATCACAATTGAATTTACCACGACATTCCCATCCACTTTGTCGCGATATATCCATTTGCTACCATACCACCATTCCATTCCACAACATCCATCTCATTTTGCCACAGCATTATCATTTGTACATACCATCACTAACTTTACTTAGGTGACAAAGTAAAGTGACTTAACAGACCTATTTGATTTCCCCAATTCCCTGTGGAGACGATACTCTACTTATCACTTTATTACTTGTTCGATTGTGTATACTTGCACACATATCCGCACTCATTTTATAGTACCCACAAGAGCGGACACTATGCTTCATGGTATTGATACCACTGTGTAAAGTAGTATCGATACCCCTTGAGTATCAGTGCCTATTTTGCATTCTTGAATTTGAACAATTTGGAAAACAACTGATAGTATCGATACTACCTAGAGAGTATCAATATTTTTCTTACCTTTGGTATCGGTACCACATGAACAATATCAGCAATGTTCATGTAATATCGATACTGTAAGAACAATATCGATATTATGTACCCAGAAAAACTGCTTTGTGCTCAAAGTCTAGTTTAATGGACTTTGAATTATTTTTGAAAACTTTGAACAAATTCAATCAAGCCCAAAAACATTTTGCCTTAATTTGTTATATCAAAATATTATAAAACATGGTTCAACAATCTCCCTTTTTTATATAACAAAACATTTGAAAAATTGTTTGGCAAAACTCCCCCTTAATAAAATATTTCATAGAAAAGATAAATATTTAGAAAATATTAAAGCTCCTCATTTTTCATTCTTGAAATTGAATTTATAATCGAAACTCATGCATGCTTAAACTAAATGAGCAATTAATTATGCAAGATAATCAAAATAAGCGTAGAGGTTACCCATTTCATATCAAGTGTGACTAGAGCATTTGGATATCTTCACTTTCATCACCATTTCTCCTACACACCTACAAGAGACATTTATGTGGATTTTGGTATCCAAATTGCTTTGGATCCTTGAACATTAATTTTAATGCCCCTTGTTCCCTTAGGAATCCAAACTTGTTTAATTTTAAAATGTTTTCCTTTCTTTAAAGGAAAAATATGTTCCTTGTGACCAAGATAATGACAATGAGAGCATTTTGTCATTATGAAATTAAATAAATTATTTAAAATGAGTTCCTTTTCTTTTGTTAAGTTTTCAAGCTTAACCTTTAAATCAAAACTTTCTTTTTCAAAATTTTCATTTTTTATTTTTCAAAGCTCTAAATCTTTTTTCAAAATTTCATTTTGTTTTTCAAAATCAACTTTTACTTTCAAAAGAAATCATTTTCAACTTTAAGTTTTGAAATCATTTTCTTGTATTTGGAGTTCATGGTTTCAAACTCTAAAAATAATTCATCATATGCATCTTGTAACTCATCAAAAGAATATTAATCGAATTCATTAGAGTTAGAAGATACATTGGACTCTTCAAGAGCTATTAAGCACACCGCCTTTGTTGGTACTTCTTTCTTGTTTCCATGAATCTCTTTGAGCTTATTCCAAAGCTCCTTGGCATTTGAACAAGAAGAAACTCCTTTATAAACATCGGGACTAAATGCAAAAAACAACATGTGCATGACTTTAGCATTTTGTTGAACTTTCTTTCGTTCTTGGGCACTCCACTACTTCGTCTTCTTATTTGGAGAAGAGTATCCATTCTCGATCATCTTCCATGTATCAAGATCATTGGATCGAATGAATATCTTCATTAATTTCTTCCATTGATGGTATTGACATGTATGGATAGAGCTTATTCAAGGATCGTCTCAAGGTTGTTAGACCTTCTAATGAGTCAAACTTTGATACTAATTGTTAGGATTGATGAAGCTCAAATTGATCAATCGAATAATTTGCCAAGAGGGTATGAATTTGTAACACCCCCAACCCGTACCCGACTCGGATATGAATCTGATGTCTCACATCAACTTTTCAAAACTTTTACTCTTT
Organism: Hibiscus syriacus; assembly: GCF_006381635.1. NCBI lineage: Eukaryota > Viridiplantae > Streptophyta > Magnoliopsida > Malvales > Malvaceae > Hibiscus > Hibiscus syriacus. Next base: position 870,866 of record NW_024062855.1, on the reverse strand, counting down.
AGAAGTGCATATAAAATTTAAGCTCTAAATTGTATTTTAGTGGTGAAACCCTTATAATAAAATTTCTATTAAAAATTCAAAATGAAAATAAGACATTCAATAATTTACATAAAAATAAAGGTGTATGATTACAAAACGGATCAGAGCATTACAATTTAAAACTTAATAATACATGCCAACAAAATCACCAAATAAGGAACCTACATTTAATTTTTTTATGATTTGATCCTCTTTGGGAGTATGTTGTCCTCTCCTAGCTTTAATCTTCTTCTTTCTTCGAACCTACGTGTGAAATAATCACACGCTAAGTCGTTGACTTAGTGAGGCAAGTACGAGTGAAATAAAACATTATAAAATATTTTCTTATTCATCTCAGATAAAACATTTCTTAAGGGATTCAAATTACATTTTATGACAAGAATGTATACTTTTACATATTGTTATGTTTATATTACTTTCTTTTTAATAGCCCAATGCATACTACTGAGAACTCTAGGTATTTGAGTACATTGAGGTTGTACACTAATGCAGTCACCACTACCCACATAATTTGTACCGAAGTGCCACATATTTGTCTTGAAGGACCACATAGGATTATCCCGAATGACCATATAGTTTTGTCCTAAAGGACCACATAGAACCCTCGACTCATGGCATGCCAACTATACCTTTAATTCTCATACATATACCTTGGGCTTTAACTATATATAATTATTTCTCACTTTACTATTCAAAATGTCTTATTCATATAAAGTACATTCTCATAGCGTACTTTCATATAGAATATTTTCGTATAAGCATATTCACATATCACATGTTCACATTCATGTACATATAACCATAAAACATATCTTTAGAAATATAACTTGAATAAAGCATTATAAAAATATTGCATAAAAGAAATAAAATGTTTTCGATCAAAAACTCTGAGGTTGGTTTATCACAAACAATCTTGCACTAACCTTTGCTTCACATAAGTCCTAAATGAAATCATTTTCCTTTCGATCAATCTCGTACTATATCAATTCTTTCGATACCCTTTCGATCCAAATCTACATATCAATATGTCAAACATCAATAACGAATTTCCATTAATGGTTCATCAATTATCAATTACGTAAATGTAACAACAACTCTTAATTTAAATTTCAGACTGAATAATATCAATACCCCCATAGTATCGATACTTCTCTTCTATGGTATCGATACTCACTTCGGTATTGATACCATTCTAGCATTCTGGAATTTCATTTTTATTATGGTATCGATACCTATACCTCAATATAGTTACTTCTTTAAATCGATATCGATAATGTTCATCTGAATCATATATTATCTTTCTATTTTTACCTTATAGTATCGGTACTGTTCTTCCAGTACGATACCCTTACCCATATTTTACCTTTTTTTACTTTGAATTTTACACATACTAACATAAATATTAAACTTTTAGCTCCAATCATGCCCTCAAACATCATATCATTTATCCTAGCTAACTTACCTCCATAAATCCCATTATAACATCCAATTTCCTTCAAATAACACTTAAAACTAAAAATACACTAAATATTCAAACATGTTATCAATCACTTATAAGGCTTCAAACACTTTAAATGGACCTTTGACAAGTCAAATATGCATTTAGAATTTAATTTCTAACCAAATATCATGAATTCCCTTAAAAACATATTTTCCTAATTCATCATAATTTTTTAATCTCTTATATTTTAATCATCTTTAAGTTTTCCTTAAGCTTTTATATCACTCAAAGACCAAAATCTAACTTAAAAATTCAAGAAACAATCAAATCAAAATTAACTCACCTTGAAAATGTAGGTTCACGGCAAGAAGGAGGAAGAAGAGAAGTGAGCCAAACTTCCATATACTTCCCCTTTTTAATCTTTATATGCTTAAAATATCTAAAAGAAGTGAATTTTTAAATTCATATCCTGCTAAAAGACATCTTTGCCCTTTATTCTTCCATCTTTTCTAATAATTCCTAAACACAAATTTCCAAAATTAGTCCTTGAACTTTTCAACTTATTCCAATTAAACCATCATATTTTAAATTCTTACATTTTAGTCACTGACTTGACGTTTGGGGTATTACAGAATTGGCTTTTTGAGTTTAGGAAATAAGGAATATAAAGATGAAACAATTACACAAGGATATATAGTGGTTCGACTCCTCAACCAAGTCTACATCCACTACCTAAGCTCCCCACTTAGGACTTTCTAACAAATCCACTAATTTGTTCTTTCTTTTTCCAGGACAAAGAGATAACATTTACAACTCCATAAATTTTCAAAGTCAAAGCTAGAACCAATCCCTTTTACAAAAGGAATAAAAGATGTAAACAAAAAAACCTCTTAAAGGAAGGTGTTTACAAAAATTAAGCTCACTAAAACACTAATATTTATAAGAGAAAGGAAAATAAGAATGAAAAACTCTTCTCTTGTGTTTGATTGTTTGGATAGGTGTTCTCACATTCTTTAAGTATCCTCAACTTGTTTCTATATGTTGGAATGAGTTTGTGGTCATTTCTAGCCGTTGGGGATGTTTTGGAGATTTGAGGATTAATTTTCTGCAAAATAAAGCTGCCCAGAACAGGGAGTATCGATACTCCCCTAATGAGTATCGGTACTACCTTTGTAATATTTAAATAAACTAACCATTGAAGATCATTAGGCTTGACCTTTATCGATACTATGCTTCATGGTATCGATACCATTGTGTAAAGTAGTATCGATACCCCTTGAGTATTGGTACCTATTTTGCATTATAGAATTTGAGCAATTTGGAAAACAACTGGTAGTATCGATACTACCTAGAGAGTATCGATACTACCTAGAGAGTATCAATACTTCTCTTACCTTTGGTATCGGTACCACATGAACATTATTGATATTGTTCATGTAGTATTGATACTGTAAGAATAGTATCGGTACTACGTACCCATAAAAATTGTTTTGTGCTCAAATTCTAGTTTAATGGACTTTGTATTATTTTTGAAAACTTTGAAAAACTTTAATCAATTCCAAAAACATTTTACCTTAATTTGTTATATCAAAATATTATAAAATATGGTTCAACTGTAACACCCCCAACCCATACCCGACCCGGATACGGATCCGAACTCGTACCCGACTGAATACGAATCCGAGGTGTCACATTGACTTTTCAAAACATTTACTTTTACAAAACAATTAAAATTTCAGTTCATATTGAAAACAAAATTGAATAAATTACATTAATTACAATAATACAATTTTTTACAAAACCAATCAGAGAAAATCTTGTTCAAATCTTTATTTACATGTCAACCACTTCATTATAACAAAATAAATACTATTCAATATTCGTTTATGATTTGATCTTCGGAAATGAAAGCCGATCTGTCTTAAACCTCTTTGTCCTTAATCTTCTCGGAATCTACGTGTGAAACATTCACAAGCTAAGTCGACGACTTAGTGAGGCATATAACCATATAATGGAAACTCTAAATACTTAACAATGCATGAACACTTCATAATATAATATCACACACATCCATCAAATTTTCATATAATCAAGTGTATACATACCCATATCTCGTCATTATCATAATTAACCTCATTTCATATCATAATATCATACAAAAGCATGTACAATTTCATGTAGCAAATACAGACCTACACATATCTCATTAAAATAATCATTCACCTTCTTATAATTATCAATATTATTATCCTTAATTCATCTTATCATCTAATCTTGTACTTAATATTTATACACATCATATCATACATTTCACACAATAAAACACATAATATCACACAAGACTTCTTATGTTATGTCTTTTATTTGCCCATGGTACACTTGTGAGAACTAAAGATATGTGAGTACATTAAGGTTTGCACATATGATGTCACCATATCTCCTATAAAATCCCACTAGAGGTACATAGAATTTGTCCCGAAGGACCACATATTTGTCTCGGAGGACCACATATTTGTCCCGAAGGACCACATAGAACCCTCAACTCTTGGCATGCCAACTATACCCCTAGCTCTCATATTACATAACATGGGCATTATCATTTATTCTTATCACATATTCACATAGTCACACAAATCATCACATAACATATATTAGATAACTTATATCATTTCACATGTAGTCACATGGGTCATATCCCATAACATATATCACATGGTTCATGTAACATTTTCATGTGAGCACATAGATCATTATCTTATAACACATATCGCATAACTTCATATCACATAACATATAATGCCATCAAGATGTATAATACATACATGTAATCATATAACTTATATCAGATAACTTATTCTTTATTCTCTTATGATCACCTTTCAATCCATATAATTTAAGCATATATTCTTATACATATTTTAACATAATATGTATATCAATACAATATAGCTTATTTTGCAGATTTCCATAATCATCTATATCATATAAAGTTTGTACTAGTTTCATATATTCACTTAGTTCAGCTTCACATATTTTGTTACCTAAACATGTATTCTCATATGGTTTACTATATAATTACCATACAACAAATATTATATGTTAGTATAATTACTTATGCCAGTATTTCCTAGCTTATATCCGATTCTCATTTTTATTATTATACATATCAATGATACTTAACTTATCTTAGTCTTCATTTAATCACATAAGTCTGTTATATCATTTTACATAAATCTAATTCATATAATTTATACTTTGTTATCATATATTCACCTAAATCATTATCATACAATATAATATATGTCATATAATTTCCTTAAGCATAAAACATTTCATAGGATTCCTATTCACATATCACATATTCACATAATTACTTAAGTCGATAACGCATGGCTACGTAATTTCTATTACATGATTTACATATTATTCTTATATCTTCTCATTAACATATAGACACATATATCCCCTTTACTTAACTTATTTTAATGTCCATATAATCATTGATATTTATACCACATAGCTTATACCACTTTCTCTTATTATTACTTAAGTTATTGTTATTTACATAGTTTATAATCACGTAACTTATATCACATAGTCGCATCCTTACATAAATCATGCTACATAGCAAAGAACATAATAATACATATTCACATGGTCCAGCTACCGACTATACTTATTTTCATGTATTCATAAAATCAAAACATGGAAATAGACTCATCGCAAGTCTAATTTCCATATAATCATATACTATAATCATATGCACTCACCTGACCCTCACTAGTTAATACAAACACTTATGACTCTTGCACATTCTTGTAGCTTCGAACCAGTCTTGAACTTGTCTTCAATCGATATCTACACGAATATACGACTTATATGAATATCAGAGTTCAAATTGCTTATAAACAATCAATATAACTTAAGCTGAAAGAACCACTCAATTTGGCATTTCAAGCTTGATAGTATCGGTACTCATACTATAGTACTGATACTACCCTCTTATGGTATCGATACCCCCTAGGTACCGATACTATTTCAACATTCTGTAATTATAAATTGATAATGGTATCGATACTAGACACTTGGTATTGATACCCCTTGAACCAGTACTGATACCGTTCTTTAGGTATCGATACTTCCTAAAGTTCTCATCGGATTATATCATATGGTATCGATATTGTTCCTTTAATATCAATACCCTAAGCTTAACTTATATTTCTTTAGCTTTGAAGTATCGGTACTAAATGAATAGTATCGATACCTCATGCCCAGAACTTACTTATTTTACCCGAAAATTTTCCAAAACTTACTTAACTTCCACTCTACTAACTTCTTTTAATTCCTTAAACTCAAATATACTTACTCAAACCATCTTATATTACTTTAACACATCCAAACATTCAATATCTCGTTAGAACACTTGGAACTAAAAATCTTACCAATTTATCAAGATGCTCCAAATTCATTTCTAATACTTTGAATATCTTATTTCAACTTATGACAAGTCAAATTCAACTTCAAAATCCATTTACTCTTTCTTTTTCAACAATTCACTCAAAAACTTGTTTTACTTAATCTCTCGTAACTTGTCAATCTTTTAGTTTCTAATTCTCTTTAAGCTTCCTTAAGCTTTACTAATGCTCAAAGAACCAAAACCAACCTTAAAACGAAAGAATTAATCCATAGAAAGCATAATCACCTTATGCAAGAAGAACCCACGGTGGAGAGGAAGAAGAAAGCTAAAGAAGACTCTGGATAAAATTCTCCCATTTCCCACGTTTTTATATTACTTGAAGAGTGAAGATAAAAATATTTCCTTTGAAAAGACCATAATACCCTTCCAATAATCCAACTTTGATAACAAAATTTCCAAAATAAATCCTTGAACTTTTCAAGTTATTCTAATTAAGCCACAAAACTTTTGAATTCTTATAATTTGGTCACTGGCCCTATTTTAAGGATGTTACACAAACTCCAAATCACCATCTTCACCCACTCAATCGCAGCCTCAAATTCTCATCTTTACCCTCGTTGACAATAACCTCACCTCACTACATCGAGTGACCATTTTGTAAATTTTAATAGTCGAGGGGCTCAATAAAGTAATTCCCTATAGTTAGAGGACTATTTTGTAAATTATAATAATCGAGGGACTCAACAAAGCAATTATCCATAATCGGGGGAACATTTGTGTAATTTACCCTTAATGTTAAGATGTTTCCAATTTTAATACTCTAAATAACTATATATTATATCAAAAATAAAAATATTAATTTAATTGTAACATCTTCAATATCAGGTTAGTGATTTAAGTGTAAGATTTTTAAATTCAATGACCAAATTAAATAAATTGAAAAGTGAAAGAAATTAATTGAAAGATATTGGTGTAGGATGGTTTAGTAAATGAAAGAAGAGTCAAAGGGAAAATGAGTCATTGAACAAATAAAATAATAATTGTGGGTATTATAATACCCCATGTGGAATATGATTTGAAGAGATAAGTTTCCAGAGACTTATCTTCTTCATCTTCTCCCAAACGTGAGGTCTCAAGCTCAAGGCAAGTTTGATTACTTTTGTTTGATCCTTCAAATTCAAGCATGGTTTTGATTCATGAAGATTAAGGAAACATGATGGAAGGAAAAAGGGACTTAGAAACTCAAAGAGTTTTGAGTTATGAAAGATTAAAGAGAATAAGTTTCAAAGTGAATTTAGAAGTTGAATTTTACTTGTCATAGGTGTGAATAATAAGTTATAAGTGTTAGAAATAAGTTTGGATAACATGGAAATTTTGGTATGATTCTTAGTTTTAAGAATTTGAATGAAGTATTGGAGATAATAAGGTGTGTGAATGATAGAAGTTAGTTAAAATGGTTGTAGTTGAATTTAGTGGTATGAAAGGAGTTTTGTATGAGGAAATTCAGTGATGAGTTGATGATTTTCGGGTTTGAACAATAAATTATGGGTTTTTACAGATTATGCAGGGGGAACCGATTCCCTATGGGGAGGGTATCGATACCCCCTAAAGGAAAAGTTAAAGTTTGGTTCATTAATTTGTTAAGCTATTAGTATCAAGTTATAAGGTTTAGGCTTTTGATAATTGTCTCGAAAATTATATTTATGTAGATATCGAGCCTAAATGAGTTCCGAAACAAGTACAAGTAAAATCGATCGAGGAAAAGGCAAAGAGATATAGGTGAGTGCATATGCATAGCATGAATATAGTATTATAATAATTTCTAGACTTGTGATAAGTCTAGATTCAATATTTTGATACATGATCACATTTCATATTATGACACATGACATGAATTCATATTATATGCATTATGTGACATGAATATGCAGGAAAAGTTATATGAGCTATGTGATAAAAGGTATGGAAAATGATATGTCTATGTGAAAAAGGTATGGAAATGATATGTCTACGTGATATAAACTATGTAAATTGTGAAAGCTCATGTTATGTAGATGAGAACTATAGGTATAGTTGGCATGCCAAGAGTAGAGGGTCTACGCGGTCCTTCGGGACAAATTCTACATGGTCCTTCGGGACATATATGTATTCTTTGGAACATGTATGAGGTCTTTTGAGATACCTACTTGATCCTTGGTATATGTATATGATTCTTAAAGAATTTCTATGTTGTCCTTATGACAATCTTACATGGCACTACGGTGCATTTCTATGCGGTCTTTCAGGAAAATTCTACGTGGCACTTCAGTGCAAATTTATATGAGCTGTGGTGACAGCATAGTGCACAACCTCACAGTAATCACATACCTCGGGTTCTCAGTATTGTATCATGGGCATTGAATTATTGAATTTATTAATATGAATTCATGATGGTTAACTTGATGAGATTATTGGTAAGATACATTGCTATGTAACTTACATGGATTGTATATGGGATTTCATTACATTTTATCTTATTATGGCATCATCATTATATTTCATTGTTGTTAGTATTATGCCTCACTAAGTATATGACTTAGCGTGTAAGTGATTTACACGTAGGTACAAGGAATCAAAAATAGCAAAATAGGAGTGACAAGAACAACAATACTGCTAGAAGATCAAATCAGAAGTAAACAACAATGTATGTATTTTGATTGTATATAGTATGTTGGCATGTAAGAAATTTCTTAGTGCGAACGCTCTGATCGACTTTTCTAATATTTTAAATGTAATTATGTAAATGTAAACGTATAGTAATGAACTGTTAAATTTTTACGAGTTTTATGTACGTTTTACGAAGTACTGTAGCAGGGGAATCGGTACCCTGTAGCAGGGAATCGGTTCCTATTTGCAATCTGGAAAAATTTGATTTCACGGTATTGTTCATCATTGTTCACGATATTGTTCATTATTGTTCACGGTACTATTTATATCGTATTTTACTGTTCATAAATATGCTTTTTCCTCAAAATTTTATAACAAACATTATTTAATAGTATATTATCATATTTTCTTAAAATATGTTCAAATATTCTGTTATTTGGTAAGAATATTATTTTAAAAAGGCAATGTGACATCTCAAACTCGTATTCGGGTCGGGTATGGGTTGGGGGTGTTACATTTAATGGCATCAGAGCTAAGTTTAGTCAATTATCGGCATAAACCAAAGTCTAGAGTGTCTCATAAGGTATACATGCCAACATAATAGTGAAAACTTCTGATCTGATATAATAGTAAGTATGTTGTTTTGCTAATAGAACGATATGGTTATGTTTTTATAGATGTCCAGACATAATAGTTCTAGAAGTGAAGCGGGAGATGATAGGCTCTCTGAAAGCAGTAATTTATCTGCCCTGGCCAGGTAGAGTGAAGAACAGGCACCCTCGGGAGTGCCTGTAGTTGATCAAGATATGTTCTTTAGAACGTTAGATGCGGTATTGACGCATTTCCAACCTCCTGCTCCATCAACTCCCAGAGTAAATATAGCAAAACAGTTGAGAGGATTAGGAGCTTTCAAATTTAAGGAGAAGTTGAAGAAGGTCCGATTGATGCGGATCTTTGGCTAAATGATTTAAAAATCATGTTAGATGGTCTCCACTGTTCTGAAGTGGAAAATATGGATGGAGTTGTGTCTTTACTTAGAGGACAAGCTAGAATGTGGTGGACGAATGTCACCATGAGGATGTCAAGTGATCAAGTAACTTGGTCTCTGTTCTTGGAAGAGTTTAAGCATAAATATATTTTAGATCAATTCATCAAGTAAATGAAGCAGGAGTTTATGAATTTGAAGTAGATGAATCACTCCATATACAAATATGAATGTGAATTTAATAAGTTGAGTCGATTTGCTTCGGAGCTTGTGACTACATAGAAAGATGCTTGTGAATGGTTTGTGGAAGGCTTGCGCCCTAGATTGAAAGATATGCTGATAGTAAAAAACTTGTCCTTATTTCAAGAGGTGATTAATCGTGCTAAAGCTCTTGAAAGTGATCAGAACGAGAGATTTAGGGACTCAATAGTTCAGACATCTAAGAGGATTGGTGCTTCTTCAAGCATAATACCACCAAAAAGAGGAAGAGATTCAAATTCCGACCTCAAGCTAGATTAGAATCAATTGTATCCTCTGTTAGAGGAGCAAGTCAGATGAGAGCTCGACAGACACAATCTGTGGGATTTGGTACTGGGAGAGCCACTCAAGGTCAAGCAAGACAATGTCAGCATTGTGGGAAAAATCATTTTGGAACATGTCGAATGGCTTCCGGGGTTTGTTTTCGATGCGGAGATGTCGGACATTTTATACAGATTGTCCATTAATGGTTGGTGAGTATGCACCATCTGAAAGAAAAATTTCTGGTTCACAGCGAGGACGAGAAGAGGTAGAGGGAGGAATCAATCTGAATCCTCTGCACAACCTGAAATTTGCTCTACTGCACGGGTATACAATTTAAAGACAAGTGAAGACCGTGATGATCCCGATATTATAGCAGGTACTTTCCAGATTATGATAAATTAGTATTGGTCTTGATTGATCCAGGTTCTAATTATTCTTATATTATCAGTAAATTAGTGAAGGAATTGAGAATCCCATTAGAAGCTATGAGTAATGAGGTGATAGTAACTAACCCTTTAGGGCATAATGCTCGGGTAAAAAGGTATGTAAGGGATATCCCATAAGAATTCAGGGAATTGAATTTCCTGCTAAATTAATGGAACTACCCTTTGACGAATTTGAAGTGATACTGGGAATGGATTGGTTATATCATTATTACGCTAATGTCGATTGTAGACTGAAAAGAGTAATGTTGAGAACTCCGGAAGGGGTAGAAGTTGTGGTATTTAGTGAAGGGTGGAATCCATTGGCAAATGTAATCTCAGTGATATCGGCAAAGAAGTTACTGCTACAGGGATGTCAAGGGTTCATTGTTAATGTGCTGGATGTTAGAAAGGAGAAAATAATTGAAGAAATTCCCATAGTCAGAGAGTTTCCCGATGTATTTCCTGTAGAGTTGTCAGGGTTACCTCCAGACCGAGAGGTAGAATTCTAGATTGAAATAATGCCTTGAACTGCGCCTATTGCCATGGCTCCATACAGAATGACTCCAAAAGAGTTGCAAGAGTTAAAGATACAATTACAGGAGTTGTTAGATAAAGGATTTATAAGGCCAAGTATCTCACAGTGGGGAGCTCCAGTGTTGTTCGTCAAAAAGAAGAATGGGTCAACACGACTTTGCATTGATTATAGACATCTTAATAAGGTGGCCATCAAGAACAACTATCCACTTCCCCGAATTGACGATTTATTTGATCATTTAAAGGGAACTTCAGTGTTCTTAAAGATTGATCTACGTTCGGGTTATTATCAATTAAAGATTCAAGAGAAAGATATCCCAAATACGGCATTTAGAACTGGATATGGTCACTATGAGTTTATTGTGATGTCGTTTGGAGTTACGAATGCACCTGTTGCTTTCATGGACCTCATGAACAAGATTTTTCAGCCCTATTTGGACCATTTTGTTGTCTTTATTGATGACATATTGGTGTGCTCGAAATCCCATGAAGAGCATAGCGCACATCTGAGGATTATTTTGCAAATTCTAAGAGATAAGAAGTTATATGCCAAATTGTCCAAATGTGAATTTTGGTTAAATGAAGTAATTTTCTTGGGGCATGTGATCTCTGCAGATGGGATTAGAGTGGACCCTCAAAAGATTAAAGCTATAATGGACTGGGAAATTCCAAAGAATATGTCTGAAATTCAGAGTTTCCTTGGACTTGCAGGTTATTATCGAAGATTGTTAAGAATTTTTCGATGATAGTGTTACCTTTAACAAAGCTGATGAGAAAGAACGTACCATTTGTTTGGACTTCAGAGTGTCAAGAAAGTTTTGAAACTTTAAAGAGATAGAAGCTCCAATGTTAGTCCAACCTGAGTCTGGCAAGAATTTTGTGGTTTATAGTGATGCTTATCATAATGGCTTGGGATGTGTGTTAATGAAAGATGGTAAATTTGTAGCGTATGCATCGAGGCAATTAAAATCACACGAAAAGAATTATCCAACGCATGATCTGGAGATGGCTGCAGTAGTGTTCGCTCTTAAGATTTGACGTCACTACTTGTATGGTGAAAGATGTTATTTATATACAGATCACAAGAGTTTAAAGTACTTGATGACTCAGAAAGAGTTAAATTTAAGACAGAGAAGATGGGTGGAATTTATCAAGGACTATGATGTTGTGATTGATTTCCATCCAGGAAAAGAAAATGTGGTAGCGGATGCCTTAAGTCGAAAAACGTTTGCAGCCTTACGAGCTATAGATGCTAGACTATTATTAAGTGAAGATGGTGTTATCTGTGCTGAATTGACTCTCAAGCCATCATTGTAGATTGAATTAAAGAATTGCAAGCTAGTGATGAAAAGTGTTCAAAGAAGCTACAGCAAATAAGGAACGGAAAGTGTACAGATTATGAGATGAAAGCTTATGGGAACCTATATTATCAATGGAGGTTAGTGATTCCAGATGATGATGAGTTAAAGAATGATTTATTAATGGAAGCTCACTGTAATCCATTAACGATGCACCCAGGAGGAAACAAAATGTATATGGACCTCAAGAGTCGATATTGGTGGCCTGGAATGAAGAAAGACATTACAAAATTTGTATCTAAGTGTTTGACTTGTCAGCAAGTCAAGACTGAGCATCAGGTTCCGTCGGGACTATTACAACCAATGTCGATTCCCCAGTGGAAATGGGAGAACATAACTATGGATTTTGTAACGGGGTTACCTTTAACTCCAAACAAAAGAGATTCAATATGGGTGATTGTAACAGATTGACTAATTCAGCTCATTTTATTCCCGTAAGAGCTGATTTTCCTATGGATAAATATGTTAAGTTGTATATCAGGGAGATTATATGATTGCTTGGTGTACCTGTTTCTATAGTTTTTGATAGAGACCCTCGTTTACCTCGAGATTTTGGAAAACCTTGCATGGAGTATTAGGCATACGACTGAACTTTAGCACATCATTTCATCCTCACACTGATGGACAATCTGAGTGAACGATCCAAATCATAGAAGATATGTTGAGATCTTTGTAATTGAATTCAAGGGATCGTGGGAAAGATATTTGCCACTTGCGAATTTGCCTACGACAATAGCTATTAGTTGAGTATTAAAATGGCTCCCTATTAAGCTCTTTACGGGAGGAGATGCCATACACCCTTAAATTGGTTCGAGCTTAAGGATAAAGAAGTGCTTGGTCCTGAGTTGATTCAGGAGGTGGAAGAAAAGTTTCAAGTAATTCAAAATAACCTCAAAGCAACAGCTGATAGACAAAAATCATTTACGGATTTAAAAAGGAAGGAGATAGAATATCAAGTTGGAGACAAAGTATTTTTAAAAGTGTCTCCATGGAAGAAAGTTTTGAGGTTTGACCTAAAAGGAAAGTTGAGTCCTCGGTTCATTGGACCCTATGAGATCGTAAAAAGAGTGGGAACAGTAGTATATTAACTAGCCTTACCACCAGAAATGGAGAAAATTCATGATGTCTTTCACGTTTCAATGCTTCAAAGATATAGATCTGATCCTACTCATATCATGACACCAGAAAAGATTGAGGTTCAACCTGACCTGAATTATGAGGAAGAACATGTTCAAATATTAGCTCACGAAGTGAAACAACTAAGGAATAAAACTATTCCTTTGGTCAAAGTTCTATGGAGAAATCACAAGGTAGAAAAAGTAAAGTGGGAACGTGAAGAGAATATGAGGCATCAGTACCCCCATCTGTTCGTACAATGAAAATTTGAGGATGAATTTTATTAAGGGGGAGATTTATAACATCCTCAATATCGGGTTAGTGATTTAAGTGTAAGATTTTTAAATTCAATGACCAAATTAAATAAATTGAAAAGTGAAAGAAATTAATTGAAAGATATTGGTGTAGGATGGTTTAGTAAATGAAAGAAGAGTCAAAGGTCAAATGAGTCATTGAACAAGTAAAATAATAATTGTGGGTATTATAATACCCATGTGGAATATGCTTTGAAGATATAAGTTTCCATAGACTTATCTTCTTCATCTTCTTTTTCTCCCAAACGTGAGGTCTCAAGCTCAAGGTAATTTTGATTACTTTTGGTTGATCCTTCAAATTCAAGCATGGTTTTGATTCATGAAGCTTAAGGAAACATGATGGAAGGAAAAAGGGACTTAGAAACTCAAAGAGTTTTAAGTTATAAAATATTAAAGAGAATGAGTTTCAAAGTGAATTTCTGAAAAAGAGTTAATAAGTGAATTTAGAAGTTGAATTTGACTTGTCAAAAGTGTGAATAATAAGTTATAAGTGTTACAAATAAGTTTGGATAACATGGAAAATTTGGTATGATTCTTAGTTTTAAGAATTTGAATGAAGTATTGGAGATAATAAGGTGTGTGAATGATAGAAGTTAGTTAAAATGGTTGTAGTTGAATTTAGTGGTATGAAAGGAGTTTTGTATGAGGAAATTCAGTGATGATTGATGATTTTCGGGTTTGAACAGTAAATTTGGGTTTTTACATATTATGTAGGGGGAATCGATTCCCTATGGGAAGGGTATCGATACCCCCTAAAGAAAAAGTTAAAGTTTGGTTCATTAATTCGTTTAAGCTATTAGTATCAAGTTATAAGGTTTAGGCTTTTAATAATTGTCTCGAAATTATGTTTATGTAGATATCGAGCCTAAATGAGTTCCGGAACAAGTGACAAGTAAAATCAATCGAGGAAAAGGTAAAGAGATATAGGTGAGTGCATATGCATAGCATGAATATAGCATTATAATAAGTTCTAGACTTGTGATAAGTCTAGATTCAATATTTTGATACATGATCACATTTCATATTATGACACATGACATGAGTTCATATTATATGCATTATGTGACATGAATATGCAGGAAAAGTTATATGATCTATGTGATAAAGGTATGGAAAATGATATGTCTATATGAAAAAGGTATGGAAATGATATGTCTACATGATATAAACTATGTGAATTGTGAAAGCCCATGTTATGTAGATGAGAACTATAGGTATAGTTGGTATGCCAAGAGTAGAGGGTCTACGCGGTCCTTCGAGACAAATTCTACGTGGTCTTTTGGGACATATATGTATTCTTTGGAACATGTATGAGGTCTTTTGAGACACCTACTTGATCCTTGGTATATGTATATGATTCTTAAGGAATTTCTATATGGTCCTTATGGACAATCTTACATGGCACTACGGTGCATTTCTACGCGGTCTTTCGGGACAAATTCTATGTGGCACTTCGATACAAATTTATATGAGCTATGGTGACAGCATAGTGCACAACCTCACAGTAATCACATACCTCGGGCTCTCAGTATTGTATCATGGGCGATTGAATCTATTGAATTTGTTAATATGAATTCATGATGGTTAACTTGATGAGATTATTGGTAAGATACATTGTTAAGCAGCTTACATGGATTGTATATGGGATTTCATTGCATTTTATCTTATTATGGCATCATCAATATATTTCATTGTTGTTAGTATTATGCCTCACTAAGTATATGACTTAGCGTGTAAGTGATTTACACGTAGGTACCAGGAATCAAAAATAGCATAAATAGGAGTGGCAAGAGCAACAACACTGCTAGAAGATCAAATCAGAAGTAAACAACAATGTATGTATTTTGATTGTATATAGTATGTTGGCATGTAAGAAATGTTTTAGTACGAACTCTCTGATCGACTTTTGTAATATTTTAAATGTAATTATGTAAATGTAAATGTATAGTAATGAACGGTTAAATTTTTATGAGTTTTATGTACATTTTACAGAAGTACTGTAGCAGTACTGTAGCAGGGGAATCGGTACACTGTAGCAGGGAATCGGTTCCCTGTTTACAATCTGGAAAAATTCGATTTCACAGTACTGTTCATGGTAATTTTCATTATTGTTCACGATATTGTTCATTATTGTTCACGGTACTGTTCATACTATATTTTACTGTTCATAAATACGTTTTTGCCTCAAAATTTTATAACAAACATTATTTAATAGTATATTATCATATTTTCTTAAAATAGGTTCAAATATTCTGTTATTTGGTAAGAATATTGTTTTAAAAAGGCAATGTGACATCTCGGACTCGTATTCCAATCGGGTACGGGTTGGGGTGTTACATTTAATGGCATCAGAGCTAAGGTTTAGTCGATTCTCGGCATAAACCGAAGTCTAGAGTGTCTCATAAGGTATACATGCCAATATAATAGTGAAAACTTTTGATCTGATATAATAGTAAGTATATTATTTTGCTAATATAACGATATGGTTATGTTTTTATAGATGTCCAGACATAATAGTTCTAGAAGTGAAGCGAGAAATGATAGGCCCGCTGAAAGCAGTAATTCACCTGCCCTGGCCAGGCAAAGTAAAGAACAGGCACCCTCGGGAGTGTCTGTAGCTGATCAAGATGTGTTCTTTAGAACGTTAGATGCGGTATTGACGCGTTTCCAACCTCCTGGACCATCAACTCCAGAGGAAATGTAGCAAAGGAGTTGAGAGGATTAAGAGCTTCCAAATTTAAGGGAGAAGCCGAAGAAGGTCTGATTGTTGCGGATCATTGGCTAAATGATTTAAAATCATGCTAGATGGTCTCCACTTTCTGAAGTAGAAAAGCTTGATGAAGTTGTATCTTTATTTAGTGGACAAGCTAGAATATGGTGGACGAATGTCACTATGAGGTGTCAGGTGATCAAGTAACTTGGTCTTTGTTCTTGGAAGAGTTTAAGCGCTAATATATTAGAGATCAATTCATCAGGCAAATGAAGCATGAGTTTATGAATTTGAAGCAGATGAATCGCTCCGTATACGAATATGAATGTGAATTTAATAAGTTGAGTTGATTTGCTTTGGAGCTTGTGACTACAGAGAAAGATGCTTGTGAATGGTTTGTGGAAGGCTTGTGCCCTAGATTGAAAGAGATGTTGATAGTATTGAACTTGTCCTCATTTCAAGAGGTGATTAATCGTGCTAAAGCTCTTGAAAGAGCTTAGAATGAGATATTTGGGGACTCAAGAGTTTAGACATATAAGAGGATTGGTGCTTCTTCACGCCCAACACCACCAAAAAGAGGAAGAGATTCAAGATTCCAACCTCAAGCTAGATCAAAATCAATTGCATCCTCTATAAGAGGAGCAAGTCAGATGAGATATCGACAGACGCAATCTGTGGGATCTGGTACTGGGAGAGCCACTCAAGGTCAAGCAAGACAATGTCAGAACTGTGGGAAAATTATTTTGGAACATGTCGAATGGCTTCTGGGGTTTGTTTTCAATGCGGAGAAGCCGAATATTTTATACATGATTGTCAATTAATGGTTGGTGAGTATGCACCATCTGAAAGAAATGTTTCTGCTTCACAGCGAGGACGAGGAAGAGGTAGAGGGAGGAATCAATCTGAATCCTCTGCACAACCTGAAATTCGCTCTACTGCACGGGTATACAATTTAAAGATAAGTGAAGACCATGATGATCCTGATATTATAGCAGGTATTTTTCAGATGTATGATAAATTAGTATTAGTGTTGATTGATCCGGGTTTTAATTATTCTTATATTACCAGTAAATTAGTGAAAAAAATTAGAATCCCATTAAAAGCTATGAGTAATGAGGTGATAGTAACTAACTCTTTAGGGCACAGTGCTTGGGTAAATAAGGTCTGTAAGGGATATCTCATAAGAATTCAGGGAATTGAATTTCCTGCTAATTTAATGGAACTACCCTTTGACGAATTTAAAGTGATACTAGGAATGGATTGGTTATATCATTATTACACTAATGTTGATTGTAGACTGAAAAGAGTAATATTGAGAAGTCCAGAAGGGGTAGAAGTCGTGGTATTTAGTGAAGGGTGGAATCCATTGGCAAATGTAATCTCAATGATATCGGCAAAGAAGTTACTGCTACAGGGATGTCAAGGGTTCATTGCTAATGTGCTGGATGTTATAACCAAGGAGAAAAGAATTGAAGAAATTCCCATAGTCAGAGAGTTTCCCGATGTATTTCCTGCAGAGTGGCCAGGGTTACCTCCAAACCGAGAGGTAGAATTCCAGATTGAAATAATGTCTGGAACTGCGCCTATTGCCATGGCTCCATACATAATGACTCCAAAAGAGTTGCAAGAGTTAAAGATACAGTTACAAGAGTTGACAGATAAAGGATTTATAAGGCCAAGTGTCTCACCGTGGGGAACTCCAGTGTTGTTCGTAAAAAAGAAGGATGGGTCAATGTGTCTTTGCATTGATTATAGACAACTTAATAAGGTGACCATCAAAAACAAGTATCCACTTTCCCGAATTGACGATTTATTTGATCAATTAAAATGAGCTTCAGTGTTCTCAAAGATTGATCTATGTTCGGGTTATCATCAATTAAAGATTCAAGAGAAAGACATCCCAAAGACGACATTTAGAACGATATATGGACACTATGAGTTTGTCGTGATGCCGTTTGGAGTTACGAATGCACCTGCTGCTTTCATGGACCTCATGAACAGGATTTTTCAGCCCTATTTGGTCCAGTTTGTTATTGTCTTCATTGATGACATACTGGTGTACTCGAAATCTCATTAAGAGCATAGCGCACATCTAAGGATTATTTTGCAAATTCTAAGAGATAAGAAGTTATATGCCAAATTGTCCAAATGTGAATTTTGGTTAAATGAAGTAATTTTCTTGGGGCATGTGATCTCTGCAGATGGTATTAGAGTGGACCCTCAAAAGATTAAAGCTATAATGGACTGGGAAATTCCAAAGAATGTGTTTGAAATTCAGAGTTTTCTTGGACTTGCAGGTTATTATCGAAGATTTGTTAAGAATTTTTCGATGATAGTGTTACCTTTAACAAAGCTGATGAGAAAGAACGTACCATTTGTTTGGACTTCAGAGTGTCAAGAAAGTTTTGAAACTTTAAAGAGAATTTTGATAGAAGCTCCAGTGTTAGTCCAACCTGGGTCTGATAAGAATTTCATGGTTTATAGTGATGCTTCCCATAATGGCTTGGGATGTGTGTTAATGCAAGATGGTAAAGTGGTAGCGTATGCATCGAGGCAATTAAAACCACATGAAAAGAATTATCCAACGCACGATCTGAAGATGGTTGCAGTAGTGTTCGCTCTTAAGATTTGGCGTCACTACTTGTATGGTGAAAGATGTTATTTAAATACATATCACAAGAGTTTAAAGTACTTGATGACTCAGAAAGAGTTGAATTTAAGACAGAGAAGATGGGTGGAATTTCTCAAGGACTATGATGTTGTGATTGATTTCTATCCGGGAAAAGCAAATGTGGTAGTGGATGCCTTAAGTCGAAAGATGTTTGCAGCCTTACGAGCTATGGATGCTAGACTATCATTAAGTGAAGATGGTGCTATCTGTGTTGAATTGACTCAGAAGCCATCGTGGCTAGATCGAATTAAAGAATTGCAAGCTAGTGATGAAAAGTGTTCAAAGAAGCTACAACAAATAATGAACGGATAGTGTACAGATTATGAGATGAAAGCTTATGGGAACCTATATTATCAAGGGAGGCTAGCGATTCCAGATGATGATGAGTTAAAGAATGATTTATTAACGGAAGCTTAGTGTAATCCATTAACGATGCACCCAGGAGGAAACAAAATGTATATAGACCTCAAGAGTCGATATTGGTGGCCTGGAATGAAGAAAGACATTACAAAATTTGTATCTAAGTGTTTGACTTGTCAGCAAGTCAAGGCTGAGCATCAGGTTCCATCGGGACTATTACAACCAATGTCGATTCCTCAATGGAAATGGGAGAACATAACGATGGATTTTGTAACGGGGTTACCTTTAACTCCAAACAAAAGAGATTCAATCTGGGTGATTGTAGACAGATTGACTAAGTCAGCTCATTTTATTCCAGTAAGAGCTGATTTATAACAAACTGTATTTTACTGTTCATAAATACGTTTTTACCTCAAAATTTTATAACAAACATTATTTAATACTATATTATCATATTTTCTTAAAATAGGTTCAAATATTCTGTTATTTGGTAAGAATATTGTTTTTAAAAGGCAATGTGACATCTCGGACTCGTATTCGGGTCAGGTACGAGTTAGGGGTGTTACATTAATAATATAAGTTTATAATTACCTTAAACCGAGCAACCACATCTAGTTGGTTGATCAAGCTGCTCATTTTTGTTCCATCATATTCTTTTAGGTTATAGGTTCTAGATTTACTAGGAACACTCTCTTTTCTTCTCCTAGAGTTCCACCTTCCTCTCTCCTATAAATAAGATTAGGATTAGATTTAAAATTTGGAAAAATTACCTTAAACCGTAAGGAAAGTGAAACTTGATTTTTAACAAAATTCTTTGACTGAATTCATGGTAATAACAATTATAAAATAGAGTAAAAGAAGAAAAAGAAACGAGAGATATGATAAATAAAGAGGGAAATGTCTAATTTTTTTTTAATATGGAGTATATATAATTTTTTCTTCAAACTCTATATTTATAATTTAAATGAGTAGATATAATACAGAAATCTAATCTTAATAGATACAATAGCGGATACATGCTTTGTTCAGGGAGGACACTGCCCACCATGAAATCTGAATTTCTTTATATTAGTAATTCATTTTACTGAGGATACCCAACCTGAAAAATATTTATGGATCCGTAAATGAATAGATATAAAATTTTAATAATAAAATACATCCATATCCTATTTAATACGTAGAGTTTTAATTATAACAGGCATTCATAAATAACAAATATTCATAATAATATATTAAATTGATCATACTAATTTTTATTTAATATATAAGTATTTATTTTTTTGTTACATATAAATATTTAATTTAACTATAAATGAAAGATATTTTAAAAAATATTAATGCATGTCGCTATCTTAATTGTCCATGTGGACATACACCCTTTTAATAGTTTTGGAAAATTATAAAGTAATATATATTTATAATTTTATTAGCTTATTGACAACGTACAAATATTCTGCAAACATAGTTATTCAAACTCGGATCCTTAAAAAATAATATTTCATTTTATAATATAAACGAAGGGATTAAGTCATGTAGCATTTTCCAATCTTAAAGTTCAATTATACTAAAAGAATTTAAGGATCAAATTGTCAAAAATCATGCATAGGCTTTTATGACTATATATGTTTATGTGTTTTATGCATTATCTCAAATTTTTGTGTTGTATTTTTTAATAGTATGAGATAATTATAAAATAATTTAAAATATTTTTAATAAATTGACAACACATGAACAACTTGCAATACCTTTAAGGAATATAACATTCTTTGTTATCATTGAGAATACTTAATGAGTTCAACTTATCATATTGTAATTAGACATATTATTCATTTATAATAATCATTTTCATGAACACTAGTAAAAGATGAGCCTGCCTAACGTTATATTTAGGGATTAAAATTATAAATTAATCACATGTAGTGATTCGGAAAATATATGTATATTTATATAATAAAACAAGTTGAATTGCCCGTCCAGCTCGGTTTGTAGAACGCAAGGCTCTTAACTTTATGGTCGTGGGATTGAGTCCACGGTAGGCAATTCATAATTCTGACTGCCGGAGGTCTTCCACGGAAGCTACTCTCAACCTGGCGTTGGGGGCAGCCTACTATCCTATAATAAAGCTGGATCAAGGGGTTTTTTTTTTCTTTCTTTTTGATATTAATCTCCCTCGAACACCATAAAACAACCAAATTATAAAATTAAGGGAAAATTATAAATTTACTCATTGAACTTTATTCTCCCTCCTATTTCATTCACTATACTTTTAATTATTGAATTTACACATTGAATTTTTGAATTGCTCATGTTTTAATTAATACAAATTATTTTATTATTATTTTGGCATGACATGGCATTTATTATTATTATTTAATGTAAAAATAATTTAAAATATAAAATTAAACTCAACTATTCGGCATCTACAATTCATTGTCATTGGACGCCACCATCAACGCCATAGATGGTGGTCATTCGATCTCAGATCTCATTGACCGCTTTGTCTCGATCCCCTGAGTCCGCGTATGAGCTCATTTTTGTCGGAACATACTTCGAAGTCCACAAATAAGAGATCAAAAGTGAGGAAACCAAATTGTTTCAGTCGAGGTTTGCGAGTTTTGAGACATTTTACGGTGAAACAACCATCATATTAGGACTTAACATGTCAAAGCGAGTCTCCCAATACAATTTAGGATCAAATAATCGTCGATTCCGTAGACCAACAGTGGTCAACGATGAAGACAAATGTCGATGATTATGTTAAATATGTTTAAACTTAATAATAATAAAATAATATTTTATTACTTATTTTAAATTAATTTTATATTTTATAATATTTATAAAATGTCAAGTTATAGAAAAATAATAATAAAATAATAGGGAGTGACAAAATTGTTAAAGGTATAAAGTTTAGTGAGTAAATTTAAAAAATTTAAAGTACAATGAGAGAAATAGGAGAAGTAATAAAGATAAGTGAGTAAATTTGTAATTTACCATAAAATGCTTTATTTAGTAGTTGGTTAATGTTATTGGGTTAATGACACCAATGTTCCATGCATTTTGTTGAATTTTTTAACGTGGTGGTTGCACTTTCTAAATGTTTAATATAATTTTTATAAATGTCTCATGAGATTAATGTAGTTAGTTTTTTTAATGCAAATAGAGATGCTAGTTTAATTAAAATGAGAACATGTTTAAAATTATGATGAAGTTTGAACACTAAACATATAATTAGAATATTTTTTATAACTAATAATACAAGATAACTAGCCACTAGAGATCATAGAAGGACCATACAAGGAAAATGTTAAAACTCATCCAAAAAAATCAAACAAAATATATATATAAATAAATATGACTGCATCGGCAAATGAATCATAACAGGGAATTAAACTATTGAAAGGCCACTGACAAACACAAATTAGAATCGTGCATCGTGAGAAAACTATCTACGGACACAAATCATGTATCCAAGTCCAATTTGAGAGTCCAAAGCAATGATGATCAACAAAATAATAAAAAAACATTATCTTGATCAGTCGCGACACATCAAATCCAACCATGAAAAAATTAAACAAAAGAAAAAAATAGTCAAACGACCGATAAAGAAAAAAATGTACAAAAGCAGGTGAAAACGTGTCATAAAGGCAGAGTTATTGAAAATTAAAAAAACTAAGCAAAAGGGTACCTGAGGTCCTTGTACTTTTTATAAAAAAATCAATGTGATCCTCGAACTATTTTTGCATTCAATGCAGCCCTCAAATTTAGAAAAAGAATCCAATGTGACCATTTGACCAACAATTTTCGTCATTGATTGTTACGGTGTTGATGTGGCGGTCCACGATGACTAGTGACATAGTTGATGATGTGATAAATGGGCTAAATTATTATTTTTATTCAATTCAGGAGCCAAATTAATTTTTTTTAAAGTTCAGGGGCTTATCATAGACATGAACTAAATCTGAATTAGATTTGATCTGACCCAAATCAAGTGTAAATTGAATAGTCTAGACCTTAAATAACCCAACCTGAAACTGAACCCGAACCTGATCCCAAACAGAAGACTTGATTTGCCACCTATAATCCGCTTCCACTATAATGGTAGCTTTGTCACTGTATAAAACTATAAAAGGTATACAAATCTGAACTTTGTTAAACAACAATTGACCTTATTAGATTCTTTTTACTAGTAAAGGGACTAAATTAACCCGTTTAATAATATATAAACTAACTAGAACCAGTTTCAGTAGTAGAGGGATTAATTTGCATCATATAATAGAGGGACTAAATTGATACATTTAATAGTAAATAGACTAACTGATATATTCCCTATAATAAAGTGATAGGCACTTTCAGCGTCAATTAATCTTCAAGAATTCACTATAAAATGAAACGAAATATATTCATTTCTTTTGCATTGCCTTTGTCCACACACCCCTTCGTCTTTCTTCATCCTTTCAAAGTCATCTCAACATGACCTCAAAACTCTTCATAGCCGTGGCCACTATCGTCCTCTTCTCGGCAGTCCTCATTGTGCAAAACCCTTTCAACGGCCAGCTTCGGCAAATGGAAGTTGTGCCGATTGATGCGGTCGGACCTGAAAGTGTAGCATTCGACCCACTTGGAGATGGTCCCTACGTTGGAGTATCGGACGGTCGGATCATCAAGTGGCAACCAAATGAACATCGGCGGATCAATTTTGGCACGACTTCCCAAAACAGGTATGTATGTATGTATGAGAATTTTCTTTCGTGTTCCTCTTCCTATAAGCAATCTTTACGCCACAAACATGTACGTCTTTACATGTTTGGTTTTATTAATTTTTATTTATCCTCTTACGACCGTTTGATTTTATTTTGATGACATACCATTTATAAAAAGATAGAACAATTTTTTCTCTATTTTTATATTTAAACAGAGGGATATATGATATATTTAAACCTATTATCTTGTCGTCTCGTATTTTAGCTAGTGACGTGTGTAGGATTGCAGATGCCTTTCACTCGCTAAGGCTGTGTGGCTTATATTTGCCATCGCCTTTCCACAAACCTATGCTCTCTTTATCTTGACGCTGCAAATATAAACGTCCTACCTAAACTCATAGAGCGATTTCGATAATGGAAAGAAAATATTACTTTTTTTAAAAATTTAGGTTTAAATAATTATCTTTATAAGGTACGTAGATATTCTCAATAATTAAAAAAGATTATGAACATATACTAATTAAAATATTTGAAAATAAAACACCACAAGCAAACTTGTCATTATTATTATTTTTTTATTGCTCTCCCGATTTTTCAAGGTTCTATCTTGATTGATTTGTTCCGCATAACTGTTTTTATTAGATGAATCTTTTAGTAAGGTTTTTTGGATACACAATATCTAAAACTTAAAAAAATATATATCTAAATTTATCAAACTGTTTATTACTTAAACCAACTCTTATCTAAATTGTATCAAACTATTTATTACTTAAATCAACTTTGTTGATGTATACTTGTCGTTATTAGTTTGCTGCAAATAAACCCTAAACAACCATTATTATTAGTTTCTTTTATCTTAATTTCCCCCCTCAAATCCACTTCATTTCTTAAAATAAAAAAAAATACTTTTTTGGACTTAAATATCATCCCTCACACGAACTCTAGTATGTACGTTATGTTCTTATTTGATCTTTAGGGAAGGCTAAGCATTTATTTGAACAGATCAAAACAATATTAATTTTTTTAATTTTTTAAAAAATTAGACCCTGATATAAATAACTATTAAAATTTTAAATCTTTATTTAAACATCTTACCCATTAATAATCATTAAAACTTGGGATAATAACATTATTTGGAGTTTAGTCGTTTCCACACAATTCATTATTGGCAAAATATAAAAAGTGTGATAAGAAATGTTGGTTGAAATGTCATTTATAATTTAAGAAAGTTTTATTGCTCAAGTAGCCTTGTTTGTTTTCATTGATATTATCAATTTTCCAGTTTTATTCCCATTTAATCGCTCAATTATATTGTTTTATTGAAAATTAGGCCCACGTAACCTAAAGCTATAACATTTTAAAGCAATCCAATCAATATTTAATATTTTTGAATTTATTTAAATAAGAATTTAATTTTTTAAAATAAGGGTCTAATTTTTTTTAATATGTTTAAATAAGGACCAAACATTCTAGACATGCAACAATTATTTTTCCTTACTATTTAAACATATTTGAAAACGTCGATCTCTTATTTAAGCAAACTCGAAAATATTAATCCTTATCTGATTGTGTTGAAATGTCCAACCCTTATTTAAGTAAACTAAAAAAAATATTATAACGTTTTGAAAGGTTAAATTATGCCTTCTCAAGGCACGTAACCTAAAAGTTAAATAACACTTTATTTGGACCCAAACACTTTATTTTAAAATAAAAAAAATCATATTTTAGAGCGTTAATCTTTTGTTGATTAATGGTTTATATCTATACATAAGATTTTTACACTAAAATAAAATATTAAGGGATAAAATAACTATTTAATCAAATGTTAGAGACATTTTTCGACACATGCTGATAAAAATAAAATATGTAATATATTTGGGGGCAAAATTCTTTAGATAATGTGATGAGAAAATAGCTAGGTGTATCGAAAATTATTTTTTCAATTGGAGTGGAATGAACAATACATGGAAAACGCTTGCAAGACACAATGTCTTTTAAGTTGGTACTCTACTAAGGTTGAGTTCATACTATATGTAATTTGAGGAATACGTCGTGTCGTGTCTTCTAAGCGTCTTCTTAAAAAACACTAGGTAATCCGACTGTCTTTCCTTATGCACTACTCGTTCTACTCTAATTTAAAAAATAATTTCTTCAACACCTCGTAGGATCTATTGTTTTCCAAACCATTATCTCATCAAATTAGTAACGCCATTGAGATGAAATTGGGCAGAGAAGGGTGCGAAGGGCAACAGGATCAGGAAAGAAGAGAGCATATTTGCGGGCGTCCATTGGGACTGTGTTTCAACGAGGCAAGCGGTGAGCTTTACATCGCGGATGCATACATGGGACTGCTAAAACTCGGTCCCGAAGGAGGGTTGGCCACTCCCATTGCGACGCATGCCGAAGCTATCCCTTTCGGATTCACCAATAGCTTGGACATCAACCAATCTGATGGAACCATCTATTTTACCGACAGCTCTTCTCTTTACCCAAGGAGGTACACATCTCTATCTTATTTTTTTGACAAATATTAAAGCGACACGACTCTTAACTGCCCTATATAACTATAGATATGGTTGGCCATCCCACTCTAGTATATTTTGAATTGTCAATTCTTCATTCAAAATCATCCCAAGGTTGAGGGACGTAGGTGGGGGCAATAGTTACTCTAAAAATTTTGAATTATTGTATATTTTAAATATATTTTATTATTTATTTTTGTTTTCTTAAAATTTTATAAATTCGTTCTTCTTATTACAATTCTCTTTTTCTTTTAAATAGTTTGAGCTGCTTATGAAAAAATATATATTTTAAATCTTTCCAAATTATTAACAACACACCCTATAAATTTAAATATTTAAACTTGAATCTTATATGAATAACAATATTTTTTTTACTACTAATTCTACATAATAAATTCTGAACAGGTATAGTCCTTTAAATAAGAAAGATTGAAAAGTGGTACAAATGTATTGCAGGAATTACATATCAGTGGTTCTAAGTGGGGACAAAACAGGAAGGCTGATGAAATACGAGCAGGCAAGCAAAAAGTCACCGTCCTCCTATCCACTCTTTCATTCCCAAACGGAGTGGCATTAAACAAAGACGGCAGCTTTCTCGTCTTCGCCGACACCACCAATTGCCGAATCCTAAAGTACTGGCTAACGACACCCAAAGCCGGAAAACTGGAAACTTTGGCACAACTGCCAGGATTTCCAGACAACATCAAAAGAAGCCCCAGAGGAGGATTTTGGGTGGCGATACATTCACCAAGAAACAAGATGGTGTCATGGATTCTTTCGTGTCCAAAGCTAGGCAATGCTCTGATTCGGCTACTGCCTGTGGACGCCATTACCAAGGCGCATTCGGTTTTGGCCAAGTTTAGAGCGAGTGGGTTGGCGATGAGGATAAGTGAA
This sequence comes from Hibiscus syriacus, assembly GCF_006381635.1. Lineage (NCBI taxonomy): Eukaryota > Viridiplantae > Streptophyta > Magnoliopsida > Malvales > Malvaceae > Hibiscus > Hibiscus syriacus. The sequence goes on along the minus strand of NW_024062855.1, from coordinate 843,212 downwards.
GAGGGTGAAGTTTTGGAAACTGTACAGCTTAAAATGAGTTCCATTAGTGAAGTGCAAGAGAAAGGTGATCATTTGTGGATTGGATCAATTAATATGCCTTTCCTGGGTTTGTATAGGATCTAAACATTTTAATACCCAATTGCGAGGAAAGTGAAAGAAAATAAAACATAATTTATATTTTCATTCTTCATCTTTGTTCTAATCCATGATTTAAAAGATCATTCCAAAGACAGCCAAATATTACAAAACAATTTTTTTTTTTGACAATTTTTACAAAACAATTCTGGATGGTGTGTTTCATTGTAATTAAAATTATGGATCTTAAGTTTTGAGATCTATTAAAATTAAAATTTTATATCATATATATTCTTTATATTTATAAATATAAAATTTAGAAAAAATATTCTACATACTTCATATTAATAAATTATAAAATAATTCAGGTTTTCTCCTTATTTTCTCATTTTATAATGTTATTAATACAATTTTATCTAAAAATAATAGTTCGGTAAAGAGATATGCAAAGTTATATATTCCAACACGATTTTTTAAATAATCTTATGATAATTATAATTCATAATTTTTTAACCACTAACAATGAATACGCTCTGTAAACACAATTGGTCAAATTCAAATCGTCCAAAGAGAATAATACTCCCTTTACTTACGGAGACAACTCAATAAATTTTCAACTATATTTTATTTAAAGTAATAGTTTATTGAGCACCAAAATTTTCTTATCAATTCTTCATTCAAAATTTTAAATATAAGATACACACACTTGCATCAAATTTTTTTTTATTTAATATTTTATGTCAAATTATTTTTTAAATAGTTTATTCATAAATTAAATTTTTAATAATTTAATATTGAATGTCAAATTATTTTAATTAATTATTTCATTTAAAGGACTTTCCACTAGGGGTGTAAACAAGTCTAGTTCGAGTATTGTTAAGCTCAACTTGACTCGAAAACTCTGAAATAGAACTCGATTAGACTCGAAAACTCGCGAGCTTAAAATTTTCAAGTTCGAATCGAACTCGGAATCCTGAACTGAAGCTCGTAAGCAGCTCGAAAAGGCTCGAAATGAAAAAAAAATCTTAAACTTAACTCGATTGAAGTCTCAAATTCAAACTCAAACCTGAACCTTAAACACATAAAAATCTTACTATATTTTTTAAAAAATCAATACATAAATGTTAATATTATTAATAAATTTTTTTTAAAAAAAATAAAATCTTAATATATTAGATTTTCGAACTGTTCACGAGTTTTTCGAGTCGAGTATCAAGTAACTTGTTTCGGCTCGTTAAGAACTAGAGTTCGAGTCGAGTCCATTCGATCCGAGTATTTATCGAGCATTGATCAAGTCGATCTCGAGTAACTCGCTATATGTCTCGTCTCATTTACAGCCCTACTTTGCACTCTACCTCTATCGAAATTATAGTGATTAATAAAATACAAATATCAATTAATAACATTCAATTAAGAATCTTTAACTAAAAAAATAAGATACGAAGAAACAAAATAATATAAAACTAATATGGATATAACTAAATATAAAAATAGGCATACTTAAGATTTTATGATAGAGGGGATAAACTTATAAAATTTTATCGACAAAAGTAAAATTTCAAAGAAAATACCTAAATTATATAAGAATTTAAAATTTTTACAAAATGTGGAACACCCCACCTCCACCCACCCCTTCGATCCATCCCTAGATGTAAACAATCTTCAACATCCATATAAACATGAAACAAAGGTAAAAATATCTCTTCAAAATAATTGTTCACAAAAAGTGTTTTCTTCCTACTACCTATGCATATAAAGAAAAGAAATGCAAATTCCTTCAAAAACTACATTTTTTTGGGCCCGTAGGTAAAATTACAGTATTTTTAATATGAAATAATGGTACAGCACTGATATATATATATCCCAAAATCAACTTCATTGACACAGATAATAAGGGTTACAATATATTCCACTTATCTGCCAAAGCTTCAGTAATCCTTGCAATGCACATTGCACCACTTAGTGGATAACCAGAAACTGCAAGAAAAAGGGAGAAATAAAACTATATGAGACAGTGATGTAGGTCTTCTCCACTTAAGCATGATCAGAGTTAAACTGCACGCTTGTAAAATATGGCAATTTTAAATATAATAAGCTAAAACTTGGGATAAAAGTACATGTTATATATATATACCTAAACCTATATCCAGAAATAAGTCAAACGCAATGGTGATGGGCAATGTACATGGTGATGGGCAATGTACATATATCTCAAACCCCACACCACCTGCCCCAGAAATACTTGTGTAAAAAGGATCTTGAGTGCATTGGAAACATTCCACTTAGTTTTACACTCCAGGCTTTATAACTAAACACCAATAATTGCTTTTATCTATCCTATCACCTTATAGCTTTACTCCTGTATTCTACTTGGTTCAATGGTTCTTAAGGATTCATGGGCTCATGAATCAAAATCCTCAAAACTTTCACAACAAAAGAACGTGGAACTTACTAGCAATAAAATCATCTATATAATCTGTCTCTATTTTCCCATGGGCCATTGCACCCACCTGAGAAAAATGCACAGAAATAGGATAAGAAAACAATTATGAACAGAGAAGAGAGAAAAGAACTGTATGTCACACAAGACTTACCACAAAGACAAGATTCACATCATCACCAACATCATCCACGTATTTACTCATTTTAACCAATTTCTCTGAGCTATATGAGAAACCTGATGTGCAAGAAAAATAACTTGAAATATATAAGAAAATAAAACAGATTTGTATTGACAAAAAGAGAAACAACAACCAAAGTCAAACCCACCTATTTTGCGAGAGTTCACCGGAAAATAATTGGTTACAGGATTCTTTATCACTCGTAAAAGTTTCTCACGCTTGCCAACTGCAGTTATATTCAGTTTTTGTAGCAGCTGCACTGCATGATTGTTGAATAGGTAAATAAAAACAGCCTGGTAAAAGTATTAAAAATGCAGAAGAGACGTAACCTCAGCAGGATAACTTACACATGATACCAGAGAACCGCTTATATGTTCTCGGAATTCGAACATGAGGTTTAACTTCAAAAAGTACACCTTTCTCGGTTCTAACATACACAGCTTGCAATCTCCCAGCCTTATTGACCGGGCTATCTAAAATCGAGAGAAGAGCCTATAGAGAAATGGCAGAATTAGCAGTTAGTTAGAGTTAAAGCATGGTTACATAAATCGCTCAATATCCCACGATCTACATATTGTACGCTGCGATCCAAAACACGGAACGAAAGCTTATACGATCCAAAATTGACCATCCAATCGACCCAATTGACTTTTAAAGTGTTAAATTTGTTTTGAACTTTGAAGTATTGAAGTTACTGAATGAAATATGTATTATTGAAGTTACTCTAAGATATTTGAAGTCTTGAAGTTACTTATAAAATTTGATGTAGAAAAATAGCAACCTAAGAAACTGGTACATCCTACCGGAGCGATCCGAAATGAGCCTATCCCCCCTCGTACCGAATTTTAGGGACCTAGCGAATTGCGATCCTGTTCCACGTTCCCGTACCGGAACGTACCGCGATCCATGTGACTATGAGTTAAAGTCTCCATTAAGATTTTTAAATTCAGCCTAGTCTTAAGTCTCAACACATTGAGAATGCAGCAGTACCAATTAATTCATCATAATTTTAACAAAATAACTATGCAGAAATAAATATCAGAAAAGATTAGGAAAACAACCTGATGTGTTATGTCAGGCCTGTAATCAGCAGGATTCTTGTTATTTTTCCGCAAGAAATTGGCATGATCATCCGAGTTCAAGAGTTGGAAACTCTAAGAATTAGCAACCAATAAGATAAATTACAGTAGAAAACCAAATTTTACTTAGCAAACAGCATATATACAAACAGAAGTTCATACTTGTCAATGATAACAGAAATGTAAAGCACAATATATATATACACCAAGTCCAAGTTCAATATACCTTTCCAACTTTAGCAACTTCCAAGGAAGCCTTCTCAAGAACAAAAATGACCCCATTTTTGTTTTTTGACGTTTTATCACTGGGCACAATTGGGATTCCCACAAGTTCATCTGTTCCAGCTTTGCCTTCTTCCTCTTCTTCAACTTCAACTTCCTTTGTTGGCTTTTCAATAGAAGCTCTCTTTGCTGATTCTTTCTCTTCTACTACTACTTGTTCTTCTTGATCATACTTCTCTTCTCTATTCTTCCGTTTCTTCCCTTTTATAGCGTATGGCCGTACCATTTTATCGTCTCAAAATATTACTTATCCTTCAAATAAGCAGCAGCAAAGTAAGATAACACTCCAATAGATTAAAGACAATAAAATTTTAAGTGGAACAACTTTCATTGCTATTTTCAGAACCGAAAACAAAGTGATTGAATTTAAGTTCTTTGAGCCGAGTTGAGGCCCAAATAGTGAGAAGCTCGAACTCAATTCAAAACTTGATTTGATCAATTTTAAGCTTGAAATCAACTAAATTAGGCCCCTTCCCTCGTTTTCCATACTCATACTCCAGTTCGAGCTGGAATTAAGCTGTTGCATATACAAATTTTTATATTAACTAAATTTTATTAAAAAAATTCAAGAGGATGTAACAATCAATGTTCAAATAGCTGTGGCATTGTAGTTCCGCAGTCGCGGACCTCGATAGCGGCGTGAACAAATGTCACAGCGGCCGCAAACAGCATTGTAACGTTCGAACAAAAGAAAGAAGATAGCAGTGTAAAAGGAAAAAACGGTGAAACAAAAAAAAAACCCATTTATCATAAAAGTAAACAGAGATAGAGTATAGATGAAAATAGAAAATCAAATATAATAGAGTGATGCAGATAACTCAAAAGCTAATAACTAAGAAGAATCTTCAAAAGTTAAGTTTAGGGTTTGGAAAATCACCTTATTTAAATTCCTGGTTGACAACAACTTTTGGGCAAAGAAAAGGCTTGGATCAGGTACCGCAGGAGAAGGAGAGGCAGAGAGATACAGAAACAGACGAGGCTGGTGGCTTTGTATGACGGCGTGGAATGTGTGAGGAGAGTTGAGGGTTGGTCGAAAATTTTAAAGGGAATTTAAACTTTGATAAAAACCTTTTGATATATAATTGAGGATATATTATAAATATCATCACTTAAATTTTTTTATACTTCCTTTTTTAGATACTAAAATTTAAAAACTTTCATTTTTATCACTTATGTTTGACATTACTTTTACTGTGATCATTCCACCGTTAAATAAAAAATCGTGTGATGACATGATAGACGGTCTGATGACATACTAAAATGGCATCATTTTGGATTCTTATAAAAATTAAAAACAAAAATTTCTCTTTGTTTTTCCTCTATTTTTTCTTTTTGTCATTTTATTTAAATGAGTTAATTACCCCATTCATACATGATTTATACCCGATTATCAGTTTCATACATAATGTTTAAAAATTCTTGATTTCATACATGATGTTTTTTGTCGTTAACGGGTTCACTTACTTCTGTTACGGAAAGTGACGTGGAAACTTACGACCACTAATAAAATGACACGCGACACTTTAAAAAAACATGTTTTTATTTTTTTTAGGTAAATTATACCATTCATCACTCAACTATCTTCTCACTTTTATTTTAGTCACTAAAGTTTAATTTTTTTAAGGGTAATCTATGTCAAATATCACTCACCTTTAGGCACTGACTCGAAAATATCACTGACGTTTCAATTTTGCCAATTTAAGCACTGACGTTTATGTTTTACTCCAATTAAGCTGAGCCATTAATTCGTTAACGGGCTGTAACGGTGATGACATGAATGCCTTACCAAAACGACGTCATTTCAACACAACTATTTTGATGCTCAACAAAGACAAAATTTTGCTTGAAAAATTATTAAAATAATATGTAACTCATGGGATTTGAACCTCAAACTCCTAAATATTAAACATAATACTTAACCATTGAGCTACTTTATATTCCTTTGTTGGTTTTTCTATAAAAAGTTTTAAAATTTTAAAACTCTAGTTAACAATGCTTGACCCCAAATAAAATTGTTGCTTAACCCCTGGCATCGATATCTAGTACCCTTTATCTCCATCTTCATTCTCTTGTTTTCAACACCATATTCTCAAAGTTGTTGCTTTTAGTAAATTCAAGAACACACCAGCAAATGTACAAGTTCTCAAAGATCTGAAAAATGGTGTGGACCTTCCTTCCATTGCTCCGGATATTGATTGAGCTCCTGGGATTTCTCCATTGACCCATGCGACAACATCTTCACTGACCACTTCACTTGCGGCCTCAGATGTGATACACTCGTCTCTGGTTTGCTACGAGTTCCTGACTCGTTCTCCAATTTATAGGCTCCTGGTAAATGCACATCACAGGTGCATCCAAGCTCATTAAGAAACCAAAAATGTCAAGGTTAAACTAGCTCCATGCCCAATGAATATACGCAATGCTGAAGCTGAGTATATGGTATTTCCAAATTACAAAGAACTTTCAATCTTAAATCCAAAAATAGATATCAGTGACTAATTGAAGATCATATGCTTACAAAGACCATTTGCCTTCAATAATAAGTCCAAAGAAACAAAAAAATGTACATCAATGCAACACAGTTGTTAGTTTAAAACTTTACAAATGTGCAGCATCTCTTCAAGGCAGAAATTAATAAAGCCAGAAGGTTTTTCTAATTGCTTCAACTTGCAACAAAAACACCTTAAAATAGCACGAACGCATATTCAAAGCTAATCAAAATAATAATATTCCCCACCCACCCACCCACCCCCAAAATAAAAAGCTCCACATCCTTTGTAATGAATATTACCACCCCATTCACTAGCCATATCACCATAGGAAGCATCCATTGCACATTTGACCAAATGAGTTTTCTGCATCTTCCACATTCGGATAGAAACTATCCACCTATTCCTGCACATTTAACACGCTTGGGTCGACTAGGTCTCTCCGGGAACTCAGTCACCGTTGAAATACCCGCCATTCTTGGCTCACTCCCTCACCTTAAAGAACTCTACCTTGACAACAACCATCTCCATGGACCAATTCCTTCAATCTTTAACAACCTAACATGCTTGAAACTACTCGAAATCCAACGAAAATACATTTTTGGTGAGTTTCCTTATCTGGGTTCACTCATAAAGCTTTATTTTCTCGACGCTAGCGATAACAACGTATCCGGCCAAGTCCCATCAACGTTTCCAGTATCTCTCGTCGAGCTCTCGATGAGGAACAATATCCTAGACAACATCGACAATATTAGGTTTTTACAAGTTCTAGATCTCAATCACAACATCTTATACGGTGCAATATCATTAGTTTTTTTCAAGCATCGTTAAAAACTTTTATAGAAAAACCAACAAAGAAATATAAGGTAGCTCAATGGTTAAATATTATGTTTAACATCCAGGGGTTTGGGGTTTAAATTCCATGAGTTTGCATAATATTTTAATAATTTTTTCAAGCAAAACGACGTTATTTTGTCTTTATTGAGCATCAAAATAGTTGTGTTGAAACGACATCATTTTGGTAAGGCATCAACATCATCACCGTCACGGTCTGTCCATGCCATATCATCGTCCTATTAATGGATTAACGATAGAGTGACTTAATTGAGTAAAACATAAACGTCAGTGTTTAAATTGACAAAATTAAAACGTCAATAGCATTTTTTATTCAGCGCCTAAAGGTAAGTTGTATTTAACATAGATTACTTTTTTTTAATTTAATTATTAAACTATACTAACCCTTAACTAGAGAAAACGTTCGTCTCCCCCCCCCCCCTTTTTCTCCTAAACCCATATTTTTTCTCACGATCAAAGGCTCATATGCTCATTAACGCCACCAACCACCGATCATGAATGGCCTCTCTTGCTTCGATCGTCGACTACTCCTACCGGTGATGACCCTAAATCGTCCTAAAACAAACAACACTTCAAAATATGATCTAAACTCCTCTTTTCTTTCCAATTGAAACCTAGAGTACCCGATCGCCGTCCTTGAACGATGCCGCCCTTTTTTCCATGAACCACTGGCCATGGCTAAAGAACCTAAACCTAGTCTTCTCATTCTCAAACGAAAGCTTAAAGAGCACAAGAATACCCCCTACACACTCAAGACGGAACCTAAAAATGACATGCAAGCATCTAACCTCTCGACTGCTCCCTTGACAGTCACCAAAAAACCGAATGGACCTCACACACGAATCTCAACGCTGCGCAAGTAAACCCTCAAGACCCTTACTCTTTTTACTCTGTTGTGCTTTTGTTTCTATAATCAAAATAAAAATGGATATCTTTTAATTCTAAACCAGATCTAAAAAATACCTTTAAAAAATAAATGAGATTTTGTGTTGCCTCTGATTTCAAAGAAAAATGGTGAAAATCCTTGTATTATTCTCTGTGGAAAAGAAATGTAAGGGTGACTTTTACATGATTTTTTGGGTATTTTATAATCATCCATGTAAAAAAAAGCTTACAAAATTTTACAATCTGAATTTTTATTTACATCTCTCTTTGTTTTGTTTACATGCGTGTGATACTGACAATGAAGCGCTTGGAAGCTGTTGGAGGCCTGCTGATTTTGGCTCTATTCATCCTACTCCTTTGTTTTATCTCTTCATTAACAATAAATATCGAAATCATATTCACTGTTCACGATTATTAAAAAAGACCAAACTCAGATTGAGCAAAACCCATGAAATTGAACATAAACTAAGCACAAAAACACAAAGAAAATGGTCAGAGAAAGAGATGGAAACAAACCAACAGAAAAGAAAATCGAGAAAAATAAATCAGGGGGAAAGTGATTTGGTTTGGGTTTAAGGGGTTGACGAATTTCTAGAATACAATCAAGATGAAACCAACGCCGACAACACCGTAGGAGATTTGGGATTATGAAATAGATTTGGTTTGGGTTTAAGGGGTTGACGAATTTCTAGAATCCAATCAAGATGAAACCAACGCCGACAACACCGTAGGAGATTTGGGTTTATGGGTCTGTAATGGATAGTTTGAGGTTTAGGAATGATCAATTGTGTTTGGAATTGAGATTAGAATTTAATAAAATATTAATAAAATAAATTTGAGTCATTAATAAAATAGTAATAAAATAAAATTGAGTTATTAATAGATGCCATGTCATAATATTATTGATAAAATAAATTTGAATTATTAAAATGAGAGTAATTTTATAGTTTAATAATTAAATTAAAAATATTTAAACTTTAGTGATTAAAATAAAAGTGATAAAATAATTGAGTGATAAATAGTGTAATTTATTTAAAAATAAAAATAAAACATATTTTTAAAGTGCAGCTTGTCGTTGTCGTAAGGTTCCACGTCACTTTCCGTGATGGAAGTGGGTGAATCTGACAAAAAACATCATGTATGAAATCGAAAATTTTTAAATATTATGTATAAAATTGAGAATCGAATATAGTTCATGTATGATTGAAGTAATTAACCCTATTTAAATCAACTTACATTCTGGATATAGTTTTTTACGACCTGTCACTATTTCTGTAATTTTAGATTGATGTAATTGATAGACTATAATCTTAAAAATTGTCACTAAATTCATTTTACTTTTTTGAATGTGAATTTAATGTCTAGAAAATAAAGAAATCCTAAAATATTTTAAAGACAACATAGTGAAATTGTAATCATTATATATAAATAAACAAATAAAGAAAAAGCCATGAAAATCCTTTTACCACGACTTCCCTTTTCTCTTCTTTCATATGTTTCATTTTCCCTTTAAAAATTCTTTGTAGTTTCTCTAATAAAACATAATCGTAAAGGAATCGATCATTAGATCGATTTAATCACTTGTAATAAAGTGTTATGTTCGATAACATATGTCACACATCATTATCATTAGCAACGAACACCTTTCTTGCAACCAAGTTCACCTGCATTGCTCGTTAACAAGTGATGATGGCCTAACACCCTAGCTCGCGAAACCTTATCAATGCTCAACAAGTCCCCCACATCGGACAAAATATGCAAATGAAGTTAAAAAAGAAAAAGAAAAAAATAGTCTTGGGGTTGCAACCGAAATTATGACTCGAGAAAGAAAATGTAGAAGAAATTGAAACAATAAATAAATGAAAGAAATAAGTCTCACTTTCAACTTTGTTATATATATAAACTGGATAGGTACAATATAATATTTATTCAAAGGTAACTATCAATCATTTGACATTGAACGTCTGTACCTCTACCATTCCTGGTACTCAAACCCGGAACCTCAAAAAATAATAACAATTCTTTTATCATTAGGATTCATACCACTTTCAACTTTGGTTGATCTTTCATAATCGATCCTCCGTTTGAAATCTCATCAATGGAGAGGCCCTATTAAGGCACGAAGCAATATATTTTCATTCAAGCTTCATCCAATGACAGATAGAGATTGGAGTTTACAATATTTTTTGATTAAATGAACATTAGGTGAAACAACTTTGATAAGAAATTTTGAGATTCATCAACCACCGGTGATGGTCGAAATCTAAATTGATTCGAGAGGCGGGATAGGAAAAGAAAGAAGGGAAGCCAAATCCAACAATAAAAAAAAAAACCCAAATCCACCAATATTTCTGAAAGCTTGTGAGCATTTGGGTGTTTGACCTGAGGATGCAGTCCATAATATGCCTAAAAAAGTCATCTTGATTTATTCCTCATTTGATCTAACGTGGCATGCCCACAAATGATGCAGTATTTGTGCTTTCCTTTCATGTGAAAATCCTTTGGGTCTAACACCAGACTCTCTGTGATTACTACTGGATCGAAATTATTTAATTATACAAAACGCCATATCTAAAGTAGTTCTGTTACAAAGCTTTTGTAAAACTAATTAATGACGCATTGCAACAGTATTAGTCTTTCAAGGTTTACTTTCATCAAATTGTTTTTTTAATATATAAAATATTCATATAAATAAGTAGATGTGTATAAATAAACCAATCCAACCTAAAAGGGGAATGTATCCATAAAAAGAACAGAAGGCAATCTAAAGCCAAGGCAATATCACCCTTAGTCTTCAAACTAACACACACCATTTTCACAACCGGTTTTGTTCTTTATTTATAAGCCTGATGCTCATTTACCACATCATGGTAGTACATAGAGTTGTATCTTGGTCCATATGGACTCTATAAAACTAGTATTCATAGAAATGGACATTACATGGTTTATATTCCAATTTGTTTGCTGACAGAATAAATAAACTATGATCCGAAGCACAATAAGTAATAGCGAAACTGAATACAAGCGTAGAACGAAGTTTAGTCGGATAATAAAATGGCTGCAAGGAGCAAGTCTGGGCATAATTGTTGCCAACCAAATAAACCGTCGACAAGATTGTAACTAAACTAACCTGAATCTACCACTTTCAAGCAGAGATGACTACACACAACTGCTATAACACTTGGAAGTTGAATGCTTTTGGATCGATCAGAAACGGGATCAAAACCAGAAGCTGATGGCTTACCATTGACTGCCGAAGCTCTTCCTCTCTCCACATCAAACTCCACTAAGCATGATAGCATTCATTCATAACATCACAACAATCCCCTTTTGGTTGATCTCTACAGTGTGGGGCTACAACAATTCTTTCATTCAACAAATGGTCCGATCATCATCTCAGGCTGACTGCAATGTCACCTTCCCTGCAGCTGTGCTCTGATAGTCTGCACAAGCCTCAGGGGTATCTTCTTCACTAGGTGGAACCAGCTGCCAGAACAGTGGCAAGTACTTGTCCCACTCGAGCAATATCATAGAGCCTTTGGCACTCCCAGTTTTTTCCTTCATCATGAAGACTCAAAGTAAAGATGTTGTTCAAGAAAATAATGGCAATGCAGCTATTAAGCTGATTTGCATGTACGGAACTACTAGACATCAGAGATTTGGCATTAGAGGACCACATAAAATTCACTCAAAATAAAGAAAATCAATGTGTTTTTAGTAATAAATGGCTATCATGTATAAATGGCTATGTATTTCTATAAAGAAGAGAATATGTGTCCATGCACACATAGTGAAGAAGAGAATATATGTATAAATAGAAAAATCATAATAAATGGCTATATGTTTCTATTAAGGAGAATATATGTGCCCATGCACACAGACTATCATGCAAGTTAAATTCAGCATATAAAATAGGTTGACGTGCTTATGACAACTTTTTCTTACGAACAAATCACTTAAAATTTGTAGGATAATATTTTTTTTCTTAGAATTACTATTCCGAAAAGTTGTAAGTTGGACTCATCATGATTTCAATACTAAGCTTTGGAGTTTTGAGGGGGGCAGATTAGTTTTCATATACTATTTGAAGAGCCTAAACTGCATTCACCATGCACATAAGAGAATAGTAGAACTTAGCCAGGCCAATCTCACGTCTCTCTGCCACTGCTCAATGGTCAGCAGGCAGTGGCTTTTAACGTAAGAAATACGTGACAAGTCAAATAATTTGTTTATTGAGCTGGTTCATAATGATTGTTTGACAATTCAAGGTGAACTTACAACATGGGCCTCAATAAGGCTCTTAAGCTGCATCTGTCCAACAGGGGCTGTTACTCTTTGGATCTTCACAATTTCCTTATTTACCTGATCAAGCATTTATATAATTGTGAAGATGTGAATCTGAAGGAATAAAGATGGTGATGAGATAAATTTAATCATAAATGAAAAAAAAATCCACTAAATGATTACGCAACATGAATTCATAAAGGAGAACAAAAGAAGGGAGGGGATGCAGAGTCAAAATTAAATAAATGGGATCAAATATGAAAATTCTCGTATATAATAATATAGATTGAGGGAGGGAGGGAGGGAGAAGGGGGGGGGGGAGGCAGGGAAACCAAAAAATGAAAAATTCTAAGTATTTATTTAGCTCTAGTGTTGGAAGCCAGATGATAATAGTATAACGTATTTTTCTCAGAGATATTCAATCCAGCAAAAGAACCAAAACGGAAACATTAATTTCCACTGACATGCATCATATGGATTATACTTAAGCTAGGATGGCCAAAAAATGAACAACGCGGATTCAAAATGTGTAAGAGACTTTCATTTCCAAATCTATGTATCTAATGCTTTGGTTAACAATTGCTAGCCTCAAAGTTTGAAGAAATTGATGTTCAAAAAGACATCATCTTCCTCCTCTTCGTCTTTTAGCCTGAGAAGAGGGTGGGGAAAAATAAACTGGCCTATATATATATAGGATTATCATCTGATACATTGGCACTGGAAAAAAACAGTTCCACAAGCAGTGTTTAAGTGATGCCAAAGATCCTTTTAAGTAGATTTAAATAATAATATATATACACACACTTTTTTTGAATAGTCTGGGGTGATTACAAGGTAGTATCTGTTCAAAATCTTTCTTAGCCATTGACGCGCACACACCCTGCAGACGCAACTACTCGAACCCGGGACCTCTAGGGAGAACAACACTCTCTTTTACCATTGAGGTCGCTTAATGAGTTCATATATATATATATACGCGGGCATGTGCAATAATAGGGTGAGTTGAAGTGGAAAGGAGAAAGAAGGCAATTAGAAGCATTAAAATATTTATAAACTCTGTGTATGTTTTATGTGGCAAAGGTCAGCTTGGGAGCAACTGATGACATACATTTAGTTAAGAATCATTTCCTATGGAAGCAGAGGTCTCATCACAGATTAACCGCATAGCATTTCTAGAAATTATAATCAAGGATGCAAGATCATTAAGTACTTTCCAACATATAATAAATTAAGCCAGGATATAAGAGGAAGATATGCATTTCTGCTCAAACCTTGGGTAGTAGAGTATCATCCTCATCAAGTATGTATGCTAAACCTCCAGTCATTCCAGCAGCAACATTTCTCCCGACTCTGTCAAAAATAAATACAGATGTTCAATGAATCACATTGTTTCTTTTAGATAATTGAATTACGTCAAGTTGCTTAGTGATAACCAGTACAAAAAAATTAACAGATACTCACTTTCCAAGTACAACCACACAACCACCAGTCATGTACTCACAGCAATGGTCACCAGTTCCTTCAACCACTGCTTGGGCAAGTGAGTTTCTCACAGCAAAGCGCTCTCCAGCCTTCCCTCTAACAAAGACTTGGCCACCTGTCGCTCCATACAAACATGTATTTCCTACTATAGTTGCATCCTCGGGGCAAAACCCAGGATTCTCTACAGGGGTTACAACCAACTCGCCTCCAGCCATACCCTTGCAATATTTATTTATGGAGTTCATGTCAGATTCTATGAAGAAACAATGGAGTTCAATCATTGCTTGAAGGTTCATTTTATCTTTAAATTACAATTTAACTTGAAAGTTCACTAACAATGTTCACAAATCAGTTTAGGACCTTCGGTTAATACCAAAGCACGAGTTTAAAAATGCATAGTTGAAAAAGGGAATCTTTTACATAGTTTATTGTTTAGTTTGCCTCGTACCTAGCTCAGTCGATAGAAACCATAGTCGATAAAAGAAAAAAAGAAATCCACCGAATCACAAAATTGCAAACTTTTTACTGACCAAGGTCAAAATTTGGGAAAATCAACAGATTTTTGAAGTCTTAAATTTATCCAACAGAGCATGCAGATAGCAAGTCAGTCACAATACCTTTCCCACATAATCGTTAGCTTCTCCAATGAGCCGAATATTCATTCCAGGAGTCAGGAAGCATGCAAATGATTGCCCAGCACTACCAGTAAATCTATGAACAAGAATAAAATTAATTTAGCTTGCCTGACACAGATGTATTCTTATGGAAAAACATCAACTATTAAGTTGGATCTAACGTTATATTAATCTGCCCGGCAAACCCAGTGTCACCATATGTTTTTGCAATCACACCTGCTACACGACCACAAACAGCTCGGTCCACATTGTATATCTTTACAGTCTTATGTACCTCTTTCTCATTTTTAATTGCATCGGAGACCTGAATGAATGAAAGAAAGCTTCAAAATTGATGGCAAACGAAAATTGATGCTGAACAATTAAATTCAATCAACAATGTTCATATTATGGTTTAAACATTAAAATCTACCTAACTTTTTTCTCTTGTATTGCAATTTGGTGTTTCTACCAACCAGTGTAGTTCCTATAAAGGCATCACTAATTGGCTACAGGTGAAGAGTCCCGATGGATACAAGGCTATAACAAACTCAAGACTTAACCAATTTATGTAGCAGTTAACAATTACCAGTAACATGACGTGGGATTATAATGTTATAAAATGTTATCATCCAACCTAGAACCAAAGGATGGAAACAAACAAGACCAATAAGCAGCATACGAAATTTGGTAATCTCAAATTTTCTTACACCTTTTGGTCAAGGCAGTGCGGCCTCCGTAATTGGCATCCATATTATTTTAAATTTTTTCTATATTCAGCCATGTTGGACACATATCCCAGCATATCAAACATGAGTAAGCAATCAACACAAACACAACATCAAATGCATGGGGGTTGAGCCATATCCATACTTCATACAAAATTATATGTCAAAAGTGGAGAATTTTGTTGAATCATGTTATAAGAATTAAACATTTGAAACAGAAGGGACTACAGCAGAGTATTTTGTTTGTCTATATCTCACAAGGTAGGACCTCTCAATGTCCCATTCGAGAAAAATGCCATTGATCATAGATGTGAAATTACCCACACGCATGCATAAAAATGCTATAAGCATAAATATCAACAAAAATTTTCATTAATAATTATTCAAGCGTTACCTCAGGATCAGCAAGTATATTATCATCCAGAACAGGACCATTTGAGTGAACTTCTTGAGTCCTGATGGCAGTACTGCTCCATTTTGGCAATCCAGCATTCTAGTAACCAGAAACTCCCATGTTGAGTGCAAATGAAAAATAAACATGTTCACAAGGAAAACACTGATGTAACAAGAGCAGACAATGATTTAAAAACATACCGACAAGATATAATTCAGATCAAGATGCTGGGTCTTCACTAGAGAAATATCTCGTGGTCTGAGTAAATCTGTTCGTCCAATTATATCATCCAACTTTTCATAACCCAGTTGTGCTAACATGCCACGCACCTCAAAGAAATAAAAAAAAAATCTATCAGAGGGGGAAGAATGAAGAAGAATAATTTTGAAAAGGTAATCTGAAATGAATTCTAAATTGGGGGAAATGAATACAAAACCCCATCAAGAATAAGGATTATGGATTACCTCCTCTGCAACATATAAAAAGAAATTCACAAGGTCACCAGGCACACCAGGAAACCTTGCACGAAGTTCTTCTCGCTAATGTTAAAATAAAAAATATGTATTAATAACAAAATGTAGGGGATAGTACATCACATACGAGCACAAGCAATCACAGCATCACATAAGGAAAAGGGTATCCTAGTACCTGACTGGCAACTCCAACTGGGCAATTATTTGTGTGACAAATGCGAGCCATAATACATCCAGTGGCAATCATTGCCAAAGAACCAAACCCATACTCATCAGCACCCATGGCTGCAGCCATTAGAACATCAACACCACTTCTGAAACCACCATCGACTCTGAGAATTACCCTTTCTCTTAGTCCATTTTCAATGAGAGTCTGTAAAAGATCAGTGATTTAAGATTGCTCTCGATAAACAGTAAATAAATTTCCATGATTTAATTAGTAGGATAAAAGACATACCTGGTGGGTCTCGGTAAGTCCAAGCTCCCAAGGACCACCAGCATGTTTAATGGAACTTATGGGACTGGCTCCAGTACCACCATCATGACCTGATATCTGCAAAAGCAGATTACAGTAGTGAATTGAGTTCTGATGGATTCCTCACAGCTATGTTCAAATGCAGCTTTCTTAATTTTGCTTTCTCCTTTTTACATTTATGAACAACTCACAGATACAGACATATAAATCCATAATTGAAAAGAAAAGAAAATAGTAGCATTAAAGACACACGAAATATAGACGATGAGCAGACACAACACTCTTTCTCATGAATATACAAGGCACGCATCAGCTTTGCAAGGAAGAAATCTTGATTTGCTAGCACTACTGGTTGCACCAGATGAAAATGCCAAAAGTACATTAGTGTAAGTCTTTTCCATTTAGCTGTGAAGGGAACTTTTGAGATTCATAATAAACTCAAAATAACAGTTATCTTGATGCAATCAACTTCACAAGAGGCACTTTGTGACAAGATAATAGATATGCCAGAAGTTTAATCTTCTTCACCGCTCCACTTTGACGTGGAAACTTCAAAGAACAAGATGAAAAACTAGGAAAGAGGAGAAGATCCTGCTAAAACCAACCAATTAGTGACTCTTGAAATTTACATCTCTTTTAATTGGCAATTTAACTCTTACCTTAAAATTCCAGTAAGTAGCATGTTTGTATTAATGAGCTTTCTAGGACTGAGAATTTAAAGAGATATAAACCAAACCAAACCAAACCAAAAATTAAGATCACAGATACAAAGCTTTATGGACCGTAAATATCATCACTTTCAGCTAGGATTGAGGTTCTCTATCTCCTATTCACCACAAAACTCTACTTGAAATTGTAAATATTATTTAAAATCTATGCAATAAAGTTATTCAGCCACATTTTTTAGTTAAAGTTAGCTAATTACATGAAGTTTTAATTCAGATTTACAAAATTTATAGTAGTTTTTACTTGGTTTTATTTATTTCTTCCATGATTAAATTAGGTAATAACTTTTTAGTTTCATAAGTGCAAAGGGAGAAGGAACTTCGAGGTGTTAAGAAACGGCACAAAGGGAGTACTAATTCATCAAATCCGTAGATAGTTTGATTGTCCTTTTTCTTACTAGTAAAGGTATATCTAATGAAAAATGATATACAATCTTTTTGAAACATAGAACTTCAATCAGGTGGTCCTTTATGCCTATCGCCTTAGTCCTTACAGAAAAGCACACGTTGGGGCACCAAGCACATGGTTTATCAAATGTGTTTGTCATGAAGCGGTACAAGGCACCATTTTTTATGCTAAGGTGGCAACACGGAGGTACACGCTTCAACAGCTTGAACAACATCGAGTACACTTTAATTTCTTTTTTCCTTAGTTTTTAATATATTCTTTCATATGTGAATTTGCTTATTCATCTATTCATTTTTAATCCTTCAATATTAATAGGATCATCAAATACAAGATCTAGCTTTATTTCTAATTTCGTTTCCATGTAATATAAAATGTGTTCATATCTTAATGGTGTTCTTTGGTATATTTAGAATGTGTAAATATACCATTAGCATCACAAATTATGGGAGTTTCTTTTTTTAATTCATCTTCCCTCTTTCATTTCCTAATGTTTTGCTGTATTGAGTTTTAAACATAATGTTGAGGCTTCATAGTAGATTTCATTTTTATGAAAATAATTGTTTTAATATATTGTTCCACATATATTGAAGTTCTGCAGTCATCTGTTTTCTGGTTCTGGGAAATCTTTCAAGTGATATAATAACTTTTGCTGTAAATATCTTCTTCTAGAAAAGTTAACGTTTGCTCCTTAGTATTACTTTCCTCTGTTGCAGTTATTTTATTTATCATTAGTTGTTTTTTTTTTATAGGAATTGCAGGCCTCGTTAAAAACCTCTTTCATGATTAAAGGAGCTTATAGAGAAGCTCCTTAATCAGCGGAAGGAGGAAAAGAGTGCCTTAAGATTTTATTAACCATAGAAAGAACACGATACAACCAGGGAGCCACCCCCAATATGAACAAAACACCAAAAACAGCCACCAACAATCCTACCAGAACCAGCCTAATCCAACAAAGCAACAACAACAGCCTAAAAAAGACTGGCCAAACAAAAAACCTAAATGAGGCCCGATAGACACTCAATCAAACAAAACAACCAGAAAAAAGCCAAGGGTGACAGCTGACTAAAACCATAAAAGCCAACTTCTAACTCAAAGGCCACGGAGCTTTCACATGATAAGAAAACAAAAAAAACACGCATATAGCCGCCTTTCCACCACATCACCACGTCTTGTTGGCTAAAGACCATCCGAACTTCCAGCTCCAAACAAAAAGCATGGTGTAGATCACCTGAACCTTCTACTCCTTCCCCCGCCATCGTCTTCCGACAATAGATACACTACTGCGCCATTAGACTCACAACCCAAATCTTTCCCAAAAGGCAAGGAATTGAACGTATCCTTCTGTTGAGACTGCCCCAATGCTGGAAAATCAGATTCATAAGAGAATCTGCCATCAAAAACAGACACCTCTTCCTCCCAATGCACCTTACTCTGATGGCTCTTGCTTCGGGAACCCCTATACTTTCTTTTAGGAGCTGTAAAATTCCCTTGAAAAAATTGTTTAGATCTAAATTTGTTGCCAGAACCCACCTTAGGTCTCATGTACTGCCTTGCGATACCCTTTGGATTTACGAAAGCGTAGTTGTAAGAACAGCCCTCGTGAATCCCTTCCTCCACCTCCCTTATCTCAGCCCGACCATCCAACATGGGGAAATCATTAAAATAATCCTTTGAGCCTACAAAAGCACATGCAGACTCACTATTTTTCCTAAAGGCAACTTCATTATCCCTCTCCACGTGAACCAACAGATCCACTTTATCCTTTAGGCTCACATCTTCCAATTCCTTTGACACTAAGAGACCAATTCATTAGTTGTTAATATTCAAAGTTACCAATAGACATGTTTTTCATTATTAGGAAACAATTTCACTTGTGACGCTTGGGTCAAACACTACTATAATCTAACAAAAGCTGGCCTAAAAATGTATACTCTAACTCTCTAAGTTCTCTAACAAAAGAAGATTGCATAAACTTTCTACGCACTTTGGCAAGGGACAATATTTGTAGGTAAACCGTCTTGGGAAAAAAGATTCAGAGATATGCAATTGAAGACATCAGAAATAATAATAACATTATTCAAGGGCATAGATATAAAAACTGAAGAAACAAGACACAGCTATGAGCTCAGGGTACTGGTAATAAATTGTGATGATTCACCTGTATGATGTCGGCATTAGCCTTCGCAACCCCAGATGCAACTGTTCCAATTCCAGCTTCTGCCACTAGCTTGACAGATACCTTAGCCTTAGGATTGACCTATTTATTTGGTAGATACAAGATAGTATTCTTATCAGTACTCCAAGGATACTACTTTTAGCAAAGCCTAAACAGATTAAAATGATATTTTGGTAGCAGAACTAAAAACATGTGCAACTAGCACCCACAACTTTTGCAACCAGTAGCAATTTAGTAGAAACCGTTTCGCAAGATTAACTGATTTTCAACATTTAAATAATTGGTTTTCAAGCCAATAACCCTTTTCAAGTATCAGTAGGCGAGATGTCAAAAACTTGTTTGATGCCACAAAAGCAAGTTTGTTTAACAGTGTTTATGGTGAAACTAGATAAATGTCTTCCAAGTTCACAATATCTGTTATAGTTCAGGTACTATATGTACAAGTCAAATCTAGATTAAAATGAAGCAATCAATTACCTGATGTAGGTCAAATATCAATTGAGCAAGATCCTCGATAGAATAAATGTCATGGTGCGGAGGTGGAGATATAAGTGGGACACCTGGTTTAGAGTTTCTTAACTTTGCAATGTATGCACTAACTTTTTTCCCTGGCAACTGACCTCCTTCACCAGGCTTAGCACCTTGTGCAATTTTGATTTCCAACTGATCAGCATTGGCTAAGAATGTGGGAGTAACACCAAAACGACCAGAAGCAACCTGAAGAAATAGTGATGCATGAGAATACAAGGAACAATCTGCTGACTACTCGATTATCAAAAGCACATACTGCTACTAGAAGATCAGAACAATTAGATTTATCTATGTGCTTCCCTTCTAATAAAAAAATTTTAGGATCGTTAAGCACTATCCTATGTGTTTATGCCAGTATTGACTTTAGAACCTGGTGCTCATAAAGATCCCACCATATTGGTATTCAGTTATTTTTCTTAAAAAATATTTTAAACTTTACCAAAAAATAAAGTAGATTCAAGTATTGAAATCAGTATATTGTCTTTTTTTTATTAAAAAAAAGCTGTATTTTAACTTTTTAGTTCTTACAATAAATATCTAAATGAAATTCCTAGTTGTATCATTTGTGACAGAATAAATAATAAGGTAGCCAAGTAAAGTCACATTTGAAACCAAAGATAGCTAAGTGCTACACAGTTTTGGTGCAAATGAATAACCAATACAAATGTATACAATTCACATTGTGCAAGATGACAACAGATGTATTGTATCAGTGCCCTAAAGAAAACTCCATGTGGTCTACATGACACATTACAGAATCATATGAAACTTTTTTTAAGCACAGTTCTGTTCAATGACCTGTTTGATAGCACTTGTAGCAGTATCACCATTTTGAAGACCTTTAAGATGTGGCAGCGTGGGAGAATACCCATCAACAACATCAATAAGTGGCTTCCAGCGAATTGGATCCTTGAAGAAATAAAACAAAATCCATTAGTTTCTTCATTTTATTTCCAAATGTTTGATGGTTTAATTGATGGGAGAAAAAAGCCATTCTCATAGGAAGACCTGAACCAAACCTATCAATGCCCTATAGCTTCTCAGCTAAGCCAACAGACACATGTCAAGATTTCTGTGCAGTGATAAGTTTCAAGATTATTCTGGTCTACAATTTGCTTTCAGAATGAGTGCCTAATAAAACAGTAAATAGAACAAACCACTTCCCATGTGTAACAGGACAGTGACCTTTTCTTTAGATATAGCAAGTACTATGAGTTAGTGACCAAAGGAGTAACTTTAACACACAAACATACATACACTCATTCACATGTATATTGCTCAAAAGAAATATAGCAGACACAAAACTAAGATATATATCCTGTCCTGGATTACCTCACCACCTTCTCCTGAATTAGACTTCCCACCTAATCTGTTCATGGCAATGGCTATTGCCTCATGAGTTTCCCTTGAAATGGCTCCAAGCGACATTCCACCAGTGCAAAATCTTTTAACAATAGATAAGGCTGATTCAACTTTTCCAACAGGAATTGGTGCACGCTCACTTTTGAATTCAAGAAGATCACGGAGAACCTGCATTTATAATATTAGGAACAAATCATGTAATTTTATAACAATAGCATTGAAACAATAAAGAAGGGATATTGTACGTATCGACTAACATTGACTGGACGATTGGCCAAGTGCTGCTGATAAATTGAATACGCGCTTTCACTCTTCTCGCGGACAGCTTTATGAAGTAGTTTTGACATCTCAGGGTTGTTTGCATGGTACTCCCCTTGTAACAATTAAATTATAATTAAGAAAAATATAAACACAAGAAGATGAAATTTAATATACTCAATAGACCATTGTGCTCAAGAATACCACTAAATCAGGGAATAACTGAAGCGACAGAATTCAAGCTAGGATGATATTGTCTTTCAAGCTGATTTGCATAAATTATAACTAAATCAAGCACATTATTCACTCATTTCCAGAAAAAGTATGTTATCATCAGAATAGAAGAGATACCAAATTATAAGTAAAATCATGTATTCCTTATGAAGCACATATAAGCATAAATATTTTGCAATAAGTGATACCTCCAGGTCTGAATTGTATAAATCCAAAATTTTCCAATCTTTTAGCTGTATCTTCAGAGAATGCCTTCACCCAGAAAGACAATGACTCCCTCGCCAACTGTAGGAAACAAGAATTAATGTTTACAAAACCAAATGATGCAGAAGTAAATAGCATAATAACTCCTTAATCAGAATATTGAGATTAAAATGGCCAAAGAATGCAAGGAAATTAAACAAATTAAGAAGGCCACTTGAGGCAGGGTACAGAGGAAATATTGAGAAAATGACAAGAAACTCAAGATTTGGAGAGAATGTCAAAACCAAGGGAAATTTCAAAGTGGTAAACTCTCAATAGGATACTCCCTAAACCCTAGTACCTGGTAAATAAGCAAGCATAACAAAACTAACATAAAATGTCATGTGGGTCCATAAAAAAAATTGTAAAATCGACAAAAATGCATCCCTAAATATTTAATTAAATCAGCATCACCCATCCATGCATCACGGTCAAAATTCAACATTGGGTGATTTAGTTTATTTGGTAAATGAAGAACCAAGCATTAGAGGAAACCGTGAGAATCCCGGAATAAATAAGAGAATTTGATATTGACCAAAAGCTATTGATTGGGTACTTATAACCTGTCGTTCGCATACTAGAAGGGTTTGGTGGAATCAGAAAGACCCATAACAATAGAAGTTCCTGGCAAGGCATTAAAAGGTTTTTCCAAACCACTAAAGACCATTTAAAATCAATTTTCATGAGAACAAGTATAAAAGAGAACAAGTACTAAAGCCCACAAAAGAGATACATCAACTTAACCAGCATTGTGCTGAATCTAGTAGTATGAAAATCTCACCAACTTAAACTACTTCATCTAACGTGAGATGTTTCTGAACTCTGAAAACCCAGGTTGTCAATCTCTCCAAGATTATAGACTAGCTTTTGAAGTTGAGACATTCAAGGATATATAAATATCCAGAAATTAATGTCAAGGGTCAACAGAATTCGTCTAAAGCCTTGGCGGAACACAATAAAACCAGTATGAGTCATGTAATCTCAAGTTCATTAAACATGACAAACAAAAAATGATCAATATAAAACCAACATACAAAACTGAATTGGTGCATCTTTAGCAATGTCTTAAAACAGTTTAAAAAAGAATGACTAGAGAAATTACTACATAAAAACAAACACACATTTTCTGAAATCAGGATCCTATTCAATTGAAAGAGCAAGTAGTCTATCTAACCTCATCAAAAGTCAATCCGCCAACCTTTGAGACACTCCCACAAAATGCAAAATCCACTATTTCCTTTCCCAGTCCATAAACCTCAAATATTTGTGCACCACAATAACTAAATAGAGAATAACAATAGTAAATTAATTTTCAGAAATAAATGAATACATAAGAAGGCATTAAAATGCATATTTAATCATTCAAACCCTTTCTAAGTTCAGAACTAAATACCTTGAAAGTAATGAGATGCCCATCTTAGAAAGAATTTTGAGAAGACCAGCTTTGATTGCCTAGATCATGACAAAGATTTAGCATACAGGCAAAATATAAGAAAGAAACGCAATTTAGAGGCAATTTAAAACTCTCTCCCTCCCAATATACAAGAGCAAACTCAAGGAAAAGAGTTCTAAAGGTATTCTAAAATTTCATGGACAACTAAGCTTTCCCACATTAAAAAAATTTACTGAAAATAATGCTAATTTTAGCACTTCAGACTTGAAATAATTAAGCTTAGCCAAGGATTCACAAGATTCAATGTGGAAAAATGGACCTGACTGGCCAGTTGTGTGGGGAAACGATGGCTTGTTTAGGCCAGTCACATGCATAAAAATGAGAATACATCGAACTGATCAAACATGTTGAACCAGGTTAAACCGCACTAGTTCAATGTTGAACCAGTTCAGAGATTCTTTTATCATTTAAATTTCAAAAGATTTAGGAAAACAAATTGTGATATTCGAACCCTTGACCCATTGTATTCAGGACTTAACCATCGAGTCAAGCGTATCCTCGGCCATAACCTCTTTGTAGAGAAAAAAATGAAAAGAGAAGGATAAATTTAAATGCAATACCATGATAAATTTAGTTAAGTGGAGGGAATCAACGTGGAATGTCAGGAAGGTCCTTTGATTAATAATTCTAGAAGAGTGAAATTAGAAAATGGGCCGAGAAGGTTGGACTCTAGCCTTTTAACTTTTGAAAACACCTTAATTGGGTCTAATGAGAGACCCAATCTAAGGGATACGAACCCAATTGAAGGGAGAGGTGATCTTAAGCGGTCAAGGGAGAATGTTGAGAGAGAGATTATCATCGGGATATCTAAATCGATCTAAATCTAAGTTTCTCTCTCCAATTCGAAAGAGATCGTTAAATCGTCAAGTGGGCAGGCATGCTTCGGTGGGAAGAGAAGATAGCATATTCTTCAATAGGGTTTATAGTAGAACAAGAAGAAATGATGTGTTAATGGCCTAGGATTAGGGAAGTTCTTGCCCCTCTGTATCTTCGAGAAGGTCAGTTAATGTGGAAGAGGTAGAAGCTACGTGCAAAATCAACAATATGATGGGCATAACCTTTCGGGATAAGAAGATGTTTGTTGATAAAGTGGACAAGTTGATAAAGTGGAAAAGTTGAACAAGGAGAGGATTAAGAGGAATGGGAGTTAATCTCTCGTTTCGCTTGAAGGTAATTTTGTTTTTCGTTTAATGTTGGAGCTGTCAATAATTTCATGGAATGTAAAGGGGTTGGGTAGAACAGTGAGGAGGTTGATTGTGGAGAATAAGCCATCTTTTGTGTTCATCCAGGAATCAAAAATGGAGTCAGTGAGTCCTATATTGTTGAGAAGGATTAGGGGGAAATATTACGGGGAATTGCTATGTCGCCTTCGATTGGACCAGTGGGGGGTATGATAAGTTTGTGGGATGAGAATGTTTTTGTTTTAAAGCAACAACAAATTCACAGAAGGTTTATTGCGATTTGGGGAGATTTTAAGGAAGCCGGTGTACAGTGTTGTTTTATAAATGTTTATGGGTCGTTTGTGGATACAAAAAAAGAAGACTTTCATAGAACTTATGTCTTTCATTGGTAAGTTGGATGATCCTTTCTGCATAGGGGGTGATTTTAATGTTTATTTGAATCGAGAGGAGAAAATTGGTTTGTCACAGAATTTGCATTCGATGAAATTGTTTAATGACTTTGTGATGCAGGCGAATCTGGTTGATTGACCTTTGTCGGGTGGTCGTTTTACGTGGAGTAATAATCAAGAAGCATCAACGGAAATCAGATTGGACCGGTTTCTGTTAGATTGTCACTTTGCATCCGCTTTTCCAAAACTATCGCAACATCTATTGCCGAAATCGTTGTCGGACCATAATGCTATTATGCTTGAAAACAGGGGACAAAATTGGGGTCCGAAGCCGTTTAGATTTTTCAATTATTTGCTAGAAGAAGAGGGTTCTCAAGAAATTATGGAAAGGGAGATAGAGAAGACACAGAAGGGGAGGAGGAGAAGAGGTGTTATGAGTACACTAAAAAATCTAAAGAAGTCAAAGGGGTGGTCGAACAATAATTATTTTTGATTCTGGATTTGGAAAAGAAGATTCATGAGATGGAGGTGGCAACAAGGGTCTTTGGCATTTTCAAGGGAAGAACTGGCGAAAGCAAGAAGGGAGTTGTGGGACTTGTACATAAAGGATGAGCAAATTTGGTTTAAAAAATCTCGGGTTAAGCGGATTAAAGATAGCGACATAAACTCGAGATTTTTCCATCAAAGTACTGCAAATAGGGGCAGAATTAACTCGATCAAGTATCTAAGAATAGAAGACAGGTTGGTTTCGGACCCGAAGCAGATAAAGAACATTTTTTTTATAAGATCAGATAAAGAACTTTGTCTGGGACTTTTTCAAAGCTTCCTATAATCAAAAGAACACCCTAGATGTGGTTTCTATGGATCTAAATTTTGCTAGGCTATCGGAAGAACAGAGTTCACTCTTGGAAAGCGCATTCTCGGAGGAGGTATGGGAGGCTATGGCTTCGACGGGCAGTAATAAAGCATCTGGTCCTGACGGTTTAAGTATGGGCTTCTTCAAGAAATTTTGATCCAAATTAAAGCCCGAGATAATGAGATTCTTCAACGACTTTTTTATGGGGAAGGATTGGGAGAATAGAATAAATTATTCCTTCATTACGCTTATTCCTAAAAAGTCGAGCCCGGAATGCTTGGATGATTATAGGTCGATCAACCACGTAGGTGCTCTTTATAAAATTTTATCAAAGGTTCTTGCTAGGAGATTGAGAGGGTGTATTGATGATTTAATAGGGTCATCACAGTTCGCTTTCATCCCGGATAGGCAGATTATGGATTGTTCTTTCCTTGCAAATGAAAGTATAGATTACTGGAGGAAAAAATGATTAAAAGGGGTAAGGTGGCTGATTTTGGTTGCTTTGATGTAAATGGATGGGTGTGGAATGTTCAAACAAGAAGAAGCTTATGTGATTGGGAATTGGATCAATGGATTGAACTAATGGCAGCATTAAATTGTTTTAATTTATCTGACTCAATGGAGGATTTTCTTTCTTGGTCTGGGAAGGGGGATGGTCTGTTCTCGGTGAAATCCTGCAGGATGGCTCTATCAAATAGTCAAGGAGGTGGTTTTTCTTGGAAAAGATGGGTTTGGTCAGGTTTCGCTCCCCCTAGAGTAGAAACATTCCTTTGGCAAATCATACACAAGAAATTGGCAGTCAAAATTGAGCTGAAGAAAAGGGGAGTTCCTATGGAAGACGCACTATGTCCACTATGTAAAAATAATGAAGAAACAGTCCAGCATCTTTTTTTCTCATGCTCAGTTGCAGGAGATATTTGGAACAGAATGTTGAAGATTTAGGACATCTATACAGCTTTGCCTAATGATCCACAAGTTTTGCTAAGTTCATGGTCTGATCTAAACAGAAAATCGAACATTTGGAAATTCATTCCGGGAGTAGTTCTTTGGTCTATTTTTTTTGATAGGAATAATAGGCCTCATTAAAAACCTCCCTCTTAGTTAGCTCTTGGAAAGAGTAACTATCGGAAGGAGGAAAAGAGTGCCTTAGTTTATTGAATAGAGAAACTATTACAATAAATTATACCAATACAATTAGGGCATCAGAATAAAACTATAATCTTAAAACACCCTATAAAAATACCCTTACAATCAACCAATCCCATCCTTAGCTAATTTATCTGCTTCCTAATTACATCCCCCAGGAATCCATCGAATAATAATCGCCTTCTCATGAACTAAGGACACAATATCCTCAACAAGTGAACTGAAGAAACTAGGAACATAATTAGGTAGCAGAATCCAGTCTACAGCAGATTTACAGTCACTTTCTAGGATCAATCTTCCCTTTGCCGCCCAATCTGATGATAGGAAAATGTCTAGGCCTTTCTTAATAGCTTTTAGTTCAGCCAACGGAGGAGTGCCTGGACCAATACTAACAGAGAAGGTCGATAGGATAATGCTATTACAATCTCTCAAAATACCTCCAATTCCTCCCATCAGACTTGACAGCCCCATCAACATTAAATTTGTAAAAATCTATAGGGGGAGGCTGCCAACTTTGTTTCGAACTCCTATGAGTATTCTGGTAACCAAACATGTCTGCTAGAGAGGGGTCCCCTACCAGCAAATCAACTTGAATTTGGATATTAGGAAACTTTGCTAGAAACCATCTAGCCAACCTAAATCTTATTAGGAAACTTTGTAATTCTAGCCTTGATATAACCTCTCTCTTTTTCCTAATAAGATTTAGGTTGGCTAGATGGTTTCTAGCAAAGTTTCCTATTATCCAAATTCAAGTTGATTTGTTGGTAGGGGACCCCTCTCTAGCAGACAGGTTTGGTTACCAGAATACTCATAGGAGTTCGAAACAAAGTTGGCAGCCTCCCCCTATAGATTTTTACAAATTTAATGTTGATGGGGCTGTCAAGTCTGATGGGATGAAGGGAGGAATTGGAGGTATTTTGAGAGATTGTAATAGCATTATCCTATCGACCTTCTCTGTTAGTATTGGTCCAGGCCCTCTTCCGTTGGCTGAACTAAAAGCTATTAAGAAAGGCCTAGACATTTTCCTATAATCAGATTGGGCGGCAAAGGGAAGATTGATCCTAGAAAGTGACGGTAAATCTGCTGTAGACTGGATTCTGCTGCCTAATTCTGTTCCTAGTTTCTTCAGTTCACTTGTTGAGGATATTGTGTCCTTAGTTCATGAGAGGGCGATTATTATTCGATAGATTCCTAGGGGATGTAATTGGGAAGCATATAAATTAGCTAAGGATGGGATTGGTTGATTGTAAGGGTATTTTTATAGGGTGTTTTAAGATTATAGTTTTATTCTGATGCCCTAATTGTATTGGTATAATTTATTGTAATAGTTTCTCTATTCAATAAACTAAGGCACTCTTTTCCTCCTTCCGATAGTTACTCTTTCCAAGAGCTAACTAAGAGGGAGGTTTTTAATGAGGCCTATTATTCCTATAAAAAAAAAAGGGGTGCATTTTAGGAGGGCGTATGACTATGTCAATTGGGGATTTTGTTGAAAATTATGGAGAAGATGGGATTCGGAATGAGGTGGTGTTCCTGGATATTCAAGTGCATTTCATCAGTCTCCATTTCTATTTTAGTCAACGGAGTACCGACGAAAGAGTTTAGGATCGCTAAAGGGCTTCGGCAAGGGTGTTCTTTGTCCCCTTGGTTATTCAATCTGGACGGGGAATTACTAAACTTGATGTTGTCCAAAATGGTAAATTTGGGGTTTTTCTACGGGTTTGAAATCGGGAAGGCATGGAATTCTTTCATGTTATTACATCTACAGTTCGCGGATGATTTGCTAATTTTATGCAATGCTTCTATGGGCCAACTGAAAAATGTTAGTAGAGTGCTACGAATTTTTGAGTTAATGTCGGGTCTGCAGTTGGATTTGGAGAAGAGCAGAATTGTTGGAATTAATATGGAGGAGATCACTATTAAGGAATGGGCGGACGAACTTGGATGTTCTGTGGGGGAGTTTCTGATTGAGTACCTTGGACTTCCTCTTGGTGCGAAAAAGAATTCAGCAGTGCTTTGGGAGTCGGTTGTCCAAAGATTCTACAAAAAATTAGCAGAGTGGAAAGCGACATCTCTGTCTTTAGCTGGGAGAGTGGTTTTAATCAAATCAGTGCTCAGTTCTTTGCCCATATATTTCCTTTCCATTTTCAGAATACTAACCCATGTTTTGAAGAACCTAAATTCTATTATGGCCAAGTTTCTGTGGGGAGGTTCGGAAGATAAGAAGAAGATCCATTGGGTTAATTGGTCAACCGTGTGTTAACCTAAATATTTAGGAGGTCTTGGTATTTTAGATTTAAAGCTTCTGAATCGAGCACTCCTTGGAAAATGATCTTCGAAATTTGCGACAGAAAGGGACACTTGGTGGAAAAGATTGGTGTGCAACAAGTATAATGTAGATCCGAGAGCTATTCAGATTGAATTTACAACAACTAACAGGGCATCCTGGATTTGGTAAGGAATATTGGATAATTGTGAGGAGGATGAGGTTGGAAATGGTGAATCTTTAAGGTTCTGGCTGGGTGGTTACCCTCTTAAGGTGCAGTTTCCGAGAATGTTTGTTTTATCAGTCAATAAGGAGGGAACGATTGCTGAGTTTAGATGTCGGAATCATTCGGGTTGGTGTTGGAACTTTCCTTTGAGAAGGAACCTTGTTGATTGGGAGGTAGAGCATTAGGTAAACCTAAATTCTTTGCTTAAGAATCTTCCTTGTGGTGAGGAGAATAATGATTGATGCATATGGTCGGGGAATGGAGAGGGTATTTATTCAGTAAGGTCTTGTGTTAGGCTAATGTATGAACAACAGCCTATAAATTATGTTTGGACGAAGCAGTTTTGGCTCGGGGTGGCACCCCCGAGAGTGGAAACCTTTGTAAGGCAAGTAATTCATCAGAGGTTGGCTGTTAAATTGGAGTTTGCTAAACAAGGTGTTGAAGGCTTGGAAGATGTTTTGTGCCCTCTTTGTCGACTCGAACCCGAAACGCATCTTATGGTATCATGTAAGTTTGAGTGGGATATTTGGTGTACTTTTCTGCTTTATTGGAAAATTACAACGGTGCTTCCATGTAATCATGTTGATCTAGTAGTGGCTTGGATGGAGTTAGTT
The DNA here is from genome assembly GCF_006381635.1 of Hibiscus syriacus. Lineage (NCBI taxonomy): Eukaryota > Viridiplantae > Streptophyta > Magnoliopsida > Malvales > Malvaceae > Hibiscus > Hibiscus syriacus. The sequence continues at coordinate 812,407 of NW_024062855.1, read as the reverse complement.
TGTTACTCTCACATTTAGGAGTTAATACCAGGGGCGATTATGTGGTCGATGTGGAAGTGTAGGAATGAAATAATTTTCAAGAAGGGTTATTTTGATTCAATTCAACTGTCATTCTCGTTAGATTTAGATTGGTTTCATGGTTTGTTGCAAAATTTCCTAGTACTAATATGCAGTTTGATAGCTTAGTGAGTGACCCATCTTTGGCAAATATTCATTGGAAAGCCAAGTAAGTGATATCCTATTCACCTGCTTGGTCCTCTCCTCCCTCATGTTTTTTGAAGATAAATGTTGATGGAGCAGCAGAGAATGAGTGGCTTAGAGGTGGTATTGGTGGACTTATTCATGATTCGAATGGTAAGTTGTTGGGATCTTTCTCAGAAAAAGTGCGGCTTGACCCTCCTATTTTGGCTGAACTACTTGCAATTAAACAAGATTAAGTTTTTTCTTTGAGAAGGAGTGGAGATCTAAAGGAAGATTGATTTTGGAATCGGACAGTTTGAAGGCCTTGGAGTGGATCAAAAATCCTGGTTCTTGTCCAGCTTTGTTTGAATCTTTGGTCAAGGAAATTTGTGTAGTGGTGGTGAATAAAGATGTAATTGTAAGGCATATTCAAAGATGTTACAATTGGAAGGATGACGAGCTTGTAAAGTCGGGAATTGGGTAATTGTTTGTAGTTCAACCTACTGTTTTGCTGTGTATAGGATGTCTGGGTTGTTTTGTAAGGTGGGGCAAGTCTTGCTAAGTTAGGGATATGGTTTTTGATGAGATGTCAGTAGATTGTTGGTCATTTTTTAGGTTGTATTTTGGTTGTGTATGGATGTAATGAACTCTTGACGTACTTGGTATTTAAGGAATAAAATTTTGAGGTACTATTTTCCTCCTTCCAATGCCTGTTAAGTTATTTTCGTAGCTTGATGGGTATGAAAGGGGATTTTAACGAGGCCTCCCATTTTTATCAAAAAAAAATATATACGCTGACCTTGCAGAAGTTCGTCTGAGCCTGCTCAATTGTCACGGTAGGCATTTTTCCATTCCGCATCATATTCACAGTTTTAGAACTCAGACGCCACTGCCGACAAGTCTCCAATGCCAAATATGGACATACAGCACTACAAAAGTGATAATAGCAAAAAGGTGAAGCAGTTTCAAGATATGAAGACAAAATAGGTTTTATGAACCAAATAACAGAATGACAAGAACCAAGTAAAACAAAATAAACCTCCTGACTACCGCTCGCATGCCAAATAAATGTTATGAACACCTTATCTCCTGATCTTAAATCATAAACATACTAAATAAGACATCTTTAACGAGAACACACAGCTTGAATTAAGAGATGCAACAAGTAGTAATTTGCAAATTAAGTACCGATCTTGAAACTAGTAAAAACTAATAAACGGGAAAACTTAATTTTTCACCATGTAGTAAGTTAATTGTACTCTTACTTTACCATGTAAGGGTTTATGTGATAAATTTTCACCATGTAGTAAGTTAATTGTACTCTTACTTTACCATGTAAGGGTTTATGTGATAAATTTTCACCATGTAGTAAGTTAATTGTACTCTTACTTTACCATGTAAGGGTTTATGTGATAAATACATCATGAGAAACAATTTCTTTTTTATACTTTCCATAAAAAATCGGTTGCCTCGAACACCATCCATAACTTAGATCAAATGAGAAAAAATTGTTTAAAAAATGTGCACAAGCATACAAACATAAATAGACTACAACCATTTTTTTAATAGCCATCTTCTATTAATTATTCTAAATATGTCCCTTTAGATTCAGGAACCAAAAATAAAGTAAATTGTTATAACAAAAGGAGGCACAATCATAATTCGAAAATCTTAGGGAAGAAAACAAATTGCATGACATAAACCATTAGGAAAGTTTCAAAATTAATAATAATAAAAGTAAACAGTAACCAACTATTCATACATTCAAACACTAATCAAGGCATTATCTTGTACAAACCAAATAAATAAATAAATAAAAACATTTACATGGGTTCACAGTTCATCAATCTCTTCAACACAAACTGAAGGTACCAAAAAGATATCTTTCTCAGGTTATCATTCATTAGAATCTGAACCTATACTACTAAAAGAACATGGCAGGAACTTTCATTGCAGTATGCCCTTTCAAGGAATGTTTGACTCACTTTTGCCAAGCAATTATTATAAAACGGACTTGACATAAAGATGTAGACTCCAACAATGCTATTAAACCATATAGAAATCCCATATCCTGAGGAATATTAAGCATAGTTCACATCTATGTTGCTCCAACTCTTTATTTTTTCTTTAAGCATCTGTGTCCAATGCAATTTGGACTCAGGTATGTAAATATGACCCTCCAAGGATCCTCCAAATACATGGAAAACTTTGAAAAAAAATTGAACCCATGTCAGACACATCCCATATCCAGACACCCCACCAAATCAGAGTAACACAGAATTACATCCCCTATATCTAGCAAAGAACCAAAAGAAAGTTTTCTATCAACAAGAATCTAGAGACCAGAAAAGTACCACCTCTATCACTAACCTCTGGGATGGTACTTTATGCTTTTCAATAAAAGAACAAAAGGAAATTACAAGGTAGATAAGCTTCAGATAGATAATAAAAACAGAACTCACCTGGCCCCGTATCCAATTAAACAGGCAAATTGATGCGTATTGAAGCACTGAGCAGTATCTGTGACTATGGAAGCTGACATCCGCAGCCCATTTTGAATAAGATGCTGATGAACAGCAGCAACAGCTAGAAGTATTGGAATTGCAGGCCGAGTTGCTTCCTGGAGAGAGAAAAAGGAAATCAAACTGAATAAAGTTTGGCCAGAGATAGTTCTTACATATAATAAATAAAATTAAAAATTCCAAGCTGAAGAGCAAAGTCTCTTTAGTCATGGTTAGAGAGAGAAACGGAGCGAGTGTGTATGGGAGTCCCTCCTCCGATGAGGAATGGACCGTCTTTGTTGACAACCTTAGTAAGAGAGTTTCTAGAAGTGAGCTTAGAGAGATTTTCATCCAGTATGGTAGAATAGTCGGGGTTTATATTCCAAATTTTATTTTTAAACCGAACTACAAATCGTCCACGTTTGCTTTTGTGCAATTTGCGTTAGAGGAAAGTTGCAATAGAGCAGTTCAGAATGTGAATGGAACTCTGATTGATGGGAAGCGAGTGACAGTGGGGGTGGCAAAGTACAAGAAGAATAGGAGAAGAGGTATAGTGGGGTATAAGCGTCAACCGGAAGGTATCAAATCAGGCACAGGGGTCAGAGGTAGGCAATAGATGCAAACGGAAAGAGCGAGTAGTCTGAGGAATGGCAAATCGTACGAGGAAGTGCTGAAGGGGGATAGCGCGAAGAACATGGAGTGTGAACTAGTGGAGAGAGAAGGAGGTCAGTCTGTGAAAGCAAATGGAGTTAGGAATGTATGGGATATGCACATTCCTACGGATGATTATGGCTGGGTGAAGTATTCATTAACAGGGGTAGTCAAATATTCCATGTAGCTGGACATGGTGAAGGAGGCATTCGTAAAGGAGGGATTTCAGGTAAAGATTGTAAGTTGGGGTTTCGTAGGGAATGCTGTCATTGTTATGTTCAAGTCAAATGAAGATTTCGGTAAGGCGTGGTCGGAGTACCGTGACAAAATGTTTTCCTGGTTTCAATGGTTATCTCCGGTGTTGAGTGATGAAGGTGTTCCAATGGCGTATGGTTTGGTAGAGTTAGTAGGGCTACCACTTCTTTGCTGGAATGAACTATTCCTGTAAAGATTAGCAGGAAGGTGGGGAGACCTTGTTTGTATACTGGATGAGACCAGAAATAAAGAGGATCTCTCATCGGCGAGACTGTTGATGAGGGTTGCAAGTCCTTTTGACATTCAAGAATCCATTATTGTAGGGTCTTATGGAAGATCTTTTAAGGTCAAAATTACTTTGGGAGGAAGTTATTATACACCGTCGGCTATAATCGGAGAAAAGTTGCAGAAGAGGTCTGTTGATGGTAGTAGTTCAGGGAAGGAAGTAGGCATTCGGGGAATGTCAGCAGTGGTAGGGGGGACAGAGGGGAACACGTGGAGACAAAGAAATTTAGAAAGTGGGGGGATTAAGGAAGGTGGGGAACAGTTCCCTGAAAAGACGTCCCACACGAAATCCAATAGTGATGGGCTGTCAGGGAATCTGGAATGTGAAGTGGAGCCAGTTTTTAATATGGAATATGCGGGTCTTGGGCTGAGAGCAGTGGTGGATCCGAGCTGCTCAGCCCAATCTGATTCAAACTGGGATTCCTTTTCACCAGTTACTAAAATTATTCCTGCTGGGCCGGCGGTTAAGGTGAGGTGGGATGATGTAGGAGAGAATAACAAGTTTCAGTCTCTTCATGATTTAGTAGAGGTGGATAGCTGCGATTTAATTGGAAAAGCAGGTGAGGGTGTCCAGGTAGTCGAAGAAAATAGAATGGAGATGGAAGTGGTAAGTCAATTGGTGCAGGAGGAAAACAAGGAGGTAAGTGTAAAGAGTGTTAAGAGGTGGAAGAGGGGATTTCCTGTGTCTGCTTGTATGTCTATTCGATCAGCGCAGGATGGGAGAAAGAAAAGTGGTCAATATGCTAGAGTTTATAAAAGGTCGAGGAACAGGAAAATATGGCTAAATTCGTGTAAAGGAGCTGATTTTATTGGTTCAGAGGCTAATACGATTCAAGAACAGAAGGGATCAGATTGCAGAATATTACAACAGCCGTCGGCAGTAGTGTCAGAGTGTGCGGCACCTGATGCGTTTTCTTCTCCAAAGTTAGGAAGAGTTCGCAGAAAGAATAGAAGAGGTTTAATTTATCAAGCCTTGGAGTTGGTTAATATTCACACAGCCTACTCTCCTCTTTTTTCTAAGCTGGTGGAGGAAGCTATGGCCACTTGGGAAGTATGTCTGATGTTAGGCATCTCTTTCAAGGATGTGAAGGAGAAATTTATTGAAAAGATTATTTGCCTTGAGAATGGTTTGGAGGTTGTAAAGGATGATGGATATGATGGTTAGGTTTTGCGGGTGGATGGGTTTGGTTGGGGCGTTTGGGAGTGATACATTTGTATGCAGAATTTAAGAATTCTTTCGTGGAACATTAGAGGTTTAGGGAGGAGGGAGAAGATCGCTTCTGTCGCTAGGCTTGTAAAGAAGGTCAAACCAGTTCTGGTGTTTATTCAAGAATCCAAGCTAGAACATTGTAAGGAGTCTATTCTAAGGAGGTTAGGAGGGAGTATGTTAAAGGGAGTGAAGTTGTCTCCTGCACAGGGGTCTAAGGGTGGTTTGATTAGTATGTGGAATGAGAATATGTTCAAAGTCACCAATCAACATGTGCACAGCAGGTTTTTGGCATTGGTGGGGTATTTTTTGAATGATCAAAAGGAGTTCGTATTTATTAAGTATACGGCCCGGCTATTGAAGACGAAAAGGAGGATTTTTTTGGGGAGTTGTTGTGTTTTGTAGTTTCGTTGAATTTACCAGTTTGTATAGGGGGGATTTTAATGCGTATATTGATCCGGAAGAAAAGCTAGGGAAAGCTCAGAACTGGCATACTTTAAATATTTTCAGAACTTTTGTGCAGAGAGCTAAGCTCATTGATCTGCCCATGTCAGGAGGGTCTTTTACATGGAGTACTTTTAGAGAAGATTCAACATGGGTTAGGCTTGATCGGTTCTTGTTAAGTGACAGTTTTCTCAACTGTTTTCCTAAGATTTCACAGAGACTTCTTTCGATCTCTATGTCTGATCATAAACCGGTTTTGCTGGAAGATGTTTGTATAAATTGGGGCCCAAAACCTTTTAGATTCTTCAATTATCTTTTACAGGAGCAAGGCTTTGATGATTTTGTGGTTAATCTTGTGGCAGTTGAGAAGAATAAGAGGAATTTTGGGGGAATTTTCAGAATGCTTCAAAACGCTAAAAACCAGATTAGAAGTTGGCCTGGAATCAACAATGTTGGGCTGTCAGACTCCATTTCGGTTCTTGAAGGGAAGATAGAGAATTGGGAAAGGAAGTCGCAAGGTGGAATCTTGTCCAAAGGGGAGTGGGATCAGATGGTAGAATGTAAAAAGGAGTTGTGGAGGCTGTTAAGGAATGAGGAGAGCATCTGGTGTCAGAAGTCCAGGAGTAGGTGGATTAAGGATGGGGACAGAAATACGAGGTTCTTTCACTTGAGTGCTTTGACAAGAAATAGGATCAACACTATTCATTCATTGAAAATTAAGGGAGAATTTATCTCGGACTCAGGAAAAATTAGAAGCAGTGTGTTCAATTTCTTCAAGACGGCTTACAACACTAATTCAGCAATGGAGGTTGAGTGCCTAAATATGGATTTTGCACAACTTTCTGCAATTCAGAGTACAGCTTTGGAGGTGGAATTCTCTGAGCAAGAAGTGTGGCAAGTAATCTCTTCTTCGGATAGTGCAAAAGGCCCTAGCCCGGATGGTTTTACCATGGGTTTTTATAAGAAATATTGGGAAAATCTTAAGGAGAAGATCATGGAGTTTTTCTCTGATTTCTATCAAGGTAAGTCATGGGAGCATGGAGTCAATCATGCGTTTATAACCTTGATTCCTAAGAAAGGTACTCCCGAGAGCATTGAAGATTATAGACCCATTAGTCTTGTGGGTAGCTTGTACAAAATCCTCTCAAAAGTTCTATCAAAAAGACTTATTTCTTGTATCAAGGATATCATTAGTCCGTCTCAATTCGCTTTTATTCCGGGTTGACAATTGTTGGACTGTGCATTTTTAGCTAATGAAGGAATTGATTTTTGGAGGAAGCAAGGACTTAAAGGGGTTGTTTTCAAAGTGGATTTCAGTAGAGCTTACGATACTGTTGAATGGCAGATTCTTCAAAGGCTAATGAAAGAGATGGGGTTTGGAGAGAGGTGGTGTTCTTGGATCTTTCAATGTATCTCTACAGCTTCTATTTCGGTTCTAGTGAATGGGTCTCCTACTAAGGAGTTTTCTATTGCTAAAGGCTTGAGGCAAGGGTGTAGCCTTTCTCCTCTTTTGTTCAATTTGGTCGGGGAATTACTTCATAGGATGTTGACTAAAGCAGTGGATTTGGGTCTGTTCGAAGGTTTCTCCTTTGGTAAAAATCAAAATTCATTCTCTTTATCCCATCTTCAGTTTGCAGATGACTTAATTATTTTTTGCCGAGCATCAATTACGCAGATTCAGAATGTTAGAAGAATTTTGAGGATTTTCAGCTTAATGACGGGGCTCCATCTAAACTTAGCCAAAAGCAAACTTTTCGGAATTAATGTGGAGAGTGACATCCTTGAAGATTGGGCTAAGGAGATTGGTTGTTCTGTTGGTTCATTTCCCACGGAATACTTAGGCCTTCCTTTGGGGGCGAAAACGAATTCGGAGAAGTTATGGGATCCGGTTATTGTCAACGTTAATAAGAAATTGGCGGGTTGGAAAGGTGCTTCTTTATCTATGGCTGGTAGATTGGTATTAATAAAGTCGGTGTTGACAGGAAGTTATTCTATCATTTTTTTTAAAGACATACAAGTTGGAAAACATGAGTGAGAAAGGTAGAGAGAGAGTGAGGGAGAGTTCGAAGGGTTCTATTCGTTCGGTCAGGAGTAGGTCTTTGCTGGGAGAAATATCGTGGGTTGCATTCGTGGATAATCTTAGCAGGCGAGTGCAGAGAAGTGCTTTATGGGATCGTTTTAGTCATTATGGTAAGGTGATTAAGGTGTTCATTCCGTTTGTTAATAGGAGACCATATTACAAGGATAGTACGTTTGCCTTTGTGCATTTTGCTAGCAAAGATGATTTGCATCTAGCAATTGAAAAGATGAATAATGTCTCGATCGATGGGAGGAGAATATCGGTGTCAATTGCCAAATATCAGAAGAAAAGTATTTCGAGGAGTCTCAATCGTACTAGTGGGGCGAGGTCTTCAGATGCTGGTGTGGATGGGTTGCTCAGGAAACTACCATCTCAAGCTGCAGGTTCTGGAAAGAAGGAGATGATGAATAAGTTTCATAATGGAAGGACATACAAGGAGGCGGTTGTGGGTGCAAAGGAAGTTGAGGGCCAGTTAATGGGGAGCTTTGGAGCTAAGGAGGGGAAGAAGCAGTTAGAAGTTTTTATTCCAATGGAGGATAGATCATGGCTGAGATCGTCGTTGACAGGTATTTGTAAGCCATTATTTGAAGTTGAGTTTGTGGAAAGGGCGTTAAGGACAGAAGGAATCAATGTCAAAGTGGTTCAATGGGGTTATGCAAAAAAAGCCTGTCTGGTAGTTTTCCAGACTGCTGAGGAGAAAGCTGTAACGATGGATAACAAATGGGAGACCTTGTCCTGGTTCGAGAGGTTGGAGCACGTTATGGAAGAAGAGGGTGTGCCATTACCTTACTGTGCAGTGTCTATGATTGGTGTTCCTCTCAACTGTTGGTCAGTTCCTTTCTTCACAAGCTTGGCGTCGAAATGGGGTAAACTAGTTAAGATACAGGAACAAACTATTAACAAAGTGGATTTTAGAGTAGCTCACATGCTATTGAGGGTTGAAAGTCCCTTTGATATTCCTCCCCACGTTATTATAAATACATATGGGAGACCGTTCATGGTTAAGATTAAGGTGGAAGGAAGTGATGATTTTTTCCCGGAGTTAGAGGATATGGTTGAAGATGACGGAACAGTGGCTTCTAGGGAGAAGAATTTGCCGGACTGGAGCCAGCAGGATGTCCAGGAGGGACAGGAAGAGCAGTGGGGTGATCAGTCCTTGTCAGACTCTCAGGGTAGGGTTGAAGCATGGGTTCGGGGTGATAAACAAGGAGTTGACACGATTATCGATGGAAATTTGAAAATTATAGAAGGGACAGATCATTTGTTGGCTGTTGACTTTTGTTCTGAGGAGGTAGCAGCAGCAGGTGATGTTCCCGGTCAACAGAGAGTGTCAGAGGATTTTAATGAAGAAAGAGAAAAGGAGAGATCCGTGGAAGGTGTCACCTTGGGCCAGGATAAGGGTGTACAAGAGAATGGGCTTAATACCAGCTTGGTCAGAAGTCAAACAAGTGGGCCTGAGCAAGGGAGTTTAAGGTCGAACACTGTCCGTTTCCAGTCTGCAAAAATGTCAATTGGAGATCTGTCTGATTCAAGCTTGCAGAATCGGTCCATATCACCGGCGAGACGTTGCCATATTGGGAAATGTGCGTCAGTAAGTAACATTGAAAGAGGTTTTTATAAGAATGTTTATTCTAGGAGGTGGGAAGTTAAGAGTTGCAATGGCAGGGAGATAGTCTCCTTTGCAGAGAACGAGAATGAGGGGGTGGCAGAGGCTTTGGAGTGTTGGAATGTGTCCAAATTGTTGGGGGTGAAATTTAAAGGAGGTGAGGAAGCTTTTATGGCTAAAATGGTTCCGATGGTGAATGATCTTATTTCGAAGGAGGGTCAGTAGATGTAGCTGGGTTGTAAGGTTATGATAAATTAATAATGGTTGCGTGGTCGATGATGTCTTGGAATGTTAGAGGTTTGGGTAGAAGAGTGAAAGCTCGAGCTATTAGGAGGTTTGTTGATGAGAAGAAACCTACAATTTTATTTTTGCAAGAGTCCAAATTGGAGGTTGTCAGCCATTTGTTAGTGAGGAAAATGGGGGGGGATTTTTCTTACTGGTTCGGCAGTAGCTCCTTCCATAGGTTCTGCTGGTGGATTAATAACCTTGTGGAATCAGAAGGTATTGGTGCTGGAAGATATAGGCATTTATAGCAGATTTGTAGCAATAAAAGGGACTATGGAGGGACTTTCAGGAAGTTGTTGTTTCATTAATGTGTATGGCCCTAGTCTGGATGCAGAAAAAGAGACATTTTTCAGGGAGCTATTATCTTTTCTGGATAATGTGGATTGCCCTTTATGCTTAGGTGGTGACTTCAATGTAGTTTTGTCAAAGGAGGAAAAAGGAGCTGTGAATTCGGTGACTATGAATATTTTTAGGGATTTTGTGAGCAAGGCAAATTTGCTTGATTTGCCATTGTCAGGAGGTCGTTTTACATGGTGTAATAATAGGGAAACTCCTACGTTCGAGAGGTTGGATCGGTTTTTGGTTGACCATAGATTTGTAAGTTTGTTCCCGAAGCTTAGTCAATCATTGCAGCCGTTTAGTCAATCATAATATTATTCTGCTAGAGAACAAGGATTGCAATTGGGGCCTGAAGCCGTTTAGGTTATTTAACTATGTTATGGAGGAGGAGGGCTTTACCGAGATGATGGGTAAGGAGCTGGATAATATATGTAAAGAGGAAAAGGGGAAGTCCATGTCTAAGGTGCTTAAGCGGGTGAAGGGAGTGGTTATGAGATGGTCTGGGAAGGGGTATTTAGAGTTGCCTGGAAAAATCAAACTGTTGGAGAAAAGAATTCAAGTTATGGAGTTGGATCTGCAACAAGGCCTTCCTTCGGTGACAATGAGGTCAATAATTGAAGCAAAGAGAGATCTATGGGAGTTCCAAAAGAAAGAAGAATCGAGACTGAAATGGAGATTGGAGGGAGATAAGAACACCAGATTTTTCCATCATTCTGCCACAGTTAGAGGAAGAAATAATGGCATTAAGTCCCTTTTAGTGGGTAATGAAGTCATAGAAGATCCTACCTTAATTAGAAATTCGGTGGTAGAGTTCTTCAAGGGTCTGTTTTCTAAGGAAAATTCTTTGGAGGCTGAGGATATGAATCTGGATTTTTTAAAATTATCGGAAGGGCAAAGTTTAGCACTTGAAAAGCCATTTTCGGAAGAAGTTTGGAGAGCAATTGGTGATTCGGATAGTAACAAAGCTCCTGGCCTGGATGGTTTGAATTTAGGTTTTTTCAAGAAATTCTGGTCTAATTTGAAAGATGATATTATGTTGTTTTTTAATGAATTTTTCGAGGGGAAGGAGTGGGACTTGGAGGTGAATCATTCCTTTATTTCTCTTATTCCTAAGAAGATTAACCCGGAGGGGATGGGGGATTTTAGGCCAATTAGCCTTGTGGGAGGGCTATATAAAATTCTGTCTAAGGTCTTGGCTAGGAGGTTCAATTTGTGCATTAATGACATTATTAGTCCGTCCCAATTTGCATTTATCCAAGGGAGAAACATTCTGGATTGTTCCTTCATAGCGAATGAAGGAATCAACTTCTGGTGGAAGAAAGGGCTGAAGGGGGTGGTCTTTAAGGTGGATTTCAAGAGAGCTTACGATTCAGTTGATTGGCTGATCTTATTGAAAATATTGGGTAAAATGGGGTTTGGCGAAAAATGGCGGTCTTGGATGTTTCAGTGCATGTCTACAGCTTCTATTTCTGTTCTACTGAATGGGACTCCTACTGAGAAAATTCAAATAAAAAGAGGCCTTAGACAGGGGTGTTCGTTATCACCCTTGCTGTTTAATTTGGGTGGTGAATTGCTTCATTTGCTGCTAACTAAAGCAGTGGATTTGGGATTATTTTCAGGTTTTGAGTTGGGAACTCATGATCGTTCTTTCAAACTCTCGCATCTACAATTTGCGGATGACCTAATTATTTTTACAAAGGCCTCAATTCGGGATTTGAAGAATGTTAGAAGGGTGCTTTTGATTTACGAAGTATTGGTGGGGTTGAAGATTAATCTAGTCAAGAGCAGAATTTTTGGAATTAATATTGAGGATGATGTGCTTTGTTGATTGGTCTAAGGAAATTGGTTGTTCAGTGGGTAAATTTCCAACAGACTATTTAGGCTTGCCTCTGGGGTCTAAGAGAAATTCTATTGCAATGTGGGAGCCAATCGTGCAGAATTTCTATAAAAGGTTGTCTGGTTGGAAGGTAAATTCTCTAGCATTAGCAGGGAGGGTGGTGTTGATCAAATCTGTTTTGTGCTCTCTCCCCACTTATTTCCTTTCTTTATTTCGAATTCCAGCTTCGGTGATGCAGAAATTAAATTCTATAATGGCTGCCTTTTTATGGGGGGGGGGGGTCGACTGATAAAAGAAACATACATTGGGTGAACTGGGGATTGGTCAGCAAACCAAGAAGGTTGGGGGGCCTTGGGATCCCGAACTTAGCTATATTGAACAGAGCATTGTTGGGTAAATGGGTATGGAAGTTTGCCTCTGAAAAGGATTCATGGTGGAAGAGAGTTGTTTGCTGTGTGAATAATTTGGACCTGAACTCCAAAATTTTAGAGTTCTTTGACTGCTCGTGCATCTTGGATTTGGAGAGGAGTGATTAATAACTTCTTTTCCAATGATGAGTTTGGTGAATGCATTAGGAGTAATTTGCGGTGGAAAACGGGAAATGGCCGTTCTGTGGTATTTTGGAATGATGTTTGGTTGGGAGAAGTCCCCCTTAAAGTTCTGTTCCCTAGACTTTATGCTCTTTCAACGAATAAAGAGGGGAAAGTAGTGGAGTTTAGGGAGGAACAGGCTGCAGGATGGGTGTGGGATATTCAATTCAGAAGGAATCTGGCGGATTGGGAGATTGACCAATGGTTGCATCTGATTTTTATGCTGAATAACACCTCTTTGTCCCATGATGAGGAAGATTGCTGGATTTGGTTAGGGAACGGAGAGGGTTGTTTCTCTACTAATTCTTGTGTAAAAATTTTCCATGGCTCGGATGGTACTGAGGGGAATCAAGATGTTTGGGACAGGAAAATTTGGGTAGGGATAACCCCTCCTCGTGTTGAAACCTTCTTATGGCAAGTAGTTCATCTGAGATTGGCGGTTAAGGAGGAACTGTTAAAGCGTGGAGTGGCTGGAATTGTAGATTCCTTATGTCCGTTGTGTGGCAGATTTGGGGAAACTGTTTCTCATCTTTTTCTGCATTGTGAGGTTGCTTGGGGACTGTGGGCCAGATTTTTGAATATGTGGGATGTTGCTTGGGTGATTCCTAATAATCCCTTAGATTGTATCACTCAGTGGGATGAGCTTCTTCCGAACTCTAGTATTTGGAAAGTCATTCCAAGGGCAGTCTTGTGGACGGTGTGGAAAATCAGGAACGAGGTTATTTTTAAGAATGGGAAGCTAGATGTGGTGTTGTTCTTTATTGCTCGTTTTAGAATAGTTTCTTGGTTTGCTGCTAGTTTTGATATGCTGATTCCTTTTGACTCCCTTGTGGGTGATCTAACACTTGCTGATTTAATGGTTAGTCACAAAGCAAGATCCAATCCGTCTTGCTGGGTTCCTCCTCCAGTTGGTTTTATTAAGATTAATGTTGATGGAGCGATGGTGAAGGGGTGGAACAAAGGAGGTATAGGAGGTCTGATTAGGGACAGCAGTGGTAGGTTGATTCATTGGTTTTCTGAAAAGGTTGGGGGTGGACCTCCGATTCTGGCAGAACTTTTGGCGATTAAGAGAGGATTGTGTTTGCTTATTGATTCAGGTGAGGTTCTTAATCAGAGAATTATTTTAGAATTGGACTCTACTAACGCGCTGAAGTGGATTAAAAATCCGGAATTAAGCACCCCTTTATTCCAATCATTGGTGAAGGAGATCGTCTCTATTATGGAAGGGATGGATATTATGTTAAGGCTAATCTTGAGGGCTGCCAATTGGGAAGCGGACAGTTTAGCTAAAGATGGAATTGGTTGATTAGCTGCCTTTGTATTTGAGGAGTTGGAGTGTATGTTTCATTTTGTTTCTGCAGGTTTTTGTTCTCAGTATTATGTAATTTGTGTCTACGCTTTCCAGCTGATAGTGGTTTTTAAGTCTTATGCTTTCTGGGAAGGTTTATTTTGTTGTAAGAGTGGGTAATGTACTTCTCTTCTGTTTAATAAAATTATAGGTGCTCTTTTCCTCCTTTCATTACCCTTCATGTTACTTTCATAACATGGAGGGTAAAAAGGAGGTTTTTATGAGGCCTCATCTTCTATAAAAAAAAAAAGTCTGTGTTGTCATCCTTACCTATTTTTTACCTTTCTATTTTCAAGATGCCTTCTTCTATTTGTCAGAGGTTAAATTCATTGATGTCGGATTTTTTATGGGGGAGTAGGGGCGACAAGAAGAGAATGCACTGGGTGCGCTGGGACTATGTATGCAAGCCGTTGAGTGGAGGAGGATTGGGAGTGGTGGATCTGAAGGTTACAAATCGAGCGTTATTGGGCAAGTGGGTTTGGAAGTTTGCCAATGACAAGAATTCGATGTGGAAGAAACTATTATGCAGCAAACACAATGTGAGCTGTCATTCCATGGATATTAATAGTGCTTGCTTTCGTAAAGACTCTTGGATATGGAGGGGAATTGTGAATAACTATTTAAAGGAGGATGTCATTGGAGGTTGCCTTAGATCTCATGCTAAGCTTCAAATAGGTAATGGTAAATCTATTTCTTTTTGGAGTGATACGTGGATAGGGGATTTCCCTTTAAAACTTCGGTTTCCTAGAATATATGCCCTTTCTTCAGATAAATTGGGTAAGGTAGCTGATTTTGGGAGTTTCGATTTGTCTGGATGGGTTTGGAATATCAAGACCAGGAGGAACCTTTGTGATTGGGAGGTTGAGCAGTTCGTTGAGTTGTTGGACACCATAAAAAATATTAAACTAATGGAGCCTTTGGAAGACTGTTTGTTGTGGGTTGGTTCGGGTGATGGGCAGTTTTCTGTTAAAGCATGCAGGAATGCTTTGTCAGTTCCTCTTAAGGACTCAGTTCAGTGGGAAAAAGTCGTCTGGCAAGGTTTAGTTCCTCCTCGAGTGGAGACTTTCCTTTGGCAATTGTCACATCAAAAAGTAGCTGTGAGAGTGGAGTTGTTGAGAAGGGGGGTTGATTTAGGGGAAAACATTCTCTGCCCGTTGTGTAATCAAGGGGTTGAATCTATTCAGCATCTATTTATTCATTGTCCTGTATCCTGGGAACTATGGATGAAAATTATTGGGTATTGGGGTATTCGGCTTGCTCTGCCGCAAGACCCTCCTAATTTACTCAGTTCGTGGGCCGAATTGAGGCCTTATTCTGCTATATGGAAGTTTATTCCAGGGGCAGTTTTTTGGTCCATTTGGAAGATAAGGAATGAGATCATCTTCGACAAAGGAAAGTTGGACAGTATCTCTTTGTTTTTCACGGTTCGATTCAGAGTAGCTAAGTGGTTTGTAGCCAAGTATCCACTTCTTTCAACTCAGGTTGATTTCTTAATTGGGGACCCCTCTGTGGCTGACAACCTTTCAGACTCTAAGGTTTTGGTCAGTAGTGTGGTCTGCTGGATTCCTCCTCCACTGGATTTCTTTAAGATGAATGTGGACGGGGCGGTGAGTAGTGTGGGGATGGTGGCAGGTATTGGGGGAATTCTAAGGGACTGGAATCGGGTTATTCTGACTTCATTTTCAGTAAATGCAGGTCCTAATACTCCTATCCTAGCAGAATTGAAGGCTATCAAGAAAGGCATTGACATCTTTGTTTCATCTGTATGGGCTTCGAAGGGTAGGCTCATTATTGAAAGTGATTCAAAGACAGCAGTGGATTGGATTATAGATCAGAGTTCAGTCCCTATTTACTTGTCTAACTTTGTGAAGGAGATTGTGTCTGCTATTTCTGGAAATCAGTTCATTATCAGGTGGATTCCTAGGTGTTGTAATTGTGAGGCGGACAAGCTAGCGAAGGAGGGGATTGGCTGATTGTATTGCTTTTAGTTGGTTTGTATGTCTTGGAGGGGAGGTCTTGCAGGAGTGTATCAAGTCTTATGTATTTTTGTAGGAGTGTTTTTAAATTTTATGTAATGGTATTATCATTAATAAATTGATGTACTCTTTTCCTCCTTCTACTAGAGGGTCCTTGCCTTAGGGCAGTGGACTTCTTACAGGGAGGTTTTTAATGAGGCATCCTATTCCTATCAAAAAAAAAAAAAAGTTTGGCCAGAGATATATAAGATGAAAGGAGAAGATGTCATTCTTTGGAAAGGGAGATTACAGTAAGTTACAAGGTACCAATAATCAGAGATATGAAACAGTGTTCTTCGCTGATTACATACTCAAATCACAGTTAAACTAGTTCTCAAAGTGAAGAGCCTTTACTGATTCATAGGTTTACATGCGAGTATAAAATGGTTCAATACCAGCTCATCAGCGCGATCAGAGAGCACAAGAAGTTGGGAACCATTACGAACAGCTTCATCAGCAGCTTCACATAGTTTGTAAAGAGTCTTGTCCAATGAACCTTCAATCCCTCTACGTATATCAAAAAAAGTAGGCAAGACTTGGGCCTTTAGCTGGGGATCCTTCAGCAATGATTCAAGCTCCCCTTCATTCAGTACAGGACTAGATAAAGTGACCTGGTACGGACAACAATTTTCATAGCGGGAAATGATTAAAAATTTAACCGGTTCCAATTTGACAAGAACCAGTTGATGGCATAAAATATAAATTTTGGAAATGTACAAACCTGAGAAGCATTTTCAGGTCCAACTTCCAATATATTTCCTCGTTTTCCAATATTGACTTCAAGAGACATAACTAATCCTTCCCGAAGAGGGTCAATGGCTGGATTTGTGACCTGAATATAAAAAATTATAAAGCAAATGAATTCAAAACATCAGATACATGAAATTTGCAACTGTCAAGTGTGATTTTGCTCTTGAACCTCAGTGCAAACAACTTAATTATCTTGCATGGTAAACCTTGAGCATAAATAGTTGCTTAGAGTTCCTCAGGAATTAGTGCATAATCTTTTAATGTTAATCAAACTCAATCTTAACCATGTACTGCAGATATTCCTTTGGCGTCTTAAAATAAAGATGAATAAAAAAAATTGTCCAAAAAGGAGAAAAAACCCCCAAAGAATGCCAACTTAGAAAACAAAATATAGGTAACCAAGCATATAGCAAAATCAAACACTTAAAACACCATATCATTGTAGGATCTCTAGGCAGCAAAGTTATACGTTCATTAACATGATTAAAATTATAGCAAACCTGTGCAAAACGCTGCTTAAAATAATCATAAAGCATGTGTGGCTTTTGAGACAATATTGCCAATGGAATGTCATCACCCATGCAAAATGTTGGCTCCTTTCCTTGTGCAGCCATACTCTCAATGACCATCTGAACATCCTCACTTGAATAACCAAAAGCCCTAAGACATCACATTATAAAAAATAATAAGAATAGTTCAAATCATCAAATTTTGCATATTTAATCATAGACTAATTTATGGTCACTAGAAACCAACATATTCCAATCACACTATATTAATCTTTTTTTTTTATAGAAATGGGAGACCTCATTAAAACCCTCCTTCATAACCTATGAAATATAACTATTTCACAAGACATTGGAAGGAGGAAAATAGTGTCTCGAATTTTTAATGAATATCAAAGCCATATTACATTAAAGTTAACATCAATCACCCTATTGTTGCCACTTTCATACCTATACAAAAAAAACCCATAACTAACCTCTCAACCTACATACAACCCCACTCATCCAATTCCCTCTTTCGCCACTTATCTGCATCCCAATTGGCCCCTCTGGAAATATGCCTAACAATCACATCCCTATCCCTAATTAACAATATAATCTCTTTTGACATAAGACTCAATGAATCAGGACAACCACCCTGGTTTTTGATCCAATTTACCACAGATAGGCAATCACATTCTAAAATTAGTCTCCTGTTATTACACCATATAGATTCTATAAAAAGCAATAATCCCCTTTTAATTGCCAACAGTTCAGCTACTGCAGGAGGACCCTACCCAATAGCCTCGGAGGACTCCAACGTCAAGCCCCCTGAGTCTTTGAGAATCCCACCAATGCCCCCTTTTAACCAATCACCACTGATAGCACCATCCACGTACAATTTGAAGAAACCCACAGGAGGCGGAAACCATACAGACCGAGATAAAACCAAACTCTTATGGCTGCCACACTGATCCGCAACAGATGGGTCACCAATTAAACAATCAAAGAGGAGAAATGTTGGTGTTTAGCAGAAAACCAGGCCACCAATCTATACCTCGCAAGGAAGAAAAGATTAAGTTGATCCTTAGACCCTCCTTCAAAAACTAATTGATTCCTATACTTCCATATAGACCACATTACTGCTCTTGGAATAAATTTCCAGATTTCAAACTTCGAAACCAACCCCCACTACGCCTGAAGAAACAAAGCAGGAACAAAATGAATAGGAGATTGAATATTCTAAAAGCGCAAAAACCTGCACCATAGATCCCAGGACACAGAACAGGTGAAAAACAAATGAGAAACCGACTCTGGAAACAACCCGCATAAAGGACAGTAATTGTCCTCAATACCAGGAACCTACCTCTTCAACAACTCACACTTAACTACCAACATCTTATGCACAACATGCCAAAGGAAGGATTCCACCCTAGGAGGGACGAGACCACTCCAAACCATACTAACCCAATCCTGACCAGTCCCCAACGCCTCAGACCAGCCCTTTAGACAAGACCTCACCGAGTAAGCACCATCACCACACCCTTTCCACAACAAACAATCAACTCTCCTCTGATCAATACACACACTCTCCAATAAGTTCATCAAATTGAGCCACACATCCAATTCCCAATCTACTAGGTTTCTCCTCAATTTGATCTCCCAAACCCAAGATGACGAGCAAAACGAACCAAAGTCTGAAATTTCCCCCTTTATTAACAGATAAGACAAACATTCTAGGGAACCTATTCTTTAACGGCATCCGACCAATCCACACGTCATGCCAAAATAAAATAGACTTCCCATCCCCAACTTTCAAAGACAACAACTTTCGAGCAGACTCACCCAAAGCATCCTCTTTCAGCCAGCTTTGAACAACATTCTTCCACAACCAAGAAGCATGGCTAGGAAACTCCTTCAAGATAATATCATTACAATCCAAATTGTAATTACAACATATCATTTTTTTCCACCATGAATCTTTTTCAGAAGAGAATTTCCACACCCATTTACCCAAAAGGGCTCTATTCACTAACTGAAGATTAGATATTCCCAGCCCCCCCCCCCCCACATTCCTTTGGGGAAAAAATAGTAGACCACTTAACCCAATGCAACTTTTTCCTCTCAGCCGAACCTCCCCAAAGGAATCTAGCCATGATAGAGTTTAAATTTTTCAAAACCGATGCTGGAATTCTAAAAATTGACAGAAAATATATAGGCAGCGAACTAAGCATAGATTTGACAAGAATTGTTTTGCCAGCCAACGAAAGGGAGGAAGCTTTCCACCCAGTCAACAAAGACTGAAATCTCCTATCCACCGACTCCCACATTGCAGCCGAATTCCTCTGAGCATCTAGGGGAATTCCAAGATAATCCGTTGGGAAAGTGCCAACTGAACACCCAATAGAAGCAACCCAATCTTTTAACACCACCTCGTCCACATTAATACCATATACCTTACTTTTAACTAGGTTGATTTGAAGCCCCGTTAACATCTCGAAAATCAGCAGAACCCTCCTAACATTCTTCAATTGACCAACTGAGGCCCTACAAAAAATCAAGAGGTCATTTGCGAATTGTAAGTGAGAAAGTTCAAAAGAATGGCCAGGTTTCCCGATAGTGAATCCAGCAAACAGACCAAAATTAGCTGCTTTAGACAGAAGACGACTAAGAAGCTCTCCAACCAAATTGAATAATGGGGGGAGATGGAACAACCTTGTCAAAGCCATCTGGAAATCTTGAATTACTCCGTGGGAGAACCATTAACTAACACAGAAACCGTGGCCGACGAAATACATTGACGAACCCAAGAGCACTATTTTTCCCCAAAACCCATGAGATCCATAACTTTTAATAACAATGTCCAATCAACCGAGTCGTATGCTTTCCTGAAATCAACTTTGAAGGCAACACCAACTAAACCTTTCCTCTTCCAATACTCAATACCTTCATTTGTTATGAACGAACAGTCCAAAATCTGCCTACCCGAGATAAATGTGAACTGGGAAGGCCCAATTAATAACTCCATGCACCCTCTAGGTCTCCTAGCTAACGTTTTAGATAAGATTTTGTAAAGTCCCCCAACAAGACTGATTGGGCGAAAATCCTCAATGCATTCAGGACCCAACTTCTTAGGGATCAATGTGATAAAAGAGTGATTAATCCCTCTTTCCCACTATTTTCCAGCAAAGAAATCACTACAAAACCTCATTACTTCATCCTTCAGGTTCAGCCAAAATTTTTTAAGATAACTCAATTTCAACCTATTTGGCCCCGAAGGTTTGTTAGGATCAAACTCTGACACTATTCCCCATATTTCTTCCTCTGAAAATAGTACTTCCAATCGTTGAGCAATGTCTGGACTAAGTTTGGTAAAACCAACGTTTATCTCCTCTGCCTCTAGTATTTTTCGAATTATAAGCCGCTTTAAAGAAATCAAGGATGTGGGCTCCAATAACGCTCTGATCCGAACACTGCTCCCCATTAATCTTCAGGGAGAAGATAGAATTGACCCTAACTCTACTGGATGCACACTGATGAAAGAACCTGGAATTTCGGTCCCTTTCCAATAACCATTTACACCTCGACTTCTTATGCCAAATTCGTTCCTACCTATGGTAGAGCCTCCATAATTCATTTTTAGCCTTCACGATCGAGTCAAAAGAGACAGAATGCGATCCCTACTGCAAAGCCAAGTCCATCTCATGAATGGATTTCTCAAGAGCCGAGATTTTCCCTGGTAGTTCAGAGTGTCTATTTCCGGACCAAACTTTAACAACTGCCTTAACTCCTTTCAACAGGTATGTTATTCCTCTTCGTCTCCTCCCCATCTTCAATTCACCAATTTTTGCTTTTACCATTTCTTGGAAACTTTCTTCCTCCATCAGGTAATTGAATAGTTTAAAAGATCTAAAAACGTTTTGTCAACAAGAAACCTATCCAGCCTCACCACCGATTGCTCCGCTCTATTATTCCCCCAAGTGAAAGTATCACCACTCAATGGAAGATCAATCAAATTCGCGATCTGAACAAATTCAGAGAACACCCTAATTGAGTGAGTGTTTTGAGACCTAACTACTTTTTCTTCCGAATTCAAATAAACATTGAAATCCCCACCAACACAGATAGGCCAAACAGCTTGATCAATAAACGAGTATAGCTCATCAAAAAAACCTTCCTTTTCCGCTTCAATGGAAGGATCATACACGTTGACAAACCAGCACTTAGAGCCCGATTCTTTAAATTTCCCTGATAACGCAACAAATCTGTTAACGACAAACTGATCCAGTACTTCAATCTTTTAATCGTCCCATAGACTTAACAACCCACCTGCAGACCCCACTGACGAAACCACAACACATCCTTGCAATAACCTCCCTCTTAATCTCCTCAGCAAAGACGGATTCACCAATTGGACTTTGGTTTCCTGCAAAAAAACCACCAAAGGCTTCTTTTCTACGATCTTACGCTTAACCGCCCTCACCTTTTCCTTTCTCCCCAAGCCTCGAACATTCCAGGAAAGACACGAAAACTTTAACATAAATAAAATTAAAAAACAAATACCTCTACAGGACGAGACAGGGACTAACGTCCATCCCCCTCCTTAACCCCTCTTCCTGATTGTGCAAAGTTCTTCGCAATTGCTTTCTTTCCTCCCCTAAAGGTTATACCTAACTAACTTACCTCCCAAGTAGCGTTGACTTCCTCATCAACCTCCAGTAATGGCAACGTCCTGTCCCCGCCACCGAACAACACCTATCCCGTTTTCCCCCAGACCTCTTGTATACTCTCTCAAACCTCTTTTCTTTGCTGATGCCATTGACCACTAGCCGAAACATTACACTCGAAATGAAAAGCATCCCTTCCCAATTTTCTATCATCTGATTGCACCGGCAGAGAAAACACAGCTTCAGACTCCTCCCCTACTCCATTCAGACCTAACTTTTGTTTAGTCTTACCTATAACACCTTCTTTGATCAACATGTCTCTAACCTCCAGACCCTCCGAGCCATCTCCCACAAGTATCGTTGGGCTATGATCCAGAGATCCACCTTCATCCCTAATCACACCATAATTTATTGAGTACCGGCCTAGCAGGGTGTATAAACCCGATTCTCCTTCTTGTTACTTCAATAGAATTATCATCGGAACATCCCTTTTTTGGTGAACTCCTTGGTTCCATCTTGGTCAACATCCGTCATATTCCTTACAAAAAAAGTATCCTCAGTAGCCGACGTTGCCTCCAATCGGGATCTCAAAAGCATTTTCTCTGTCGATCTCGACTTAACCTGTCCTCGGCTACCACCATCGGTCACTGGTTGCTTCCGATTCCCACCAGACCCATCATTGACAGTTTCCTTCGCAACACCGTAGGAAACCGAAGGCCTATGATGATTCGTTTGGTTAAAATCGACGTTAGTTTTTTTATCCGGTTGTGATTTGCGAACCCGTTGTTGCCTCCTAGTCGCCATCTTTGAATCGGATCTCTCGGGAATAGCCATTAACCAAAGTCTGACCTCTCCTTTGGCTAATCCCAAAGTTGAGAATACATTGTATGACCCCCGGGAGCAACCTAACTCGGCTCCGAGACGATCCAGCGATTGTCATAGGAGATCGAAACATTCTAAGCCGTCCGATTTATGGAGAAGTCAACTGGGTTATTGGAGTTGAAGTGAGTCAACCAAGGTTGTGAGAATTGCAAAAATTAATCAGAAATTCAAACAACGTGCTGCAGTTACAATCCGCTGTACAACACCCCTTGAACGAAATGGGACTGAACGAGAGAAAAAAATCAGAAAATCTCAAACACCCACGGCAACGTCTAAGAAAACTGGCACGTCTAAACCACCCACCAGTTGGGTTTTAGACGCTATGAACCAGTTTGGACGATGATGCCATCGGTCGTTCTAATAGGCGCAAAACAACTGAGGAGAAGCGACGGGATCCAACCTCAGTCGATGTTGTTCAAGGGAGATTCACGGAAAATAATAAGGAAACTCGACACTAGGATAAGGGGTTTTGGTCGTGATTCTACGTTGAGCTCGATGATAAGTCGTCGTCGAAAACGGACAACCGTAGGCGGCGGCGACGACGGTAGTGAACAACGTTTAGATTTGCGTCGATTGAATGATCTTATCTCAAATCTAAGCCCAGATTTGGAAACCCCAAGAGCAGACGATCATAACTGAGAAAAAGGCGACTAATGGGGGTCGGAGTGTGGCGGTGAACGGCAGACGGTGTTCAAACAGACTTTTGAATTTTAACTCTCACCAACATGGATGAGGTTTTCAATGAAAGAAAATTTTGAAATCGTCTGGAAGAGAGAAGCGGGTGCTTCTCTCACTAGAAGTCAAAAAATGCGGCTCTTGACTTTTCCATCCCCACATTTCTCAATATTCTCATGTATTGTTGTATTATGTATAAAAGAGATCCATATTTTTTTTATAGAAATAGGTCTCATTAAAAACCTCCCTCTTAGTTGTCTCTTGTGGAATAGGCAACTAGCGGAAGGAGGAGAAGAGTACCTCATCTTATTGATAAACCATAATTAGATAAGATTACAACTTACATAATAAACTTCCCGAAATAAAATACAAACCAAAACAACCATAAAGCTCTAAACATCAACCAATCCTCTCCTTAACTAACTTGTCTGCCTCCCAATTGCAGCTCCTAGGAATCCATCTAACAATAATACCCCTAGCATAAACTAAGGCCCCAATTTCCCCAACCAAAGTACAGAAAAACGTTGGGGCAGAAAATGGCATCAAAATCCAATCAACTGTTGTTTTACAATCACTCTCTAGGATTAGTCTTCCCTTCAATGCCCATTCAGAAGAAAGGAATAAATCAATTCCTTGTTTAATAGCTTTCAGCTCGGTTAACGTAGGAGGACCAGGTCCCACAGCAATAGAAAATGTGGTTAAAGTAGAACAATTCGAATCTTTCAAAACTCATCCAATTCCACCCTGCAGCCCATCACCTCTTACCGCTCTATCAACATTGAATTTAAAGAAATCAAAAGGAGGCGGAGACCAACAGAGAACCTTCTTCTTTTTATAGGATTTAATAGATAATCTGTCTACAGGCGATGGATCCCCTACTAGTAAGTCAACCTGAATATTAGCATGAGGGAATTTAGCTAAAAACCATTTAGCCAACCTAAATCTAGAAATGAAGAACAGAGATGAAGTGTCTAATTTCTAGTTTTCAAACACCACTGAATTCTAGCTTTCCATAAAGACCATAAAACAACTCCTGTAATAAACTTCCAAATAGTAGAATACTCCCTTAGATAAGACCAAGAACAAACTAGGGAAGAAGGTTCTTGTGGCAAAACTGAAGATATATCCCAAAACCTTAAAAATCTATTCCACAACTCCTCTGTAACCGAGCAAGATATAAAAAGATGTTGAATTGTTTCCTCATACTTATGACATAAAGGACATAGAACATCTTCCAGAGTAACCCCTCTTTTCTTTAGTTCCACTCTAATCGCTAATTTCCTGTGAGTAATCTGCCATAGAAATGTTTCCACTCTAGGAGACATTCCAGATCACACCCACTTCTTCCACTGAAAAGTACCTCCAGTTCTGCTAGAAATAGTCATTCTACAAGATTTTACCGAAAACAAACCGTCACCTTTCCCCGACCACGCAAGAAAATCATCCACAGATTCAGTCAGGACCATGTTATCAATCAAAAGCATTAAAGAAATCCACAGATCCAATTCCCAGTCACAAAGATTCCTCCTTAGCGGAATGTTTCACACCCAACCATTATTTTCAAAGCCACCATATTCAGCCACTTTTCCCCTTTTATTAGTCGAAAGAGCAAAAATCCTAGGAAATTGAATCTTTAAAGAAGATCCATTGACCCAAACATCATTTCAAAAATCAATTGAACTACCGTTCCCCACTTGGATCTTCGAATTGGACCTCAAGCACTCCCCTATCTCATCCTTTTTCTCATAGTTCTTCAGAATACCTCTCCATAACCAAGAATCTTGAGGAGAAACAGCCTTGCATATTGACAGAAATAAATTACTGACATTATGCTTACAGCAAATTAATTTTTTCCACCGAGAGTCTTTCTCATTTGCATACTTCCAAACCCATTTCCCAAGCAAAACTCTATTAACCAAACTCAAGTCCAAGACTCCCAAGCCACCCTCTTCAAATGGTTGACATACCGTACTCCAATGAACCCAATGAACCCGTTTCTTGGTTGTTTCTTCACCCCACAGGAATCTAGCCATTACTGAGTTTAGTTTCTAGTTTACCTTAAACGGAATTTTGAAAATAGAGAGGTAGAAAATAGGTAAAGAAGACAACACCGATTTCACCAACACTAATCTTCCAGCCATCGATAAAGCGGCAGCTTTTCAACCTGCTAATTTGATGTAAACTTTCTGTAATACTGGCTCCCATAACAACTCTAAATTTTTCTTTGCTCCTATTGGTAAACCAAGATAAGCCATAGGAAAAGATCCCACCCCACAGCATGCTTCGAGTGCATATCCTTTTAAAATATCCTCTGCCATATTAACACCAAACAGTTTACTCTTAGACAGATTAAGGTGTAACCCTGATATTAAGCTGAACACCCTCAATACTCTCTTGATATTAAGAATTTGGGTTAAAGAGTCTCTGCAGAATAGGATTAGATCATCTGCAAACTGGAGATGTGTCAAATTAAAAAGATTCTCTTCCTTACCGATACTGAACCCTTCGAAAAGACCAAAATCAGCAGCTTTACTCAACATTAAATTTAAGAGCTCACCAACAATATTAAATAGGAGAGGGGACAAACTACAACCTTGCCTCAACCCCTTGCCCATCTAAAATTCTTCTGTTGGAGAACCATTAACTAGAACCGATATTGAAGCAGAAGAAATACAATAATCAATCCAAGAAATCCATTTGTCTCCAAAACATATTACCTTCAATAATCTCAAAATAATTGGCCATTCCACTTAATCATAGGCTCTACAAAAATTCACTTTGAAAACAATTCCTTTCTTTCCTTTTTTCCCTCCAATAATCTATTGATTCATTGGCCATAAAAGCACAATCAAGAAGCTGCCTACCTGGAATAAAGGCGAACAGCGAAGGGCTGATCAAACCTTTAATAACAGAAACCAGCCTTCTCGATAAGATTTTGGAGATTATTTTTGTATAAGCTGCCAACTAGACTTATTGGTCTGTAGTCTTCAATACCTTTAGGATTTAGTTTCTTAGGAACCAATGTAATAAAAGCATGATTTACCCCATGCTCCCAACTCCCCCCTCTGTGAAAATCATCTACAAACTTCATAAGATGATCATTCAGGATAGGCCAAATTTTTTTAAAAAACCCATGGTGAAACTGTCTGGACCCGGGGTTTTGGAACTGTCCGAATGAAACACTGTTTCCTAAACTTCTTGTTCTGAAAATTTTACCTTAAGACCATTTTTCTGCTCCTCTGATAATTTCACAAAATTAAGATTAATATCCTCTACCTATAGCGTAGCTTTTGTACTGTAATTCTCCTTAAAATAATCAAAGACAGTTTTTCAGCTTATCCGGATCAGAAATTTCTTCATCAGCCACTTTTAATGCCGAAATTGAATTCATTTTGCTTCTATTAATTGTTGTTAAGTGGAAAAACTTCGTATTCCTATCCCCTTCCTTGATCCACTTCAGTCTTGATCTCTGTAACCAAATACTCTCTTCCCTTCTGTGCAACTTCCACAATTCGTTCCTGGACAGAATCAACATATCCCGTTCTTGAATGGAAATCCCTCCTTATAACTTCAATTCCAGACCATTTATCTTGCCTTCTAATTCTGAAATATCTTCAGAAATCCTCCTTTGATTCCTATAGGGCCTTTTCCTGATCTTCTGTTTTGTTCCTTGAAGTAAAGTATATAGTCCCCTTCGACCATTAGCCTTCTTCACTTTAGACAATGAATTTTCAACCAACTCAACATACCCATCTTCCTCTAACAAGTAGTTGAATAATCGAACAGGCTTAAGTCCCCAATTGTTGCATTCTACTAACACCACTGGATTATGGTCCGAAAGTGATTTGGGTAACATTTTCTGGATCACATTTGGAAATTGATTTAGGAAGTAACCACTAATAATAAACCGATCAAGCCTTACCCAAGTAGGAGACTCTCTATTGTTGCACCAAGTATATCTTCCTCCAACTAACGGTAAATCCATAAGATTAAAATGTTGAACAAAGGATCTAAACACATCCATGGAATGCCAATTTTGTGATACACCACATTTCTCCTCTGTATCCAAATACGCATTAAAATCCCCCCTATGCAAACTGGCAGATTTAAACTCTGTACAAAACACATCAGTTCCCTGAAAAACTCCTTATCCGTCTCTACTGACGGACCATACACATTTATTAAAACACATTCAAAGTTAAACATCTTGAACTTCCCTGATAATGCTATGTATTTGTTCTGATTATGTTCCGCACTGACCTCAAAAAAATTCTCATTCCACAAACATATCAATCCACCTGCAGAACCATTGCTGGATGAAAGATACGACCTTTCAATAGATTACCCCCTAACTTCCTCCATAGACCACTAATACAAACATTCAGTTTTGACTCCTGTAAAAATAGAATGAACGACTTCTCTCTATTAACAAGTTTGGCCACTGCTCTGATTTTCTCTCTTCTTCCAAGACCTTTAATATTCCATGTGATTTCTTTTAACTTTGACATTTGAATTGAATATCATAAACTCCAAAACAAACCAATAGAAACCATCAGGATCTCCTTGAAGACCCCTTCATCTCCATCTTAAATATCTCCTCCTCTAATAATTACTGCCCCCTTTAAAGGTAATCCCCAACAAGTCACAGACCTCCCTAGTAGCAGCAGCTTCATATAGACCTCCCTAAATCTGGAAATGACTCCCTGACTAGTTCCAACGAATCCCTGACCAGTTCCAACGAATCCCTGACCATACTTCTAAACACCCTTCTATAGACTATCATAAAAGCTAATAGACACTTCAGTATTCGAGCATACACTAACTGAGCGACGTGGAGCAATTCTCAAATTTCTCTGATTAATAAGACTTTTTGACCTAGGAATACACTGAACCTGATGTTTGGTTGGAACTAGATGAATCACCTTTGCTTTAATATGACCATCCCTCTAAAGTCCTGAAGTGCTTCCCTCTTGATTCCCATAATTCCTATTCCTTACACTCGAACTTGAGAAGCTTTCCTCATTGAAGCTACACAAATTATCCTCCGTGACCTTCTTCATTTTCTTTAAACCTTCCGATTGATCAACTGAAAATTTACCCCTCTACATCCTTATGAATCTGTAAATTGGAAACGAGATCCCCATCCAGACTTCTCGTACCAACAGCCTTTTCTATATTCATTTCAGCACCTTGTTCACTTAGAACACTTCCTTCTCCCCCTGTGAATTATCTTCCACCACCTTATCCTCCCCCTCATCAGCAACAAGCATATGATTTGCAGAACTGACATTGGGTTGCAAAATAAACTTATCCCCAACCCATTTTAAATTATATGCAGGCCCACGAGGAACCATTTTCTTAATTGATGAAAAAGCAACCTCATTGTCTTCTGATTTGACTATGTCCACCAGGTCAAATGTATCTCTCAATCCCAGGCCCACGTGATTACCCTTCTGGTTTGTCCTAATTTCCAAGAAACCTGACAACCCACAATCAGAATTATCTACTGTTGACTTACTCGATTGGACATGTCCCCCACTGACTCCATTCACTCCACTGTTCTGCCCATAATTCAACCAAGAAATGAATTTAAGCCTAGCATCCTCTGTGACGTCCTCCGTATCTGCTGCCAAAGTAGGACGTCTTCAATCCCCCTCCTCAGACAAGACATAACCACTGTTCCTTTTTTTTGAAAATTTCTCCATCTTCCTCCCCGCTTCTTCTGGTTTATTCAAAATAGACCCCAATGAGATCTTAACTTTGAACGATCTGCCATAAGAGCCTATCATCACCGTATCAGGAACATCAAAAGGACTTTCCACCCTGAGCAGAACTTTCGCCGACGAGAGGTCTGATCTTCTCTCTGAATCCTCATTAAAACATAAAAACTGACCCCACTTCCCAGTAAGTTTTCTCATGAATGCCTCATTCCAACACAGTAGAGGCAATCCAAATAACTCTATCTGGCAAAGGGCCAACGAAACTCCATCCTTGTTCAGAACTGGGGCCAACCAGTCTAAGCATAAGAACAACTCTTTCTTTTTATTCATCCATACCTATGAGAACTCCTCCACCGAATTGAAAGTAATGATGCACGCATTCCATGCGTAACCCCATCTTACAACCTAAACTTCCATACCCTCTATCTCCAAAGCTTCCTTCAACGAGTCATGGTCAAAAGAAGATTTCATTATCCCTGTTAATGATCGTTTAACCCATTCCGAGTTATCTGATGGAATATGCATCTCCCAAACGTTTCTCACACCAGGTGCATTCTGCTTGTTACCCGCCAAGTTTGCCCCTGACACTGGTTCTCTTCTCAAATTATATTCAAAATTCACCACATCCTTATACGATCTACCAGCCCTCATGCTTCTCAACGACTCAGCATTCCTCCTAGTTTTTGAAATATCCCTTTCCCCTGACTTGATCTCCAACATCCTCTTCCCCTCCGCAGTTTCCCTCCTTTTAACCTTTTGATACTTAGCAATCCCTACTGAGACTCTTCTCCCATCAATCCACTTCCCATTCACGAATTGGATTGCCTTATTTCTACTTTCCTCACCAGCAAATTGGACAAATGCAAAAGTGTAATACTTATAATTTGGTTTTTCTAAAAAACGGGGGATGATAATCCTCAGAATCTGACCATAAGGACTAAAATAATCCCTTAACACCCCTCTTGAAACACTCTTACTAAGATTATCAATGAACACTGTCCATTCCTCATCAACGACATTGGACTTTTTCAAATTTACTCTCGCTCTCTCTCTACCTATCGCACTCATTCTCTCTATTTTTTTCAGCAAGAGATCCATATTTAAAACTATACTCGGTGGAAGAGTGAGAATTTGTATTAAATAAGAGAGAAGCACATCTTTTCGTGTTACTAACCCTGTATTTTGCCTTATAATATTGTCAGAAGCAGTTGGGTAGTAGTAGTAGATAGGTCTTATGAATCTTTGCAATCTACATAGAAGTTTATCTTTAAAATCCTATTAGAAGTTAGCTTCTCAGTCTATTTAAACTCTTGTAATCTCCTACTTCATGAATCATATTTTTTCTTGTGGTAACTCCATTATTCTTTCCTTCTCCCTTGATTTATTTTCTTAGATTAAACATGGTATCAGATTAGGTTTTGTTCCTGGTCAAAAAATTCTTTTTTCATCCATTGAAACATGTTGGCACATCCTATTAGTTCAACCGAGATAACCAGCCCTATTACGCATGAACATGTTGTCGACAATGTTGCTGTTACAGCGAGTTGCAGAATTTTCACCCAAGCTATATACTAAATGGGAAAAACTACTTGAAGTGGTCCCAGTTGGTTCATACCTTTCTCAAAGGCAGGGGAAATTAAGCCACTTACTTGAAGATAATCTTAGATGACTTAAGAATAAAGTGGGAGGTACATGAGAGGCTTTTCTGTGATAATAAATCAACTATCAATATTATTTTTTATAGGAATTGAAGGCCTCGTTAAAAACCTCCTTCATGATTAAAGGAGCTTGTAAAGAAACTCCTTAATCAGCGGGAGGAGGAAAAGAGTGCCTTAAGATTTCATTAAGCATTAGAAAAAACAAAATACAACCAGAGAGCCACCCCCAACATAAACAGAACACCACAAACAACCGAAAACACCCCTAAACAACAACACTGACTCAGCTTAATCCAAATTAGCTACAACAACAACCTCAAAAAAGACTGACCAGACTAAAAGCCTAAACTTGGCCCGAAAGAGCCACAAAAGCCAAAAGTATCAACTGACTCAAACCATAGAAGCCAAATTAACACAAAAGCCATGAGTTTCCACATGATAAGAATACAGAAAAGCAAGCAACGAAAACACTCTATCCGCCTTTATGCCACTTATAACTCGTCTTGTCGACTGAGACCATCCGAACCTCCAACTCCAATAACAATAATCATATGCGAATCACCTGAAACTTCCACTACTTCCCCTGCTATAATTTTCCGAAATCAAAAACATTACTGAGCCTTTAGACTCAAAACCCAATTCTTTCCCGAACTGTAAGGAATCGTTCGCTTCCTTCTTTTGAGTCTGCCCCAATGCTGGAAAGTCAGAATCATATAGGAATCTGCCTTCAAGTTCAGACAATTCTTCCTCGTGTTGCACCTTCTTCTGATTAAACTTGCTTCGGCAGTATCTAGTCTTTGGGGAACCGAATAATTCTTTTGAACTGTTTGGAGAGAACTATACTTATAGTTTTTCCCCTCCTTTGCTCTTTGGATCTGCCTGGAATTGTGCGTGAAAAAACCGTCCCTCAATTGTGATGACAAGCACAGGCTCTAGTCCAAAACCTCACCTGCTATCCCTGATTTGGTTGTTCCATCCATCCGGTCCACCATAACCCCATCCTGTTGGACTTCCTCGCCCTTGGATTTTCTGATAGCATAATTATTTGTAAGGCCCATATTATTCACATCCTCCACCACCTTTGACTTTAAACGACCATCCAAGATGGGCACATCAATTAAATAATCCTTCCTTCCCTCAATAGCACGTGCTGACATACAACTTTTCCTGTTGTCATTTTCTACCTCTCTCCGCATGATCCAGCACAGTCTCATGTTCCACCACTTCCTCGATTTTCGATTGAACCATCCCCTGACCAGCAATAATATTCCTCAGACCCATAATTATTTCCTCCCCTATGTTCCCTTCCTCCTCTTCCTCACCCAACAAGTTGTTGCCTCTAGATCTATTCCCCATACAACATAATAGAGTGTCTTCTTCCTCAGAACACCTATCGGAATTCTTCTCCTCCGATGAGTGCACGCGTCTGCCTACTTCTTCAGCACATACCTCCAACTCGGGAGACTTTACTGGCGAGACATTGACGAGCTCCCCCACCAAGGATAACGGGGAGGCAACTGCCTTATCCAACAAAGACGAGTCTACCCAGACAGAATCTGGACTGAAACAAGGATCAAACTCAGAAACATAAACTGTAAAGATCAATTCCCCGACTTTCAACTCAACGGTTTCTTCCACTCGTGCTTGGCAGTTCGTAATAATCTGAAACAAAGCCCTATCAAACGAACCTGGATTTAATGTACCTTCCTCAATGGAGATAAGTTCTCCCCATTTGTCTGCAATATTTCTGAAGGTGGAATGACTCCACAGAAACGGTGGTATCCCTTTGCACGATAGCCAAGCCCGACGGCTGCTGCTCTGAAAATTTTTCGACCACACTTCCACTTTGTCAAAACAGTTATTCAAAGCCCCAATCTGATTCTTAAGAGTATAATCCCTACTCTCTTCATCTTCAAAAATGATTAAAATAGCTAACCCGCTTAACCTAATAATTTTCGGACCTAATATGCCTTCCTTGTGCATAACAGTAGCCAACTCTTTCATTTTTATAAACTTTCTGCACCAACCTACCAAGCTATCTTTGAGAGTTAAGAGTTTATCCTTGTCAACACAACCAACAATGGGAGCCTCTGAAAGCCTAACATCCTCCACTATACTCTTGGCCTCGACTAGTTTTGGACCATAAAACTTCTTTCTCCAGAAAGCATCACGAGGTTGAAATCTCGCCATGAAAACTCTATCTTCATTACCTTGAATCCTAGATCTATCAGCACCTTTGATAGCCTTCCTCGCGTCCTGCAATCTGGAGAAGCGAACAAAGCCAAACCTACTTCCTCCCTGCTTCTTTTGTTGGGGATGAAAGAATCAACCACCTCACCATAATTATCGAATATTACCCAAAGACCTTGATGATGAAGAAATTCTGGAATATTGAAGATGATCACCGTAACGCAATTATTCCCAACAGATCTTTTCACCTTACCCGCCATAAGCAATAGTGTATGAGATTCAAAGAAAGAAAATTTTGAAATCGCCTAACCTAGAGAGAAGCAGGAGCTTCTCCCACTAGAGTTACTATCAATATTATTCATAATCCTGTTCAACATGATCGAACATAGCATATTGAAATTGATAGACATTCCATTAAGGAAAAATTGGACAATGGTCTAATTTGTACTCTATTCATCTCTACCAAGGATCAATTGGCAGATGTGCTCACGAAGAAGCAGACAAACAAGGTTTTTCAAGTAATTCTAAACAAACTGAGAATGACAAATATTCACTCACCAGCTTGAGGGGGAGTGTCAGAAGCAGTTGTGTAATAGTAGCAGTAGTAGTCTCATTTTTTAGGACTCTTTATGAAAAGAAAGATAAGTTCTGCAAGTCTTTGTAATTTAGATAGAAGTTTATCTTTTAGGTCCTATTAGAAGTCAGCTACTCGGTCTATTTAAACTCTTGTAATCTCTTACTTCAGAAATCAATTTTTTTCTTGCATTTACTCCATTATTCTTTCCTTCTCTCTAGATTAATATTTCTTACATTACAGCACATATTCTCCGATTTTTATTGTTATTAAGTCACCATCCAGAATCCGCATTATAACATATGACCATAAAGAAATCTGGAATTAAATATTTGAAGTTTTGTCAGCAATGAAATATAATCACTTAATGCAAATGCAAAAGTAATTTTTCTTCTCTATGTACCAGTGTAAATCTCGGAACCGGTATATTGTTAAATTAATGTGATTTTCTTGAGGATCAATGGGATGCTAACATATCCATGAGGTACCAGACTTATCCACTATGGTAAAAGAGTGAGCAAGAAGCACATATAACTAAATAGACCCAATAGGCTTTTTTCTATATGACACCAAATCCATGCCAATCTAATTACTTTACTGAAGCCTTTAGAAATTTTAGATCTCAGTAAACAAACTTCAATCAGCAAAAAAAAGAAATGCATCCCTTTTAGAATGATAATGTTTCCTTAGATATGAGCTTGCTTTTAACTAACAAGAACATAACTTATTTTAGCGTGCAAAATTGTAGAAGCGATGTTCCAAATCAAAAGAAAATCACCACTGGCCACGTAAGACATATCAATCAAGAATCAAACAAATCCAAATAAAGCTCTCATAAAATGATTAGTAGCTAGAGATGCTAAAGGGCTAAGAACATTAAAGGAAATAAAAGCAGTCTCATTTGCATTTATCACAGCGCCACCATGAACACAACTCAAAGTGTCTGATGGAAGTTGAATACTTACTGTTGGCGTCTTAAAGTCGTTTCACTGTCCAAAACTGTTGTGGAGAGGAAATTTACTGGCTTCAAGGGTCGCATGTTCTCACTAACCCATTTTCCATATGGATTTGCTGCAGCTACTCGCTTTTTGACCTCGGTATTCTCATATACCTATAAATTATAGAACTTAAGATGTAAGCTAGAAGAATAATAGAAAAATTACCCAACCGCCGATTGGCACTGTTATGTATTTTATTTTCTGTTATTTTAACTATTCTGGAAAAAGATAACAGAAAACATGTCTACCAAACAGATTCCTTTTCCAAAGAGAGAGGAAAAAAAGTCTCAAATTCTTTGAAGCTAGAATTTTTTGCTTTCCTTGTTTTTGAAGATAATATTTTTGCTTCTAGCACTTAAACAAGTGATTGGTGTCTATGTATTAAGAAATATAAACATATTCAAATAAATATTATAAATGAAATTAATTAATTTGTTAAACAATATACTAAATTTAACATAAAAATGATAATGTATTTTAATTATTTAGCTAAAATTAAATACTACAAAAATTAAACAAGTGATTGGTACTTATGTATTAAGAAATATAAACCTATGTATCAAGGAAATTTGTGCAGTGGTGGTGAATAAAAATGTAATTGTAATGTATATTCAGAGATGTTGCAACTTGTAATTGGAAGGCTGACGAGCTTGCAAAATCGGGAATTGGGTAACTGTTTGTAGTTCAGCCTACTAATTTGCTGTGTATAGGATGTTTGGGTTGTTTTGTAAGGGGGGCAAGTCTTGCTAATTTAGGGATATGGTTTTTGATGAGATGTCAGCAGATTGTTGGTCATTTTTTAGGTTGTATTTTGGTTGTGTATGGTTGTAATGAACTCTTGATGTACTTGGTATTTAAGGAATAAAATTTTGAGGTACTTTTTTCCTCCTTCCAATGTCCGTTAAGCTATTTTCATAGCTTGATGGGTATTTTTTTTATAAGAATAGAAGGCCTCATTAAAAAAACCCTTCATGATTAATGGAACTCTTAGAAAAGCTCCTTAATCAGCGTAAGGAGAAAAAGAGTGCCTTAGAATTTCATTAATAACAAAAAGTGTTTAGCAATTACAACACCCAAACACACGTACATAGAAATTAGAAAACCAGAAAACAACCCTAAATCATAACACTAACAACATTAAATCAACCTATTCCAGCCTTAGTTAGGGCATTAGCCTCATGGTTAGTTGTCCTATCAACCCATCTAACAACACGTCAAAAACTTTAAGCCTATCAACAATATCTTTTACAATAGAAACATAAACATCTGGACATGAATCAACATTCTTAACCCAGTCCACTGCCACCTTGCTATCACTCTCAATAATCAAACGATCCTTGATCATCCCTCGAAAAGAGACAAAGAACAATAAACCCTTTTGAATAGCTTTAAGCTCCATCAAGGTAGGAGGCCTCGGACCAGAAGACTCCTTGAAAGAACCTAAGATTGAACCAAAATCATCTTTTAAAACTCCACCTAACCCACTTCTCTTCCAGTCTCTGGTAGTAGCAGCATTAACATTCAATTTGATAAAGCCTTTGGGAGGATGAGACCAAAGGATCTTAGATACAATCGGTTTTAAAAATGAGGAACAAGAATCCCCTAAGGAATGATCAGAAATGAGTGAATCCTTAGGAATAGACATATCCTTATGCTTAGCTAAGAACCATGAAGCAAGCCTAAACCTTGCTAAGAAGAATAATTCGGCCTAATCTAACTTCCCCCCTTCGAACACAATAGAATTCCTTATTTTCCAAGTGGTCCAGAGGACAACCCTTGGAATAAATGACCAGATAGCAGAGTTGGTCTTCAAATCATTCCATGCTAGGAGAAAGCTTTTAGCATTTGCATGAAAAACATAATTGAGCCTCCAAAACTTCATAAATTTATTCCATAAAGACCACACAACAAAACAAGTAAAAAATAAATGAGAGGAAAACTCTTCCACCATCTTGTAAAGAGGACATAAATCATCTTCAATACCCTGAGCTCCTCTTTTAACCAGTTCTATCTTTACTGTCAGCTTCTGATGAACAACCTGTCATACGAATGACTCCACTCTTGGAGGAAGCAGACCCCTCCAAATTACATTTTTTCCAAAAATAGACCTCCTCCGAACCCGAAGAACACAATTTAACACAAGAACTAACAGAATACACCCCATCCCCAGTGCCTTTCCATATCAGAACATCATTAGATTCTATAAATAGGGAGAAGTTCGAAATGACTGCCATCAAATTAGACCACTTTTCAAATTCCCAATCATTCAAATTTTTCTCAATTGAACATCCCAAAACCAACTCATAGATCTATATTCACCAAATTCAAATAATTTGCAATACTTGTTTGAGGAAACAGAAAACAGTCTGGGAAAAATGACCAAAAGAGGATAATCCATAGCCCAAACATCTTGCCAAAACCGAATAAACTTTCCATCACCAACTTAAAAACTACACATGCTTCTAAACTTAGAACCAATAGGGTCTTCATTGAAATGGTTATTTACCACAGATCTCCAAATCCAAGAAGCTATAGGAGGAACCTTGTTGTCAAACTGTAATAAAGATGAATCAATGTTATATTTACTACATATAATTTTCCTCCAAATAGAGTTTCTGTCATTTGCAAACCTCCAAGACCATTTCCCTACAAGTGCTCTATTCATCGAGTTAATATTTAGAACACCTAGGCCACCCTCATACTTTGATTTACACACAGTGGACCAATTAACCCAATGTATCTTGCTTTTACCATTACCCCCTACCATAAGAAATTTGACATAATTGAATTGAGGGTTTTGTAAACCGAGGCTAGAATTTTAAACAATGACAAGAAATAAGTTGGAAGCGAGCATAGGACCAACTTAACCAGTACCGACCTCCCTGCTAAAGAAAGAGAGGAGGCCTTCTAACCAGCAAGTTTGTTGTAGAAATTTTTAACCACTGGATCCCAAAGAGCTGAAGAATTCCTATTAGCACCAAGAGGAAGTCCTAGGTAATCTGAAGGAAAGCACCCAACAGAACATCAAATAGTCCTTGCCCACTCCTGAACTTCCTCTTCATTCAAATTAATACCAAACAGTTTGCTTTTCTTTAGATTCAACTGTAGTCCAGACATAACTTCAAACACTCTAAGAACCCTCTTCAAATTCAAAATTTGCATCTTCGAAGCTCCACAAAAGATGATAAGATCATCAGCAAATTGCAAATGTGTTAAATTAAGAGACCCCTCCTCCCTACCTATAACCAATCCAGAAAATAATCCCTCTGAAACTGCCTTTAGTAATAATAAATTAAGAAATTCCCCTACTAAATTGAACAACAATGGCGATAAAGAACAACCCTGGCGAAGACCCTTTGCCATTGGGAATTCCTCAGAAGGAACCCATTAACCAATACTGAAACGGTAGTTGTCGTAACACATTTCCTAATCCAACCACTCCATCTAGAACCAAAACCCATCTTCTCCATTACTTTGAACATAATAGGTCAATCAACTGTATCATAAGCCTTTTTGAAGTCAACCTTAAAAACGCATCCCTTGAGTCCTTTTTTCCTCCAAAAATATATTCCTTCATTAGCAATAAGAGAACAGTCCAAGATTTGACGACCGGGGATGAAAGCAAGTAGCTTGATGGGTATGAAGGGAGGTTTTAACGAGGCCTCTCATTTTTATAAAAAAAATATTATAAATGAAATTAATTAATTTGCTAAACAATATATTAAATTTAACATAAAAATGATAATGTATTTTAATTATTTAGCTAAAATTAAATACTACAAAAATTAAAAAGGTAAACTAGAAACAAACTGGAAAAAAAATAAAGTAAATAACAATACTTCAAGACTATAATATTATATTACATATTATTTAAATGATCTCTCTATATGGTAGCAATGAAGAATAGTATCAAGTATTATTATTTAAATATATGCTAACATTATAATATATCCTCTGATATAGTTGAATACTTTCTTTTATTATTAATTAAACTAAATTAAATTTAATACTAAATAAAATTATTTAATAATATCATTTTAGGTTATATTAAAATAATGTATAATATAGAATTAATTTTAAATATGAAACATCATTTTTTTTTATAGGAATTGCAGGCCTCGTTAAAAACCTCCTTCATGATTAAAGGAGCTTATAGAGAAGCTCCTTAATCAGCGGAAGGAGGAAAAGAGTACCTTAAGATTTTATTAACCATAGAAAGAACACGATACAACTAGGGAGCCACCCCCAATATGAACAAAACACCAAAAACAACCACCAACAATCCTACCAGAACCAGCCTAATCCAACAAAGCAACAACAACAGCCTAAAAAAGACTGGCCAAACAAAAAACCTAAACGAGGCCCGATAGGCACTCAATCAAACAAAACAACCAGAAAAAAGCCAAGGGTGACAGCTGACTAAAACCATAAAAGCCAACTTCTAACTCAAAGGCCACGGAGCTTTCACATGAAAAGAAAACAAAAAAAACACGCATATGGCCGCCTTTCCACCACATCACCACGTCTTGTTAGCTAAAGACCATCCGAACTTCCAGCTCCAGACAAAAAGCATGGTGTAGATCACCTGAACCTTCTACTCCTTCCCCCGCCATCGTCTTCCGACAATAGATACACTACTGCGCCATTAGACTCACAACCCAAATCTTTCCCAAAAGGCAAGGAATTGAACGTATCCTTCTGTTGAGACTGCCCCAATGCTGGAAAATCAGATTCATAAGTGAATCTGCCATCAAAAACAGACACCTCTTCCTCCCAATGCACCTTACTCTGATGGCTCTTGCTTCGGGAACCCCTATACTTTCTTTTAGGAGCTGTAAAATTCCCTTGAAAAAAATGTTTAGCTCTAAATTTGTTGCCAGAACAGCCCTCGTGAATCCCTTCCTCCACCTCCCTTATCTCAACCCGACCATCCAATATGGGGAAATCATTAAAATAATCCTTTGAGCCTACAAAAGCACATGCAAACTCACTATTTTTCCTAAAGGCAACTTCATTATCCCTCTCCACGTGAACCAACAGATCCACTTTATCCTTTAGGCTCACATCTTCCAATTCCTTTGACACTAAGAGACCATCATGTATGGGAGAATTAATTAAAAAATCCTTACTCTCCACAAAACCACGTGCAGGCAAACAAGTGTCCTTAAAGACATCCACTGCTTCTCTCTCTGCATGCACCAGCAATGTCTTGTGTTCCCCCACTCCCTCCATTTGGGAAAGAACCATCCTCTGACCCCCAATGTCGCTCCTCGGACCCATCATCAAAGCCTCTCCTATGTTCATGACCTCCACACCCTCACCCGACAGGATGCTGCCTCTAGCACTAGTCCCCAAACAGCAGAAAAAATTTTCTTCATTCTCATAACACCTCACGGCCGACTGCACCTCCGAAGAGTGAATGGAACTTCCAGCTTCTTCAGAACCCTCTTCCAGCTCAGGAAACTTAACTGGAAAGGCACCAACGAGCTCCCTTACCTTGGATAACGGGGATACGACTGCCTCTTCAAAAGAAGACGACTCTACCCACTTAATAAAAATTATGCACCATCCTAACAAGCTGTCTTTGAGAGTTGAGAATTTACTGTCGTCAACAGAACCAGCAATGGGAGCCACCATGTGACTAACATCCTTCCTTACATTGTTTCCCTCGACTGAATAAGGACCAGAGAACTTCTTCCTCCAGAAAACATCACGAGGAAGATATCTCGCCATGAATACTCTAATTTTGTTGCCTTGAATCCAAGATCTATCAACACAGTTGATAGCCTTCCTCGCGACCTCCAGTCTGGTGAAACGAACAAAACCAAACCTACTTCCTCCCTTGCTTCTTTTATTGGGGATGAAATCCACCACCTCGCCATATTTATCGAAAAATAACCAAAGACCTTTGTAATGAAAACTCTCTGGAATGTTGAAAATGATCACAGTGACAGTTTTTCCCAACCGGAACTCTCACCTTACTCGCCATTAAGACAAATGATAAGGAATGAAAATAGAAAAACTTATCTAAAACACCTGATTTTTAGAGAGAAGGAGGAGCTTCTCTCACTAAGTACTCCAAAATAGAGTTCTTCGCTTCTATATGAAACAACATCATTTAATATTATTAGATATGTTACATAAAAAATATTATACAATTTATTAAATATTAATTATTTTAAATTTTACTATGAGATAATCTAAAATTGCTATTAAAGTATTTTGGTATAATAATTAATTTCTCTAAAGACTAAAATAAATTGTATTATTGAATATAATTTCAGTATATTAATTCACATTACTATTCTAAATTAAGTATTACATCTTTACACTAATTAACTAATCACATATCTAACATTACATTCTATTATAACATTATTTGAAAGTTATTAAAGTGAAAGATTCAAGATTACTACAAAAGTATCAAATAATATGCTTAATAATAAGATACTTTTCCTTAATAAATAATAATATAAATGTTATTATCATATAATTGTTTAAATCTTACATAGCAAATTGAATTATTACATTTTAAAAAATATGTATTTCAAAAAGCATGACAAAATTACAAACATGTTTGATGTTTACAAATTTTTTGAAACAAAACAAGTTCTTTTAAAAAAATTACAATTATCAAATAACCCCATAGAATGCTCACATATACATATATTTTGGGGGGGGGGAACTAAATAATTTCTTGAAAATAAATTATAGGATGCAAAAACATACCATATCCCAGTATGACATATAGGTTGATTTTAAAAGACAAAAGGCATATTTCAAAATAAACCAAACAATTTTTTAATAGTTAATAATTAACTGACCAATTACCACTATAATCATTATGAACACACTTTCAATGCAAAAGTTGGTCATACACCATATCAAACCACAATAAGTTGCAATACAAACCTGACCACTTAATAAATCAGCAGTTATCATCATGCCGGGACCTAAACGACCCTTCATAATAACTTTTGAATCATCCACCGGTAGAACACCAACCTAATAAAAGAATAAACATTGGTCAATGTTCTTATACAGTGATCCAAAACCATAATTTAAATGCATAAATCATCAACAAGGTAGGAAGCTAATTATATACGTGTCAATTTAATATGTAACAAGATATTATAAACTACGTGGAGCAAGAAGAAAAAAAT
Organism: Hibiscus syriacus; assembly: GCF_006381635.1. Taxonomy (NCBI): domain Eukaryota; kingdom Viridiplantae; phylum Streptophyta; class Magnoliopsida; order Malvales; family Malvaceae; genus Hibiscus; species Hibiscus syriacus. The sequence continues at coordinate 771,022 of NW_024062855.1, read as the reverse complement.
AATGAAAGTTGAGTTTATTGGACATTTAAAATAGCTCAGACATGCCTCAGATGCAAGTCACTAAGGATCAAAACACACCTGTGTCGAGTTCAGAAAAAAATAATGAAAGTTGAGTTCAACACATGCCTCAGATGCAAATCAACCTAATATACTATAAACTATTGCTTAAAAGATCAATCATAAAGAATAGCAGTCACCAAGGATCAAAACACACCTCAGATGCAACATATACAACATTGTCAATTGTCCTCCAATACCTAGCAGGGCGAAGTCCATTCCGATCAAGATATGCCCCAACGGTTTTTCCATCACTGAACCACATGAATTAAAATAGTAAGTATCAGAAATTGGAACAAAAATGGGGGGAAAGGTGAGAGGAAAGTGCAAATAAGTAACATAAAATGCATATGGATTTATGAGCCAAAGGTTTAACCCAAACTGTACAGTTGAATTTAACAATCTGATCTCATCAAAAACACATTTCTTTCTTGAAAATAAATTAGGAACTCTAATTACTATTTATCTATCATTTTCTTTGTTCTACTGGATAGACACCAAAAGAGAAGTATATTACAGATCAACATAAACAGCAAATCCACTTAACATGGTAGACCATAATATCAGAAGTGTGTTTTTTTTTTGGATAAAAATATGGAAGGCCTCGTTAAAAACCCCCTTCATAACCTTCAAACTACATCTGTAGCTTGACGGACATTGGAAGGAGGAAAAGAGTGCCTCAAATTTATTACTGAAATACTTATAACAATACCAGTACAATACAGCCAATATCCACAACAATACATAACCCGACCAACACATAAAACACCCAATACAACGACCACCATAAAAACAAAGACTAAACAAAAATACCCCCCTACGGGACAATATCAACCAATTCCAGCCTTAGCCAGCCCATCCGCCTCCCAATTGGCGGATCTCAAAGTGTTAACCACAATCCTTAACACAGAGGTCAGATTAACCAGTCTTTAAAGTTTGAGGTATTTAATTTTCCCATTAAAATAAAAGAGGACATATATAGCTATCACTCAATTCAAAATATGTTTCATTCCATCAAAGGAATACAATGTTCATGATCCACCAGCTATTAAGTGTAATCATAGAGATACAAGTCAATGATTGTTAACAGCAACGACAGAATACATATGCATAAATGCGAGCGAGCATACACAAACATGTATCTATGTATGTATCCATGCCATTCCACCAAAATCATGCATTTCATAAAATATGCTGTTGACACAAGACCAAACTGCTTTACTTGTTCGAGACTTCTAGTTAATTTAAAAGATTAAGACCCACTATAATTACTAGGAGACATTGGCAATAAGACTAGAAATCCCCTAAAAGGGTATACAAGTCCCTGAAAGCATTACCTAAACAGGAGCAAGGCAGGCCCATCCCAAGCTTCCATCTGACCCTTGTAATAGTCATAAAAGTCTACAACCTAAGGTAAAACAATTAACTTAGTATTGTCTGCATATTTAATCCGCTAGTAATGAGAAATAGGATAATTAGAGACATGTTACAAATGGGATAAAAACACTATCAAAAATTGACTGTGAAAGCACCAAAAGGAAAAAAAGAATGAAACAGTATAGGATATTGGTGGGGCAAAATTAAGAGTTGTAAAATCAAGAGGAATCATTAAACTGACAAAAAAATGATATATACTTGATTAGCTATCTGATTTACTTATGCTAAAAAGTAATCTGGAATCGAAACAACCTGGCTAAAACTCAGAATTTATTATACTTAGCCAAAGAGAAGAAATTTTGTTTACTGAAGAATAATAACATTGCCCCCCATAGCAGAATTTATAAGCAACTTGAATAATCAGCAGTCTCAAGCAAATACCTCAGGATATTTAGCTGTCAATGTGGGATGATTCTTGTATGCCTCTGGGACAAGAATCATGAGAGCTTCATCTGGACTACGGCCACTTCGTATCAATAACTGGACAAAATAAAGAGAATCATTTCAAACTCTCCAACAGCTCATGCACGAAAGTGATTATAAGCATGTGGGAAACATGGTTTTGCAAAAAAATTATGATGGCTCAAATGCAGAAGCATACTTTTGGCACATCCTAGTGAATGTATCGATATATAATACCACTAGGAAATGGTTATTACTCCACGAAAGCTGAAGCAATGAAAACATTAGTTCCATTATGTACCTCATCCAAATTCTCCCCATAATTACACTTTTAGACCATCAAACTCCCAGCGTAGTATATAGTAATTGAATGAAAAGGTTTGCTTAGTGGACAACCAAGGCTGAAATAAAAGCTAATATAGAACCCATTTTGCAACACTTCTAGGCCCATGGTTCTATACAACACTGAAAAGGCCTTTGCTAAAATGCAAACTGCAAGACATTCTATCACATCAAACTGAGAAAAATAATTTCACCACTTTACCCTCATATGAGCACTTTAGGAGATAAAAATTATCCATAACGGTTTTGAGTCAAGTAAGGATTTGGCTTAATCAAAAGTTTATTGCTGAAGGATCATTTCTAGCCTTTTAACATTTGCACACAAGAACCTATTCCCTCCACAAAGACGCATAGTCTTATCTTCCCCAATACAGCCCAATCACAAACAAGGAAATAGTAATGCAATTCTATCAGTATATATTTAACTGATGGAAAATTTTCATTTGTTGTATTTCCAATAAGTAAATGTCACCCTTATTAAAAGAAATTACCAGCTTGTGCCAGCAGTCAAACTAAGAATCAGATTTCACAACTACAACATATTAGGTAAAACAAAAGGAAATCCTATTTTTTATGGTAAAAAGAAGGTCAAGGCCTAAGGGAATTAGGAAGGTGAGTTTGCATGTGCTGGAGATCGAACCATCAGAGCTTAGCTCTAGGTTAACCAATCATGATACAGTATAATTCCAATAGTATACTACAGCATTGCAGGAATCCACCTCCTGAGATAGGTGGGTGAACCATCAGAGATTAGCTCTAGGTTCACCAATCATGACAGTATAATTCCAATAGAATACTATGACATTAATCAAGTTTATAGCTCATACTTCAGCTGTACTATCAAGATTTGCCGAGTCAGATGCCTTTGGGTTACCAAAAGGGCGAATTTCATTTTCCCTTCCACGCCAAACAGGGGCCTTCAAAGAGGTTTCACGAGATTGCATCCAATTCAAGTTCCCCTGCATATGTTTCAGAGTAGAACACAGAGAATAAACCTTGTTCATCAATCATATTTTTCATAATGGAAATAATATTTTTAGACAAACATGAAATTTATAGAGAAACTAACTTGTACGGTATTGATCTCTCCGTTATGACCAAGAAACCTCATTGGTTGAGCAAGAGGCCATCTAGGACTAGTATTTGTACTATACCTTCGGTGATAAATGGCAAATGGAGACTTATAGAGTTCATTCTGAAGGTCAGAATAAAATAACCCAAGAACTTCTGAACGAAGCATGCCTTTGTAAACAATGGTTTGATTGGACAAAGAACAGAAATAAAGATCACTTCCCCAAGTCTCTGAGGCAGTTGCTCTTTCAATTAGTTTTCGGCAGATGTATAGTTCCCGTTCAATGTCATCGATGTTCTCTTCCTTGACAACTCTAACAAATATCTGTTGTATATTGGGCATGGCTTCTTTCGCATAAAAACCAACCACTGATGTATTTACAGGAACAGACCTCCATCCAAGCACCTCGAGACCCTCTTGTCTAAAAATATTTACAATAACTACAGAAGCAATAAGAACTAGTCAAAAACTAGAATAGATTAAATGAAACAGAAATTAGAATATATTGTACAGATTTGAGAAAATCTATCTCCACGCGATTAACACTCTCTGTATGTGATGGAAACCCACAAAGGCTACAAAACTAGAGGTAATAAATAAGTACATAGGAAGATATGTCATATGTGTTTGCAAAAGCTATTAAGTGATTAAACTGTGTTTTGATACCTCTTTGAAGATGTTTAATCAATTTGGAACTAAATCTTACATCCAATTAAACTGATCTATCACTCCACTTCATCTTAACAAAGCCATAATGATGGCTAACAGAATAATATGGTTAGGAAATGAGTAGCTCTTTAGTTCAAAATTAAATAAGAACCGACATATGAGGAAATTGAAAGAAAAGAAAAATGAGTTTAAATCTCTTAAACATGTGGATTACAAATATTAAAGGAATTTAGTTCTACATCTATTTCATTGGTTTCATTTTTAGTTGGGTACCAATTCTTTATCTTAATTCCAAAACAAATGCAGCAACAAAAGCTTGATCACAACAATTAAATTTACAAAATTCAACCATAACTGAAATTCGAGTTTCTCAAATGTTCACATGGGTTCTCAAAGAAAAATATCTAATTTGAATTACACATTAATGGTCCATCAAAAGCTTGATCATATTAATCCTCGTTGGAAGTAAAGGGGAAAAGTCAAAACTAGTTTCTTCTTCCCTTCTTATAAAGTTTCCTTTAATTTCTACTCAAAACCTTACACAGTCAAAATTCTAGATGAATACACACCTGCTAAACCCTTAGAATACAGCACCCACTACCACTGAATACTGATATCTGTTTTGTAATTTTCATGCCATGATCAAATTAGTTCAATATATAACTTTTATCTCAGAACTTGTGTCCATACTCCAAATCATAATAAGTTCTAGCCCACATTTGGAAACTAATGGCTCTACAACATCCCAAGAAGTCCTAGTAGCTCTCATCGTAATCCTTGATCCTTATTTATCATAACTAAATCCCAATTGGGCTATTTTATATCTACATGAAAGATCAAAAGCTTCACTCATATCTGAATAATATTCAAAATTAAAGTATCAATACAATCCGTTCATACATGTGCCCCAATTCTAGGAAACATAGAAAAACAAACCAGCTGATGTAATTAAGGTCAATAATTACCTTTTTTGGCTTCTTCTATAAGGCTATTGTCTTTGGGAAGAAAAATCATCCCAACACCAGTGTGCAACTTATCAAAGGATGCCATTCCTTGATTTTCAGCCCAGTTGTCAAATAGATCCCAAGGAATTGAAGTCATCAATCCTGAACCATCGCCAGAATCATTATCTGCTCCACAACCCCCACGATGCTCCATGCAACCAAGAGCTATAAGGGCATCCTTAACAACTCCGTGTGATGCTTTCTTTTCCAAATTGGCAATGAATCCAACACCACAAGCTCCTCTTTCTGATATTATGTCCTCTAAATTTGCAACCTAAACAAAATTCAGATCATAAGGAGAGAAAAGAGATCACATGAAAACAAAAGGTTTTCCATACCATCTTGAAACAAAACCAAGAGAAAATATCAAAAACAAATACAAAGTAAAAGAGATTATAAACAAATAAAACTTCAAATCACAGGGATCATGTATTTCTTCAGGCAGTAACTAGGGGAGAAAATAACAACTCTATGATAGTATAATCATATCGGATGAGGCAATAAGTGGTGGAAGATGTAACATCACTCTTTCACCCTCATACCTCGAGTATACATATCATAAGGTATACCAAACCTAAACATGATCCTAGATACTCAAAAAATGAGTCATTCCACCCATGACACAGAGTATTGGTTACAACAACATAAGCAACAAGTAGTGGTTAATAGTCCAGTACTCCTCCTACGGTATAGGAAACTTTGTCAACCATCAGCAAATGAACACTCTGGAAATCATATTGAACGATGAAAGATGAAGAAAACCTTCTATAGGACACATTGACGTCCATTGTAACTACTGAAACTCGAGCCTTAAGAAAGGACTTCAAATAGTAAGCATCGTATGTTTATTACAGTATAACTCGTGCTACTTAATTCTATGAAATCACGTAGACTTTAGACGACAATAGTACATAGTATTACATGAAAAACTAAAAACTGAGTACTACTTTGATTTAACTCCTCATTAACAATAAGCGGTTTGAATTGTTAATTTTCCAATTAACTTTACTTTCAAGGGGTAAGAAAATGATCAAGTAATTCGTATGAGAAAACAAACATTTTTAAGAAAAGGTAAAGCCTTTGGTTCACTCGTAGCCACGCAGTTGTTGGGTTTAAGTCAAAACAAGAAAACAGCAGAAAATAAGATTGATAGAGAGTGGAAATTCCACCTTGGGTTGAGGAGCGGATAATCGATGATCAGAATCGGTAGCAGTAGTAGTCGGAAGATGATGGAGAACGGCCCCGACAGAATTGTTTGCGGAAGCGGAGGTTGAGAAGTGGCGGATAGAGCGAGTGTTGAGGGAGAGGTGGAGTCTCCGCCTGGGAGTAGTGGGTTTGGATTTATTAGAGTAGAAGCCGAGGAAGTCGACGAGGAGAAAGCCATTGTCGGCGGGGAAGAGGGGAGTCTTTCGGTGAAGAAGAGGAGATAGGGAATGAAGGTTAGCCATGATTGTGGGGATGGGGCGGATAGAGGAATATAAATATTTACGTGGATTTGAATGAAAGAAAAAAAAAGGGAAGAATTGAAGGATAAACAAAAACCAAAATGGGTGGAGCAGCCAAGCCACCCGCTTCTCCACTTCCCTCCTGTCTACTTCCTGCTTTCCTTCCGCTTCTCATTCATGCTTACGTCATTCATTTTGACTTTCTGTGGTAATCCTCTGTTACTCGCCACACCTTACTATCACTTTTTTTTTGGTTTTTATTATTTAATTATGTTTTAAAAATTATATTTAATTGGTTTTATTTTAATCACTGATTATTAAAAAATTAACAGTGATGCAGATGCATATGTATATGTAGAGATATAATTTTTTTCAAAACTAATTTTGCATATTAATTAATATACTTATTAATATTGTTATTATTATTATTATTATTATTTTATTAACAGTATTTTATTTTACATTTTGTAGGCCCAATATATTATAAACCCGAAGTCCAACAAAGCCCAAAATCCATTTAGCCTACCAGGAATCAATGCAGCCCGCTTAGCAACAAAGCCCACCTGGTTTCAAGCCCAGAACGAAGCTCGCATGAGCCCAAACCCGGCTAGGGTTTTCACCCTTAGCATCAGTCGTCGCTCATCATCAGCCGTTGGATCTATGGGAGATCCAATTGTTTGCATGCATCATCAGCTAGGGTTTCTGGACCCTCTCCACTATCGCTGCTCATTCCTGACCGTTGGATTTGTGTTTGATCCAACGGCCCAAATGAGATAGAGCCATAGGGTTTCAACATAACCCTATCTTCTACCATTCAACCGCCATCATTGCTACCTCCTATTGCACTATCGACTGCCGCAGTCTGCTCCTGTCGCCATCGTCGTTTCAACCTGTCATCAACATATCAGTCAGATCACTATTAGGCCAAGAAAATAGTAAAAAAATCCTAAATATTTTTTTACTTGTATAAAGACAAAATAAAGTCAAATCTGAGGCTATCAACTCAAAATAGGTCACTCATATTCTAACTCAAAATAGGTCACTCGTATTCTATCTTCTCGGTAGCAGCACAAGTCATCATCAACCATCAACATGCAAGAAGATTAAGAAGAGAGAGAGGCGATTCGAAAAAAAGAGGAAAAAAGACAGAGAGAATTCGAACAAGGCCAAAAAATAAGGGGGAAAAGAGAGAAAAGTGAACCAAAAAAACTTTCGAACAAAAAAATACCTTTTAAATATATCTAACCATTGGAAGCCTCACTGGAACCAAGAAATCCACCACCTAAGGTAAAACTTTTTCCTTTTTTTAGATTTTTAGGGTTTTGGATGTGGTTAATTTTAGGATTTTGGGTGTTCAAGGGATTGGGTTTCAAAGGAAAAAGAGAGAAAAGAGCAAAGGGTTTTCTTTGGTTTGGTTTCCCATGCCATCACCACTGATTTACGACAACTGTGAATTTCAAATTTTTCCCCACGACGAAGAAAGGAGGAGAAGAGAGTTTAGAGCTTTTTTCTCTCTCTCTCTCTCTCCCATGGCCTAAAAAGAAAATGAAAAATGAGAGTGGGTAACCGATTTTGGCTTAGGTTTTATCCATATATATTGTGCACAAAATGACGTAGTTTCGGGGGGTAAACGAGTATTTTGGGAGTTTTTTTAACCTCATTCGGACCTCTTGTGTTTTGTAATCTTCCATTTTGGCCATTAAATAAAGATTATTGCATGTTTTGTTTCAAGCTTTAACTTTTGCCATGTTCATGTTTTAGTCACTACCTATCCATTGTTTATTTTGTATAAATGCCTATTGTAACAACTAAATTATGGATTTAATACATTTCAGTCCTCATAAATTTGTTTAAACTCTTGGATGTTGATTTAGCATAGTTTTATTTTGGTCACTATTTTGTATGGATGCCTTTAGGTAGAATTGTTATTTACCCTCCATGTTTCTGGTTTAGTCTATTTTAGTCCTTAATATTATTTATGGTCTATTTTTGTTTCCAGTACCTTTATTGTTTAGTCTGTTCGATTATGGCTCTTGTTTGTTATTGGTATTGTTGTTTGGTCCTTCAAGTCATTGTTAATATCATTTTGGTCCTTTGAATCACCAAATATGCCTAGTTTATGTTGTTTGTATTCTAATATGTAATATTTCCTTGTTTTTATTCTAGTCATTTATGTATATAGATAAATATTTTGTATATTATGGTTTTATATTAAGTAGATATCATTAGCCCTTTTTGTAATAGATATTTCTTTTTTATATATATATATTTCAATTCATATTTATTTTTCATCATACTCGTGTATTTATTGATATTTTACTCGAACATTTTCGAGAACACTTATTTGTAGAATGGGAATGGAAAGCATTGCTTGATCGAAGTAGTGTAATCTGATACGACGTTCGAACGAAATATAAACTTGAAGAACTCGAGCTTTTATATATATATATATATATATATATATATATATATATTTATTAAAATGATAATAATACTTTTATTTTTATTTTATGTTTTATAATATATTATTTTTATTTTTATCTTTATTTTTTATTTTGTTTTATTTAATTTTAGTATTGACGATGTATGTTTTTGAAAAACCATAAATTATTTCATGCAAATTTTGATATTAATATAACATTTTAAATAATTTAAAGATATAATATTCTTTTACAGATAAGAAATATGTGAGATAGTTTTCCCGATGGAGGATTGCAAATCTCTATATTTCTTTTTAAGACAAAGAATTTTCTTTAATAATTGATTCAGAATAAATTATTCAATGTTCAATAAAATGATCGTACTTTAAATATTGATTTAAATTTATGATGTCCACCATTTATGACAACGTGTAAGCGATTAGTACCAATATTTTTTGACGTTGTGGGGGTGCTTATACTTCCCCATACGTAATCGATTCCCAAACCTTTTAAAAATAAATTTTTGGTAACGCAAACCAATTTGTGTCTTTAAAATGATTTTTTTAAAATTGTTTTAAAAGGCGTTTTTAGGTATTCGACCTACCTAACCCAAAAGGTCGATAGCGGCTCCAATTCGTGATAATTTATTCAACATCCCAATTTTCTTAATAAAGTCATGATTTTTTTAAAACAATTTTTTTTTAAAAATGGTTATGACAGGTTGATGACTCTGCTGGGGACTTTAGAGAGTCAAGTTGTCAGTCGCTTATACATTGTTGTTGTGGTGGAAATCATGAGTTTGAGTCTTTAGATAATTTATGATCCATTTATTGAAGTTTTTTTAATTTCTTTATTTCTTTAAATCATCGTACTAAAGTTTTAATTTATGTTTTAAACTTTGTCAATGTTTTTTTCAAGTTTTTTCATTTTCCTTTTGAGTTAAAGGTTTGTACGTTTCTCCTCACACACATCACGAGCATTTACATGACATGAGCTCTAGACCCGAGCTTCGTTCCAAGTAAGTCAGGGTGAATGCTTTACTCTTGTAAGAATTTATTCTTCATATGAGTTTTAGTAAATAACCACTAAGATACATATGCCTTATACCTTCGTAGGGATTTATTCCTCGTATGGGTATAAGGAAGTGAATCCCTTCGAATTGAACTCAGTCTGTTTATGCCTATAATGGGTTAGCATTGAGGGTTTGGTAGCCTAAGGGGGTACCAACAACAAGGACAATTCGAGTATCTTTTCTAGCTAGAGCTGATACCATGCATGCATTGAACCATAGAACTGTTACCCTAGGTATAACTATACCGAACCTTTGTCCGTCAATAGGTGCCAATGTAACACCCCCAACCCGTACCCGACCCGGATACGAGTCCGAGGTGTCACATTGACTTTTCAAACTTTGACTCATGAAAAAAACTCGAGAAAATTTAAAACTTTCATTAAAGTCACAGCGGTTTGTTTAACTCAATCAATTAGTACATGTCAACTATATTCAATATACACAATACATCTAATTCAAGACATCTTTTCTGATCTGATCTTCGGTAAGAAGTAACTGACCGATCTTGCTCCTTTTCACTTTTCTTCTAGCTTTTCAGAACCTACGTGTGAAACACTCACGCGCTAAGTCGATGACTTAGTGAGGCATAAAAAACATATAACCACTACTAATGCATTCATAATCTATACTTATTATATCATACAAAATCATACATTCTGTCATGCAACCACTATCCACTTGTACACACACAACATTCACATATTCTTATAACAGGTTTCATAGCACAAAACATGTAAATCATATGTAAGGTATTTATTATTATCTCTTTATTAGTCTTATTTTCGTTCTTTATCTTTTTGTCATATGTTCTTGCATCAATTCCTCTTAACTAAGCTATATACACATCATCATATCATATATATCACTTCACACCATAAAGATTACAAACCAATCACATACTATCATGCAAGGTTCTTTTATATTATTTCCTTTATTAGCCCATGTACACATGTGAGAACCATAGATATGTGAGTCTATAGAGGTTGTGCACTAATGTTGTCACCACAGCTCGTATAATTGCACCGAAGTACCACGTAGAATTGCACCGGAGTGCCGCGTAGAATTGCACCGTAGTGCCATATAATAATGTCCATAAGGACCACATATCATTCCTTAAGAATCATATACATATACTAGGGATCAAGTATGTGTCTCACAAGACTTCACACATGTTCCAAAGAATATATATATATCCCGAAGGACTGCGTAGACCCTCGACTCTTGGCATGCCAACTATACCTCTAGCTCTCAAGACACATAACATGGGCATTTTCTTTTATACTTATCATTTCACATAACACATAGTTCACTTTCACATATCGCATAGCTTATATAACTTTTCGTGTCATTTTACATTTCTTGACACCTTGCTTACATTCTATTATTATGACTTTTCATAATTACATATACACAATCTTATAGTTCATTCGCATGGCTCATCATAAATTTTCATAAGATCGCACCCATTCACGTAGTTTATTTCCATATAATTCACCTGTACCTATTTGGTTTCTCATATAATCTCAGAGTCTTATAATATTTCATACGGCCTCATACATCACATCACCTATATACATACTCAAATACTTATAGTTATATAGTACTTAAATTATTCCTATTCACATCATTCATGGTCATATTTATAAACATGCATTTTATATTCTATATGCATATAATCACTTTATATCCAAATCTCCTAAGTGATATATTATTCTCAGTTCCTTTTATAGTTCAGTCTTATCTAGTTTTCCTCCATTCTCCATAAATCTTATAACTCTAATGCACAATTTCCCATAATTGATCATATCATTACTTACTTGTCTCATTTATATTTTTATTATTTATATAACCTTTACACATGTTTACCTAATTCAGTTTCACATACTTATCGCATATGCAAGTCTTTTAATAATTTATCATCAAAAGCTCCTATAACATCTTCCTATAGCTTCATAGATCTTTACTATATAATTGGTCTTACATATCCCTATAACCAGTTCTATCAATATCTCCTAATATATATATATCTATTAATCTCATATTGTTCTATAGGTCAATGTTATTTAACTTATCTCACATTTTATTAAATCCCTTAAGTTGATTCCACCAATTTCCTTATATCTAAATCAGGTAATTTATATCTTGTTCCATATTTTATGTCACTTTCTCTTGTTAACACATAAGTCGTGGTTACCTTACATAATTTGTGATTCTATAACTTATATCACATGTTCATATAACAATTTTCCTATAATACATAAATAATTGTCATATAACTCATATCATATAAATTCATACCACATAACATATAATACGAACAAAACATATTCACACAATATCAAACATAATCATACTTCTACTCCTACAATCATATTGGAAACAGACTTGTCGCGAGTCCAATTTCCATATTCAATACGTATATTATAATAATATGCACTCACATGGCCTCACTAGTCAATACCGATCTCTTATCTTTTTCCTTGATCGATCTTACTTGCCAAATATTATGGAATTGCTTTACGCTTAGAATCTACATAAATGTACATTTTAAGGCAACACCTTGTAATTGGATACTAGCAACTTACACGAACCTATTAAACCAATATTCACAACTTTCCTTTAGGGGGAATCGGTTCCCTCCTATGGGGGTATCGGTTCCCCCATGACATTCTGTAAATTCTGGTTCGTTTGAGGGGGTATCGGTTCCCCTTGAATGGGTATCGATTCCCCTAGCCCAGAAATCACATTTTGAGCTCGAAAATCACTTCATTTTCAGTTCCACACTTCCTATTTCATTTCCTTTAATATTCTTAACTCAAATATACATACTTAAACTAATAAATTTTCATTCAATATCTCTTTAACTTAAAAAATCCACTCCTCCACATAGCATTCAAGAATCATACCAATTTTTCCATGTTACCCAAACTTAATTCTAACACTTCTAGCTTCTTATTCTCATAGATGACAAGTCAAATTCAACTTCCAATTTGAGTAATGAACTCTATTTCAAAATTTCATTCAAAAACTCTTAATCTTTAATCTCTCCTAATTCCACCATCCTTTGTTTTTAAGATGATTTAAGCTTACCTAAAGCTTAATTATCATCCAATAATCATAACCAAATCCTAAATTCAGCTAAATATCAACTAACAAGAGATCTTACCTTTGCTTATGGCTTCACGGTGGAAAAGAAGAGAATGAAGAAGAGAAGTCTGGAACTCTCTCATATTTCCCACGCTTTATAATACTCAAAAAGGGAAGATAAAAAAATCTTTCCCATGAAAAGACCATTTTACCCCTTTAGTTCATCCATCTTTACTATTTAATCCAATATTAAAATTCTTTACTTAACTCCCAAGACTTTTAATTTATTTCTAAATTGAGCACAAAACTTTTAAAATTTGCAATTTAGTCACTGACCCTGATTTAGGATGTTACAGCCAAAATAGGTGTGCACGAAGGAGAAACCTACTCTAACATTTTTATTTATTTATTTATTTATTTATTTATTTTCGAATGGGTGGAATAGATTTAATCTTTTCGAATAGAAACATGCGATTTAGAAATTATATGCGGCTAGGTTCTAATTGCTAAATAAATATACAAGGATAAAAAACATGTTTGGGTAGGACCCATTTTGATAAATTTTAATTGGGCAGATAACATGGAGATAGGTTCAATATATTTACTGTCTTATATTTTTGCTAAATTTACACATCTGTTTCGACTAACTGTTTTGTTTGTTTTGTTTTGTTTTATTATTTTTCATTTTTCATACTGTATGTGCATAACATTAGAAAAAGGCGATTGATCTGTGAGTGTCGATAAAGTTGAAAGACTTTCACGATGGAGAAAAGTTTCCTAAACAAAGAAGATAATCATGTGGATGTACAAAAATTGGTCCGAAGCAAAGCAAAAAGAGCGAGGATATAGTCTACCAAGGCACTATGTGTCAGAACTGTCTGATTACACACCGACTTCCATAAAGCAAAATGAGCTTCAAGGGTTGAAAATGATATGGGAAGGTTGGAATTTTGCTGAGAAGCAGGTATTTCAACAAGTTTATGGAGACATATTCCATCTGATGTATGTAAATGTAGACCTGATCCTGGTTCGAAGCGTGATACAATTCTGGAATCCAGCTTATAGTTGCTTCACATTCAATCGGGATGACATGACTCCAACACCGGAAGAATACCACTTTTTGTTAAATTTGCCGAACGTTAAAGTTGACAAGATCTATTCCTGGTCAATAAAAGGACCATCATTTAAATCAAAACTCGCAAAGATTTCAGGTACAAGTGACAAGTGGGTGAATGATCGCCTGCAGTGAAAGGGAGAAAGTGAAGGTGTAAGCGATTATGTACCAATATTTCTGAGCACTGTAGGAGTGCTTATCATTCCCCACGTGTAATAGATTCCCGATCCTTTTAAAAATAAATTTCTGGTAACGCAGACCAATTTGTGTCTTTAAAATGATTTTTTTGGAAATTGTTTTAAAAGACGTTTTTAGGTATTCGACCTACCTAACCCAAAGGTCGATGGCGGCTCCAATTCGTGATAATTAATTCAACATCCTAATTTTCTAAATAAAGTCATGATTATTTTTTAAAACAAAAGTTTTTAAAAAATGGTTATAACAGTATCACTATAAGGTAATGTCACATCATCATTAAAAAATTAAATATCACGTCAACAATTTTATTACTTTTTAAATTACGGTGACCAAAATGAAACCAAAACGTAACGTTGGATATGATTTAAAAATAATAATAATAAGATGATCAAAACAAAATAAAAATTATGATTGAGGTACTAAACAAATAACTTACCATAATTTTAAAATTATTTTATTTATATGTATTATTAGTTTATCATGTTGTCTAGCTTTTCGGATTCTTACCGTAGAATCTTTCACGGATAATTTTTAATGTCTTTATGATTTAATGCATGTAAAAGTGTTTCAATAAAAATACAAAAAATAAATGTACATGTAGATACAAAATGTGTTAATTTTAAAAGTAATCGCCATAAGACAGCTTTCATTAGACAACAAGGTTTCAAAAGGTTTTATTTCACCGTAAGATATGAAATTTAGAATTAAATTGCATTAAAACAAAGCTCAAAGGTGCAATTATAATATTTTAAAGCAATTTAATGTAATTGATAACCAAATTAAATTTACAAAGAAACTTGGAGTGACTGCAGCAATGATTTCCCCCAAAGAAGTAAAAATGCACGGACCTTGACATTGGATTGACCCGACCCGTCGAGATGATATTTAACCCAAAAAATTGATTATTATTATTTTTATTTATTTCATCATGCTCCCCTCTCTAAAAAAAAGCTAAAGTGCGTGAGCTTCTCTATAGAATACTGGTCAATCATCGTCGTTCGTCGTCGATACTCATCATTGTTCACCATTGTCACCTGTGATCATTTGGGCCCAAAATTCACGTAGTGCCTTGTCTCACTGCTCGGATATGAATCCAACCTCAGTTTCACAAGGGGATGCCTAGAACAGTGTAGATCTACGTTTGAAAGTTTTATTGACCTCTCGTTGATCTCCCTTCTCCGTTGTTGGATCAGCCTAGTCTCGAAATATGTGGTTCCCCCACCACTATGAAGCCCTCCATTGTTTGGGTTATCGAATGAGATTTCTGGTCACCAGAAATTGTTGCACACTAAAAGGAATGGTCCTCTATTTTTTTAGGGTTTACCTTATATTCATTTTATAATTTTCGTTGTCTGCCCCTCTAATCCCCTTTATCTTTTGTTTTTAGGGTTTCTCTCTTATCCCTTTAAACATTGCGTTTTGAAGATATTTTTTTATTAAAATGGGTATTTTTCAAAGATTTTTTTTGTATTTGTGGAGATGTACAAAATTTGCGCAAGTAATTCCTAGCAAGGGAGGACTTTCTCTGAAATGACCGACGACGTGGAGCTCTTGGAGGAGGAGAACCACTAGAGTGTCAGCGCGTCTTCTCACATACGCCAGCTGTGAATAGCTAGCATGGATCCTTCTGAAAGGCGACGTTTACTTGGTCTTGGATCTCTAGGGTTTCTTGATGCATTTAGAGTTGGGGCCTTTTGGACTTGTATAGGCATTTGGGTGTGGGTTTTAGTCTAATGCTTGAGTCATTGGTAATCGGATTTATAAACAAATGAATAAATAAATAAATAAATAAATAAATAAGATATTTATTTATTTTTAAAGGTATCCGAAATAGGTTGAAACAGGTAAAAGGAGACAAAAATGATGGTTTAGAATAGGGATGGCAAACGGGTACAGTTTCGTGGATTCCGCACCGCATCCGCTCCAATTGGAGCGGGGATGGGTATAATTTTAGTGGGTAGTGGGCGGGTGTGGATTTATAAAGTGATACCCGTCGTGGGTGGTGGGCGGGTAATGGGTTTGAGATATTACCCGCCCCATATCCAGCCCGCATCCGCCCGCCCCACATCCGCCCGCCCAGCTAAATATCTATTAAATTTTGGACCATTATGAATTTAGGTGTAATTTTCGAGACTAATTTATAAATTTTAATATTGTATAATATATAACATATAATTTATCCAAATATTAAGGATATTTAGTCTTTAATCTGGTCTTTAATTAGGGAAATATTCGGCTCTTTGATTAAACCCATAATCCCACTAACCACGTTACTTTCCATGTTCTTTAGCCCATGTTGCCTATCCAAACACAA
Source organism: Hibiscus syriacus (assembly GCF_006381635.1). Taxonomy (NCBI): domain Eukaryota; kingdom Viridiplantae; phylum Streptophyta; class Magnoliopsida; order Malvales; family Malvaceae; genus Hibiscus; species Hibiscus syriacus. Next base: position 754,389 of record NW_024062855.1, on the reverse strand, counting down.
ATTAGCCGTACTATAAGCATTAACATCAAAAGCAGCAGTTTCCATGTTCTTTAGCCCCTCAAAACCCATATTAGGCGCACTATGAGCATTAACATCGAAAGCAACACAACAATCCAGCTCTGCGACTACATGCTCCGTACAATCTGTCTCCATAACATTTGTAGAGCTACTCCTCTGACAAATTGAAGCATGCACTGCTACCCCATCACGAACTGTCTGGGAACCAACTCCAACATCCCATTAGATTGCTGTCAGACGGGTCTAGATGGGTATGTCGCTAGTGGGTAGTGGGTGTGGGGATGGATTTGAAAATGTACCGGCGTGGGCGGGTGGTGGATTGAAAAATATTAGGTGGGTATGGGGATGGGGGAAGGGGTATCCGTACCTGACCCGCCCGTTTGCCATCCCTAGTTTAGAAGAGGATGTGATAAAAATAGGGTTTGCAAATGGAAATTTGCTTGAACTTTTCTAGCTAAAATGCAATCTGCATGTTCACTGAAGTACACAACATTCCCATAAATGTATCTAATTGGTACTTTAGAATTACACTACATAATAGATCAACTACAACAAATGTTTTGTGATAAATAAGCATTACCTTAAAGCTTATAGCTAACTCAATCCATAGACTCATGGAAGACATCATTTTGTTCATGTTCACAGCTGAAAACTGCTAAGTGTCTTCATCAAAAACTTTAAAAATGAAGTCCCGAAATCGTCTTGAGTACTGCTTCGGATCCACAGCTGATATTGAAGTAGGGTCATACTGAATGGATTTATATGCATGCTCAAGCTTTTTGGTTATGTCATAATCTTGAAGTATGACGATGATGCCAAAGAAAATCACAACTTCGTAAAACTCCCCCGTCCGTTCTCCGACGAGTTGTAGTTCAAACTCCGGTTTCCTTATCGTTCTTTCGGCTCTTGCTGGCATGTTAATACCTAGCTTGATGCTAGCCCACCTGCAATGTTCCTGATTTACGATTAAAACATGCCTTGAATACATAGAAATACAAAAGCAACAATCATCTTTTACCTCTTAGGGTCTAGAAGAAGTTGGTCCATATCAGTTCTGGGAATATGATGAGCTGCATCATTCTGTGACTTGCCTGAAAAGATGAAAATATGTATTTCACCTCTTAGGGTTTAGAAGAATAAACTTTGTCATTAATCTTAAGAAGAGAAGAAAGATAACCGGATGAAGATCGTCTCTTGAAAGGAACTAGCTCTCCGTTTGGTGATGTTTCTCTAAAATGAAGACCTACTAAAAGACTATAGTCCATTGTTCTTTCTTGTTCAAGAAACTCACAGTCCCTGTCGATTTGCCTGTGAAGAGGGTACGTATATGAATATTGTCGGTATAATTTAGATAAATACAGTACAAGTGGGATTGTATTTACCAACAAAACTCTTGAAACCAAGATTTTTTCAGTTTGAATATGAAATTGAGATCAAGATCCTTAAGTATAGTGATGTTATCGATCTCAGACTCGGCCTTATCTGTTATGCGTCCTAAAGAAGACCCTTTCAAGTCAAATCGTCTGTGAATTGTATAGTCGGAGCGTAAGAGGTTCCCCATAATAATGAATCGTACCTGGATCGTTCACCCTATCATCTGCTAAAACTTTTTAGAAGAGAAAAAAATAAGGCACAATGACAAAATTAGTCCTTAATGTTTGCACAAATGGTCATTCTGGTTCCTATTTTCTTTGGAGCATTTTAACCCCAATGTTTCATTTTTTTTCAAAATAACCCATTTTAGATGGAAACTGTTAGTTAACTAATAGTCAGCGTAGGTTGCTAATATGTCATTTTCATATGTGTTTAATTACTGATGTGATATATGTCACGACATTCAAAATGATGACGTGTCATATGCCAGATTATCCAAAATGATTTTGTGACATGTGTCACATCACCTAACGTATAACTTGACATGTACTATATCACCTAAATTTATGATGTGATATATATCACATCATCTGAAGTGATGACATGATATATATTACGCAATCAATTAAATACGTGTGAAAATATCACATCAGCAACATGTATTGTCCGTTAATCAATTAACGGTTTCAATCTAATGTGAGCTATTTTGACCAAAAATGAAATATTGGGGCTAAAATATTCCAAAAAAAAATAGTAAGAGCCAAAGTAACCATTTGAGTAAAAGTTAGGGCCTAATTTTGACATTATGCCAAAAAATATTAATAGTTACTAACCTTTTTTGAGCTGGGCCATTGAGTTTTACACAGTGCAAGCCGTAATATTTTATTACCAAAGTATTGTCAAAGGATCTGCAATGGTTAAAATAGGCTGAAAGCATCCTTAAAAACACCTGTAAAACAAATCAATAAAGTTGCAGACTTTGGGTTTCAACTTTTAAACTATTAAAAGGGGACGAGGAAACAAAAACTCACTTTCGTTTTAGACTTCTTCATTGTTTTGATCATGTATCGATCATCATTGGTGAGATAAAAGAAGCTATCACTTTTACCAGGGGAAGATAGTTCCCTAAGTGCATCGTTCCCACAAATGGATATCATGTAATCTGCAGGGTCTACCTTGAACAATTTCCTCAAACTCCTTTTACACAGATGATAATGTGAATTTACTTAGCATGAAATAATCTCTTTAAACTAATTATGCATAATGATTGTATAATATCTAACCTGAATACTACTGGAGAATAATTCTTTCATCTGAACTCACAAGATTGATGTGGTGGAGTGTATTTACTGCCTTCAGGAGGAAACCTGGTCCAGATTTTCTCCTTGGGGTCAAAAGCTGAAGCCTTGAGATCAAAACCAATGGCTGGTGCAGGTCTTCCTACAGAATGCCTGATCCCCAGTTGCAGATTGAGCATGAGTTCATAGTTCCTATGACCTTTGTATATTGACTCCCCCTGTCTTTTTCCTAGTTTAGGTACTTTCAAAGGCAACCCAAGGTTGAACTTTGGGTTTGTATCATCATACAACTCGTAATCCAAATCTCTTAAATTATTTCCATCACCATCATGTAGATGCTCGTTTTTGTCCGGGGCTAGGTCGCAGTAGACCCGAAGCAGAGTAGTTGGAGGCCCAAACCAATGACCCGGAAAAGCAGCCAACGTGAAACCCTGGAAAACCAAAAAAATAGTTATCATGAATTAACCACTAGAAACTATAAATGGTGGTTTTAATTTTCAATTAACCAATAAAGAAAAGGGAGTTTTTTAGGGTGATGAAAAAAAAGGGGATGGCTATTACGAAAAGGAGGGGGACCAGACATAGAAAAAAAATGAGCACAGAGTAAAAAAGAGGGGACCAGACATAGAAAAAAAGAGAGCACAGAGTAAAAAAGAGGGAACCAGACATAGAAAAAGGAGAGCACAGAGTAAAAACGAGGGAGAATAGACATACAGAAAAGGGAGGATTTAGAACGAGAGAAAGCAAAGACCATTGTAACAGAGAAAGAGAACAAAGATCAGATTTATTTTATTTTATTTACACACCAGAACAAATAGAAAATGGAAACTGTGTAAACAACGTTCAGGGATTCAGAGATCAAGCAGTGTAATCGGGGCCTTCCCTATCTTTTTTCGAAAGCAATATAAGCAATTTGTAAGCAAGTTATTTTTCTTTTTCTTTTTCGAAATATCCATTCATGCTATGTGTGGTTCTTTATTTTTCTTTCGAAACCAATAAAATAACAGAGAAAGGAATTAGAAAAGTACCTTGGTTATGAATGACAGTAGAGCCTCAGCGATTCCATCTTAGGCATTCGGGATTTAATTGTTAGGATTAAGGATCCGTGGTTAGCATTATTAAGCCAAATAAATCCTAAATTAAACAACCTACAAGAAAATAAATTAGAGGTATGAGGGGATTTCGGGTTACCTTCGTCGGGTTTTCGTTGGAGTCGAGATCATCGGAGTAGAAATTATGGGTCGATTTGGTGAGTCTTAGTTTCAGGTTTGTGGTCTAGAGAGAAAAACAAGGAGTTAGATTAATTTGGGGCTTTACCCGGTGGTTGAACAGTGGTCGTTTGGTGTGTAGAAAACATGGTAGAGAGATGGAGAGGGTTCAAGGGTTGAGCGGCGTTGTGCGTGGCCGAGGGAGAGATGAAGAGTGGAGATAAGGGGATGGAGTTAAACACTATGCGCCTGTTCCACGTGAATGAGGTTTAGTTTTAAGTTTTATTTGTTTAGGATTTATATTAAATATGTTGGGTTTTTGCGTAAGGTTACAGTAGGGTTAGTATTTGGTTTCCATATTAAATGTTTAGGATAAAATTAGGTTTTAGTCTTCTTATTTTGGCATGTTTGTATTTCAGTCACTTGTAAGTCTATATTCGAATTTTAACATTTTGTGTTTGCCCTAATTTCGTTATTTTTCCAGTTTTAGTTTTAGTTATAATTTTGTTGAGTTATTCACGTGTAGACCCTTTGTTGTGGATGTGTTTTTATTTAAGTCTCTGGTTTATTTTTTATTTGTATGCTGAATTTTACATTTATTTAAATTTAGTCATATTTTTAAATATGTATATACATGTTTTTTTTTAATTTGTAGTTTAGCATGTCATGTTTTTATTTTTATATTTAAGTCACATTTGTACATAATATGTTAATATGCATAATTTATGATTTTTAATTGAAATATACATATATAATTTTTTGTATGTCACGGTGTATGATGTTTTTAATTTTGTTTAATCAATTTTGACATGACATCTTTTTTTACATGAATTGTATGATATCCTCACACATAACTCGACACTATTACATAATTGGATTAAGGGTAATACCCTTTTAATTTAAAATTGTTTTAAGTGGGTTGTCTTAACTGATTAGAGATCCGCTTTGACGATTTTAAATTAAAAGTGTATCCCATTAGTGACACCTAAAAATTGATTCATCACTTTAAAATTTGGGAACGAAAGAAAATGAAATGTTCGTTTATTTAAATTTATCGAGAAAAGGTTGTTATAGCTTTTAAGATTTGGTCTCGATATTTGTAAATAATCGAACATTCTTTATCTTTCTAAAACGACTTGGTAATTTTAATTTAATTTATTTGAGTGCTTTTGAATATTGTAAAATTCATATTTGTTGTTTTATGGGATTAAAAGTCAAATTAAGTTTGAATTTGTAAAGTTCATTGCAAAGACGTTAATTAATCGACTAGGTACCGATTTAGGGCACTGTGGGGGTTCTAATCCTTCCCCGCACGTAACCGACTCCCGAACTCGGATTTGGGTAACGCAGACCTTAATTTGTTGTTTTAATTAAAATTAATTTTTATTTAAAATAAAAAACATTTTGGGTGCCCAATTACACCCTAAATAAGACTCTTTGAACCGTATATTTTCGATCGTAAAGGAAATCCAATTTTTTTTTTTAAAACGAGAGGTTTTTAAATCACATTTGTTTTTAAATTAAAAATAAATTGAAAGAGATAATTCAAAAATTGATGTGGTTTTCAAAATCATTTTTTTTCACCTTTAAGAAAAAATTGTTTCGACAGCTTTGCGACTCTGCTGGGGACTTTTTTTAGAGAGTCAGGTCGATAGTCGATTAATTAATTGTCTTTGCAATTGAAAATTATAAATTCGTTTTAATTTGGTTTTTGATCCCTTGTTTGGTTTTTTTTTTGTATTTTGTTTTTTTTAATTTAATTCGATTAGCTGATAAATAGTTGTACTGATTTGTTTGCTGATGGTTTCAGATTAATTGTGTGAATTTAGGAAATTTTGAGTGTTTTTATTGTGTGTTTTTTTGCTTTTCCTCACACACTGCACAGCTGCATTTTCATGACATGAGCTAAAACCCCGCTCCATCCTAATTAAGTAGGAGTGAGAGACTATGCCCTCGTGTGGTTTTCACCTCCGCATGGGATAGTGGATCGCTCCTGGAGCTCACGCCTTATGGTCCTCGTGATGGTAATCACCTCCGCATGGACATAAGGAGGTATGTTCCCTCGAAATTGAATTCGATCCCCTAAAGCCTGTGATGGGCCAGAATTGAGGGTTCGACAGCCCAAGGGGGCACCGACAAGGAAAATTCGAGAACCTATTACTTTAGAACCGAACCCAGCATATAGTAAACATAGAGCCCGAACTTAGGTCGAGCCTAACCCGAACCTTAAGAGTCCCGTGAGGAGGGTACACAAGGAAAAGCTTTTTGAGTCATTTATTTTTGTTTTTCGAATAAATTCATGCGAACTAGATATCATGTGGTTAGGTTTATTTTTCGAACAAGCATGCGAATTAGATATCATGCGGTTAAGATTTCTTTTTTTAATAACAAAACATGGGGGTAGATATCATGTTGGGTAGAATCTACTAAAACATGATTGGGTAGCCAACATGTGAGGGTAGGTTTTATTTAATGATTATGATACTTATTATTTTGTTGTTGATATTATGTGTACTAACCCATTTTTGTTCTATGTCTATTTTATTTTGATTTTATTGCATTTGCATCTTCATGTCATCACAAGGTGTTAATTCGCAAGTGATTGACTAATAAGAAGGCTGGACATATTGAGACAAGAAATTCTCAACCATATAGTCAAAACCGGGAGATCCAAAGATGTTCAAATGATCCACGAAGAAGGACATCTGATGAATGAAGAAATCTGAAGCTGATTGAAGACTTCCTTTAAAGGAGTGAAGGCCAAGATATTCCCTCAGAAGATAGATATAGTTATACCAAGGACAAGAAGACCCTTCACAAAGATATGAAGATCACTTCATATTGAAAGTAAAAATGGAGACCTCAAGATTCAATTTAAAGACATCTGGCATCATCAAAAGTGATAAAGTACACCGAAAACTTTGGGTGCAATATTAGATTCCATGAAGAGTACGGCTCAAGAAAATGAAGGAATGAAGAATCACATTTATATTTTGACTACACAGTGTACTGAATTCTTGTTGTCTAAATGAAGTTTGTTCTATGGTGGTCACTTTTGGAATTAACACCTTGTGCATTTGCATTTGCATTCATATTTGCATTCGTATTAGCTTCAATTTATTTATTTTGCTATTGTTGCTTTTTGTCATTTTGCTATCTTATTTGTACTCGCCTGTTTTTTATGTTGTTTTTCTCTTTGTCCACATTGTATGATCATGACATATTCAAAAGGTATTGATTTGTGAGTGGTCATCATAGTAAAAGGTTTTCATGACGGACAAGGGGTTTCGTGATCAAACAAACTATAACATAGTCAAGAAATGGCATCCTGAGAAAGCTTCAAAAATAGTGGAGAGTTGCGCACATAAAGATCATATGTCTGACGAAAAGCACAATGAGATAAGAGAGATAAAAGAGCAAATGTCCAAGATGATGGATAGAATAGATGTTTTGTCCAAAAGAAGAGAGACTTCTACAAAAGAAAAGAAAGAACTCAATGAAAACAATCTCAAGGTGCCAGATACGCAAGGGACTACTTTAGAACCTGTTGATTCTAGCCAGTATGAGAAATCACGCACAATCATTGTTCGTATCAACAAGTTGTTTGGAAATGCCAAGGAAATAGTGGCAACTATAGAAGTTCAGAAGGATGAAAAGAAGACATGCAGTCAAAACTCGTTGGTGCTTGATATACTACTCCCAACATCAGGGAAAATAAAACTGGAAACTCCAGTTGAACCCAAGTTGAGAGGTGCTCTCGTTGTGATTTCATCCCAATATCATATAAGGAATTGTATGATGAATTGTTAGAAGCCCAAGAAGTGGCCCCGCATTCTATGAAACCTTTGCAACCTCCATATCCAAGTTGGTATGACATCAACGTTCGTTGTGAATATCATGCTGTAATTCAAGGACATTCTATTGAGAATTGTTCTACCTTCAAACGTCGAGTCCAACTTCTACTAGATCATGGAGTATTGGAGATTAAAATTGAAAGGACAACCCAGTTTGAAAACGGATTATCCTATTGAGTTTGAACCAAAAGTGACCAAAGATAAGGGTATCAGTGAGGACATCCAAGAAGAAAATTGTTTCTCAAAATATGAAACTATGATTCACCATTTAAGGGGTGAAAATGATAAATTGAGTAGAGAGATGGAAGCCATACGAGATGATTTTCAAAGGATCAGTCAAGCTTTTAAATATGCTGGTATGGGAAATGTCCCAGATGAGTGGATAACAGGAGTCACTAAACTGAAGAATGACATTGAACAGTGGAGAAGGAATTGTAAGGTGCAGGAAGGTCGAGCCGAGAAGTTTTCTCATGATTTACAAATTGCAGAAAAAAGACGCAATATAGTTGTTGATAATTTGGGAAGATATCAGGTCAAAAATCAGATGTTGAATAGGTCCATTGCCAATATGGAAATTTTATATCAACGCCACAAGCGGGAGAATGACGCTGAGCTAGAAGCCGTTAGAGTGAAGAACGAGAAATTGATGAAGATTATGGATGATTGCAGTGATCTTATACAAGAGCTTCATAACCACAATGACTTTCTTACAAGGAAGATTCAACAGTAGTGTCTACAGCTTCGAGAATCGGCACTCAAGATAGAGAAAAGAGACAACGTCATGAAAGAAGCTATGACCCAAGCAAGCAATGTGGCTCAGAAATAGGTTGATTTAGCTGGCTTTGCAAGAGAATTAAAGCATATTGACAACTCGACCCCCGAGCATGAGTGGAAATTAAATTGGCTTTTGAAGGAGATAGAAAAGTTCGGAGTGAAAGCTGTCCATTATATGTAAAGTTTGTTTGATGTATCGAGACCTTTGCGTTCAATGAAAGTTATTTTAAGATGATCACTCTGGAATGACACCTTTTGTATTTGCATTTGGCATTTGCATTTGCATTACATGTGTTTATTTAAGCATTTTACATGCATTAATTATAAAAACACATAAATAATTTATGGAAGGTTATGTGACAGTAATAACAAGATCATTCATTCATTCTACTTCCTCATCGTCATGAACAAACAAATGGAAACAATTGAGCAATCTCATAAGGAATCACAAGATCAGTTGCAAGAACATTTAGTCGGGTCACAACAACATATGAGGAATCAAGCATCGCGTTCTCTGCAAGGGGTATCAAATCAAATGATTCAGATGTTGGAAACTAAGGCTGCTGATAGAGAGGAAATCATTGATAAAGGATACCAGTTTCACCAGACTAATACGTCGAGAATCATAATCTACCCTGAAGCATCGAACTCAAACCAAGGGAAGAGCCTCGTCAATTATGAGCAATTTGAAGACAAATTCAGGTGGTTAAATGAAGCCATTAAAGATATAAAGGTTGTTAATGCCCCTCACAAGGAGTTAGAAACTAGAGAACTCAGTTTGGTCCCTGATTTGGTTATCCCACGTGAATTTAGGGTGCCTAATTTTGAGAAATATGACGACACTAGTTGTCCCCTAATTCATCTAAAGATGTTTTGTAGAAAGATGGAAGGGTACCTAAATAATGACAATCTGTTGATTCATTACTTCCATGATAGTCTTGCTGGGCCAGCTGTAGTATGATATAATCATTTGAATAAAGAACAAATCAAGACATGGGTCAACCTAGCTGATGATTTTCTGGAACAATATCAATATATTAAAGGCTTAGCCCCAAAACGTCATGACCTTCAAAGGATAAGAATGAAAGCTACTGAGAGCTTTAAAGAATATGCCCTAAGATGGAGAGGAGTGGCATCACAAGTTCAACCTCCTTTTTTAGAAGAAGAAATATCATATATGTTTCACGATTCTCTTCCAGCTCCTTTCTTTGAGTTAATGCTAGGAAAGTCGACGAATAACTTCAAGGATCTTATGAAAGCAGGGGAGTTAATTGAGGATGCAATCAGTAAAGGAAACTTGAAAGACACTTCTAAAAACCCAACCGATCAAAAGGAACAAACTGATGAGGTGAATGAATGTTACGTCCAGAGCTCTCAAAGCCATAAAAGAAAAGGGGCAGCGGGTTACTCGAGACATCCAAAGAAAGTCCCAAGATCAAAAAATGCTTTTAAAGTATTCCAAACTCCTATCTCAGATATGTATCCCCATTTGATTGAAGGTCAATACCTCACACCGAGGCCAGTGAAAGTGCAACCAAACCCTTCTGCTCATAGCTATGATCAAGATAGTGTCTGTGATTTCCACTTGGGGGCATTGGGACATTCTACGGGAAACTGTAGGCCGCTGTTAAAGGAGATAGAGATGCTTGTGGCAAATGGGACGTTAACAGAGGAATTGGTGGAACAGTGGATGACGAGCTTGAGTGGGGCATCAAAGAACAATATGTAACATCCGTTTGAGTTAAGTACCACGACATTAGATGGGTAATGGGGCATCCTAATTAGGAAGAGATCATTTCATTCATCATGGAGCTTTATTTCATTTGCAACATCATGTTTGAACTTGTTTTTCATCCTTTCTCAGTTTTTTATAATGATGTTTAAATAAATTCATGTTACTTTGATGATGGTGAGAATTGAATCGAATTTGCAACTTGAAATTATTTGAATACCTACTGAATTAAAAACTCTGTAAATGATTAGAGTTATAAATCTTTGACAAGATGACAAGGTTGAAACCTGATAAAACAAAGACCTTTACCTTATCTCCAGAAGATACAATCGAACACTATACCCTTCTATTGCAGGGACCGATATAGCCTTCTTCTATCATAAGGAGATGAACAATAGGTTTGGTATTCAGGTATGTATAGGAGTGGATAACATGGGGCATCTTTTGTGTATGATGTTACAAAACCGACTAGATTACACTTCTGTTGATGACGATCAATGATGATTATGATCCTTACAGATGGAATAGTCGAGTAGGTGAATCTAGTTTAGGTCAGTTGCTTGGAAATTGAACTCTAACGATGAGATTTTCTGACTTTCAACAACACCTAGACTATGACAGGTTCTTCTTGACAAGCTTAAGAAATTGGACCCGTATACCCAAATTATAATATTATATGTATACAATAAAGCTTGAGCTGTCCCTCTAGAGAAATTGGTTAAACTCCCCGGCTTTATGGACATAATTTAGCTAGCCTAATAAAGGTGATGATATTATATATATACAATAAAGCTGAGCTATTCCGCTAAAGCAATTGGTTATAGAGGAAACTCGAAAGCCCTGGCTTTATGAATAGATTATATTCAAACCATGACCTTGATCGGGTACCTAGCAATTTGGTGTATGCTCCACTGTGATTGTCAAGTCAAAGAATTTGTGATGAGATGAACCCTTCAGCTAGCCCGATAGAGGCAAATTACAATAAAGCTGATTTCAGCTAGCCAGACAATGGCAAATTAAATCAATTTTATGAATAAGGAGATTCGGTAAAAATGGACTAAGGGAGTTAAGGAACACATGTTATAGTCAATTTCACACGGGCACTCAGGAATTTCATTTTTTAGACCGATATTTCTGCACTACCTTTGTTAGAGGAGTCTACGAGGCTTGAACAAATGGAAGATTTCAGAGAACTAAAATAGAAGTGTTCTAGAAAGTCTAGTAATTGATTATGCAAGTTGCGTCATTTTGTCCGTATCCGATTAAAATACCAAGCCAAGAAAGAGGTGCATGTTAAAATGTTCACGAAGACTGAGAAAGAAATGAAATTTTGGTGGTCTAAATCTTAAAAAAAGGAAAGCCAACCTGATGCCAACTCATCAATTTCGGCACTTGTCAAAGAGTTATAACTCTGAAAACATTAAAAAGAGCTATTGATTCTTTTTTTATATTCTTTGAACTCATGTTTATGATTTGATTTAATTGTGAGCTTGAATTAAGGGGTAATTTTTTATAAAATTCTTTCATTCTTTGATCCCTAAAATAAGAGAAAGAGAAAAACATTTTCAAACAGGACAATCTCAAATGTCAAAGGTCCTTGAAGCTGGAAAGATTTATTCTGCCTCTGTTGTAGAAAAAATAAATGATGCCAGAATAGTGAAGCATTTCACAGTATTGAAAGCAAGTGGTCCGAGAGATTAGAAAGACTAAAGAATACAACTTGTAACATTTCCTTGTGACGTTGTTAGTAACCCGCCAAGAAGAAGATGGTCTCATTATTCGGAAGGGGCATTATCCCAGCTTGTATAAAAATGCAAGACATTTTGTTAAAAGAGTTGACCACTTCTTAAGTGTTTGTGGAGACATGAAGAGAAGCCCTCGAGCTATTTGATAATACTGTTGTTTAGTGACACCAGATTGAGACTATTCAAGTTATGATATGTTGGGCACAAAGAAATCCATGAGTACCCACTTTGGGCCATGACTAGAAATTCAGATCATGTAGGGATGACAAGATTTAAACCAAGAAGATATTGAGAATGGGTCTCACAACTTGAAGTGTCAGGGGCAGACCGTGAATTTGAGCAGAACTTAAGTTATAGAGGAAGTCAACCGAGCATCAATCAATGGCAGAGTCCTTAAAGAACAACTTAGAAATCGTAATTGAACCAAGGACATAAATGGGGCAACACAGTGGTATTTCTGATCATAGCAAGAAGTTGAGAGAGAAAGCAATTTCTCTGAAATGAAGATAGAAAATGAAGACAACAAGAAGATAGAAGAAGATCAGAAAGCTCTTCAAAAATGCAAGTTGGAAATTATGAGTTGTTATACGGATATCTAAAGCAAATCCCGAAGAGGAATGATCAAGTAAAAGAAGATTGAGTTCGCCACTTTTGAAGTCAAATGAAGATTGAATCGATATTTATGCATTCATGAGAACATCATTTGCATAAAAGAAAATGCATTACACTGATACATTTCATTGCATTCGTGTTTCATGCATAAACATATGGTTTTGACAGATCTTCCAGTGAAAAGAGAAGATGCAGGATGTTAAAATCTCGATAATTGAAAGGTAGAAGTTAAACATCAAATACAAGGAATCATGTTTAGAGAGACAGAACCTGAGGAACGTAGGGGTCAATCCGTAAAGGAAGTATTACTTTGAAACGGGGAATGAGGCCCGACCTTTAAGTCATTTTATGAAGCGAAATAAGAAGGATTTCTCATTAAAATATGAAATTTGAGATTTTGAAAAATAAGAAAGGTTTCTTATCTAGTAAACAATTTAAGTTCTTCGGGACCATCAGTAAGTCTTTTGAGCATGATGATTAAAAATCCTTCGGGCCATCCATAAGACCTTTGGGTAGGATGTTTTCACATGAGTTTGATAAATAAGAAAGTGATGTTTTAAGAAAATGAAACCTTTGAAAACTAAAAAGGATTTTTTTCCAAAATTTCGCACTTAGTAAGTCCTTCGGGCCATTAATAAGTCTTTCGAGCATGATGCTTAAATCCTTAGGGCCATCGGTAAGTCTTTCGAGCATGATGATTAAATCTTTAGGGTAATTTGTAAGCCTTCACAGAAGAGCAGTAAAGCAAACCCATCAGTAAGTGCCATCAGTAAGTCTTTCGAGCATGATGATGAAGTTCTTCGGGCCATCAGTAAGTATTTCGAGCATGATGATTAAATCCTTCGGGTATTTTGTAAGCCTTCACCGAAGAGTAGTGAAGCAAATCCATCAGTAAGTGCTATCAGTAAGTCATTCGAGCATGATGATTAAATCATTAGGGCCATCAGTAAGTCTTTCGAGCATGATGATTAAATCATTCGGGTCATTTGTAAGTCTTTCGAGCAAGATGATAAGTCCTTCGGGCCATTTTAAGCCTTCTCGGAAGAGCGTTGGAGCAATCCATCAGATCATTAGATGTGGGAGGAAAGTGAAGGTTCTCGAGTACAAAGAAGCGGATCAATTGATTAAAAGAAAATGCGCACGATGATTCATTAACCAATTCAAAGTCTTAGGAAGAGATAGGTTCAGATGGCAGTCAAGTCCAAGAAGGTTCTTATATCTAGTTGTTGCGAGACAAGCTCCCGCAAGAGAAATGGATTCTCAAAGATTCTCTTAAATTCTAATTTTTTCGAGTATAATGTTTTTCAAATCTTCAAGCATACATTAATGAGTGGCAACGTTTGATTTTCAGGTTTAACCTTCGAAGTTGAGCCTTCATGGAAGAATAGTGAAGCAGAATCACACCAAAAGATTGTTCGAGTTCTACTCCCTGAAACAAGAGGGAGCAAACCCGTAGGCAAAAGATTGTTCGAGTTCTACTCCCTGAAGTAAGAGGGAGAGAACCCGTAGGTAGAAGATTGTTCGAGTTCTATTCCCTAAAGCAAGAGGGAGCGAACTCGTAAACAGAAGATTGTTCGAGTTCTACTCCCTGAAGCAATAGGGAGTGAACCCATTTTTAGAAGATTATTCGAGTTCTTTAATCCCTGAACAAGAAGAAGCAGACATATCATTCGAAGATTTTTCAAGTTTCATTTATCCCGAAGTAACAGTAGAGTGCTTTAATCTTTTGAAGTTCTCAAGACCGGACAAACTCGATCATCTTTTGATCTTTGTTCTATTCTCGTTACACGATAATGAGCAAAGAGGGGCAGCTGTAGATGCTCATTTTTGTCCGGGGCTAGGTCGCAGTAGACCCGAAGCAGAGCAGTTGGAGGACCAAACCAATGACCCGGCAGAGCAGCCCACGTGAAGCCCTGGAAAACCAAAAAAATAGTTATCATGAATTAACCACTAGAAACTGTAAATTTTAATTTTCAATTAACCAATAAAGAAAAGGGAGTTTTTTAGGGTGATGAAAAAAAAGGGATGGCTATTACGAAAAGGAGGGGGACCAGATATAGAAAAAAAAAGAGCACAGAGTAAAAAAGAGGGGACCAGACATAGAAAAAAAGAGAGCACAGAGTAAAAAAAAGGGAACCAGACATAGAAAAAGGAGAGCACAGAGTAAAAACGAGGGAGAATAGACATACAGAAAAGGGAGGATTTAGAACGAGAGAAAGCAAAGACCATTTTAACAGAGAAAGAGAACAAAGATCAGATTTATTTTATTTTATTTACACACCAGAACAAATAGAAAACGGAAGCTGTGTAAACAACGTTCAGGGATTCAGAGATCAAGCAGTGTAATCGGGGCATTCCCTATCTTTTTTCGAAAGCAATACAAGTAATTTGTAAGCAAGTTATTTTTCTTTTTATTTTTCGAAATATCCAGTCATGCTATGTGTGGTTCTTTATTTTCCTTTCGAAACCAATAAAATAACAGAGAAAGGAATTAGAAAAGTACCTTGGTTGTGAATGACGGTAGAGCCTCAGCGATTCCATCTTAGGCATTCGGGATTTAATTGTTAGGATTAAGGATCCGTGGTTAGCATTATTAAGCCAAATAAATCCTAAATTAAACAACCTATAAGAAAATAAATTAGAGGTATGAGGGGGTTTCGGGTTACCTTCGTCGGGTTCTCGTTGGAGTCGAGATCATCGGAGTAGAAATTATGGGTCGATTTGGTGAGTCTTAGTTTTGGGTTTGTGGTCTAGAGAGAAAACCAAGGAGTTAGATTGATTTGGGGCTTTACCCAGTGGTTGAACAGTGGTCGTTTGGTGTGTAGAAAACATGGCCGAGAGATGGAGAGGGTTCAAGGGTTGAGCGGCGTTGTGCGTGGCCGAGGGAGAGATGAAGAGTGGAGAGAAGGGGAGGGAGCTAAACACTGTGCTCCTGTTCCACGTGAATGAGGTTTAGTTTTAAGTTTTATTTGTTTAGGATTTATATTAAATATGTTGGGTTTTTGCGTAAGGTTACAGTAGGGTTAGTATTTGGTTTCCATATTAAATGTTTAGGATAAAATTAGGTTTTAGTCTTCTTATTTTGGCATGTTTGTATTTCAGTCACTTGTAAGTCTATATTCGAATTTAACATTTTGTGTTTTGTCCTAATTCGTTATTTTTCAGTTTTAGTTTAGTTATAATTTTGTTGAGTTATTCACGTGTAGACCTTTGTTGTGGATGTTTTTATTTAAGTCTCTGGTTTATTTTTTATTTGTATGCTGAATTTTACATTTATTTAAATTTAGTCATATTTTTAAATATGTATATACATGTTTTTTTTAATTTGTATGATATCCTCACACATAACTCGACACTATTACATAATTGGATTAAGGGTAATACCCTTTTAATTTAAAATTATTTTAAGTGGGTTGTCTTAATTGATTAGAGATCCGCTTTGACGATTTTAAATTAAAAGTGTATCCCATTAGTGACACCTAAAAATTGATTCATCACTTTAAAATTTGGGAACGAAAGAAAAGGAAATGTTCGTTTATTTAAATTTATCGAGAAAAGGTTGTTATAGCTTTTAAGATTTGGTCTCGATATTTGAATAATCGAACATTCTTTATCTTTCTAAAACGACTTGGTAATTTAATTTAATTTATTTGAGTGCTTTTGAATATTGTAAAATTTATATTTGTTGTTTTATGGGATTAAAAGTCAAATTAAATTTGAATTTGTAAAGTTCATTGCAAAGACGTTAATTAATCGACTAGGTACCGATTTAGGGCGCTGTGGGGGTGCTAATTCTTCCCCGCATGTAACCGACTCCCGAACTCGGATTTTGGTAACGCATACCTTAATTTATTGTTTTAATTAAAATTAATTTTTATTTAAAATAACAAACATTTTTGGGTGCCCAATCACACCCTAAATAAAGATTGGTGGCGACTCTTTGAACGGTATATTTTCGATCGTAAAGGAAATCTAATTTTTTTTTGAAACGAGAGGTTTTTAAATCACATTTGTTTTTAAATTAAAATTTAATTGAAAGAGATAATTTAAAAATTGATGTGGTTTTCAAAATCATTTTTTTCACCTTTAAGAAAAAATCATTTCGACACATCATTCTCCCATAAGCTGGCTTTATCCAATGGCCTCTCTACACCTCGACGCCATTCGCCATCGAACAAATCTCCATTCGAATAATGCATTGTGCCATGACCATGTTTCAAGTTCATCACCCAGTTTCCCTTGTATGTGTCCCCATTGGCTCCAATATATACACCAATTCCATCCATGTATCCAGTTTTAAACTCTCCTTCATAACTAGCACCAGAGGGCCAGTAAACCTTCCCCTCCCCATAGTTTGTGCCATTCTCAAGTATTTCCCTTGTCCATCGGGGAAATTATCATGCCATTGCCCTGTGTAATCCCCGTTCGGAAGAATTTTCTGCAAAGTACGGTTCCCCTGATGTGCTAACATTTTTAGCAGTATCGTCGTCTTCAACATCGTTTTGAGCTACGTTCGCCACTGATGTTATCCCGAAAATGCTATTTGCACGCTTTTTTGCAGCTTGAGTCTTGCGCATGGTGGCCCCCCATGCTTTCAGAACACTACTTTGCTCTTTGTTCATTTTCTGCAAATTCTTCTACACACTAATCATTGAAATCTAAGTACAATTATATGCAAGATAATCATTACTACATTGAAAAGAAAATGATGATCAGATTCGATGATGCAACAACAAATTATCCAAAACATAGAACAAAAGACGTCTTTAATGAACAAATTGTATTACAATTCTCCTTTCCTTCATGTATTAAATTCAATCTTTTGTTGTCGGATCATAACTAACAAATAACTGTATAAGCAACATGCATGAGATTTGCATTATTATATTTAAGTGAAGATTACGTGTTGAAATACCCGCATTAGTCTTTAGTTTGTAACTTTTTTTACTATGGGTTTTAATTTCCTGCCTAAAGAAGGCAAGGGACAGGACATAAATCTCTCCTATGTTCTCCCTTTGTGAGTCAAAGGGTGACTTATTTGTCTCCTAAACATCTAAAGCCGTAACATTTGGAAAGGACACATGAAACTACGATGTTTGTTTTACTATTTTAGTTCAACCAAAACAAAATGTTGCTATTACTTTTCATGGCCTTCCAACATCCGTTTACACATTTGGCATTGAAAGAAGATCGTGATTGGTTCTTTCCATAATATTGTAATATTCAATTAATTACTATAGGGTAGTAAAGTAAGATATATATAGCTAATTTATGCTTTATTTTGTACCAAAAAAAAAAGGAAGATAAGGATCTTGATGTATGAAACTATTAAATAGCCTTTCATTTTACTGATTCGATATAGATTGAATTGCAATTTTATAGTATAAAGTATATTAGTTTGTTTTTCTCTACTAATGTTTCAAATGTAACGATTTGATCATTAATATTATCGATTTATAACAAATCAATTATTAGGTTATAAAATGTTAACGTAGAGCGTTAACCGATGACCTGACATAGTACAACCATGTTGACTGACCGTTTGACTCCCGTTAAGGTATTTCTTCAATGAACGTCTTCATGTCCGACCACCAAGAACAACCAAGAAATCAAAACGTTCCGAGTAGAAAGCTGACGAGAAAAGGTCCGATTCTGCAGATGTTGAGGAGGTGAAGAAGACCGGAGAAGACGAAAAGAAGCAACTTTCCCAGCAAACTCTTTATTGGATTTCTTGGCCAAAAAGGGGTTGACCATATAATAATATTTTTGATCCAGGTTTGCCATGGGATGGTAATCAGTTATTAGATTGTCTGAACCTACAGTGAACTTTT
Organism: Hibiscus syriacus; assembly: GCF_006381635.1. NCBI lineage: Eukaryota > Viridiplantae > Streptophyta > Magnoliopsida > Malvales > Malvaceae > Hibiscus > Hibiscus syriacus. The sequence continues at coordinate 735,943 of NW_024062855.1, read as the reverse complement.
AACTCCTGGAAAGACCGACCATCTTTTAACTAACAACCAACTGCTACAATCATATCCACTTGAGGGATATTAAAAAAAAACACATATTTCTTAAAGACTTAGTACGGTTTGAAGTTTAATTAAGCAGAACATACAATGTCTAGTGCTGAACAACCAGTTTTGACCACATGAACGTAATACTGTTCATATAAATAGAGGTTGCCATTAAATGTATACCTGAAGTAACCATTGAAATCCTTAGTCCAGCAAATCAGACACAGTAGTCCTTCTGAAGGCATCAACTTGAGCCAACCGAGCCGCTAATACCTATTGGGGAATATGTTATCTGCTTTCATTCTCTCCCTGATCCGTAAGCCGGAGCTTTGCCATTTATATACGCTTCAACAGAGATTGGAACTGACGTAGTCGAGTGACATATCCTGCCTGTCTCATTCTATGGAACATTTTTCCGCATTATGGATATCACCCCTCTTAGCATACTGCTCCATCACAGCCATGAAAGAAGCAAACAAGGGTTTATTCTCCTTTTGTTGGCATGCCTTTTGCAAGATCAAGTCGGCCTTTTCCACTTCCCCTGCTTCAACATAAAGCTTCACAGTGCATCCCAAGTCAATGGCCCAATCTGGCACCCATTATCAGCCATTCGTTTACAAGATCTTTCCCTTTTTGCAGCATCTTATGGTCTGAGTATACCTTCAACAGCTGGTATAACATTAGCGGGAAGCTTTTTTGATGTTGCTAACAGCCTATCAAAAACTGCCTCTGATTTTCAATTTGACCAACTTTCCCCAAGCTTCAATGGCAGCCATACACTCTTCAAAGCGGGGGTTTGATTCAGAGACCTTCCAAATTCTTTCCACTTCATCAGCTTTCCAAGTTCAGCATATAGAGGAAGCAAAAACTTGCAACCTGAACGGTTCTCCTTTATGTTGTCCCCTTCCAACACCTTCAAAACTCCTCAGCTTTTTCTGCAAGACCGCTGAGACATAGTGCTTAGCCAGGATGGACTGTGTATAGATGTCTGGTTCAAGACCTTCAGCTTTCATTGTCTCGACAATTTGATCCATCCCGGCTATGTCATTACATAAACCTTTCGTCAATTAATTCTATAAGTAAAGGGTGAAAGTTTGACATTTTCTTCTCCATTAACAACAGCACATCAGCTATTTTTTTCTTGTCAAGCCTCTTATAGAGGAGTAGCAGTTGGTTGCAAGCAAATGCAGTAATTGGGAATTCTAAGTCCTTCATTTTGTTAAAGACCTCCTCCGCTTTCTTCAAATGGTTAGAAACAACACAATTAGCCAGTAGGGTTCTGTACATTAACCTCTCCCCTGAAAGCTTTCGGGATAGTCGAATGTAGTCTTCTGCCTTTTGGACCACGTATCTTGGCAATCAAATCAAGACGAGAAGCATAATCTCTCTCGACAAGTCAAGCTGCTTCTTCATCTCCAGCCACTCAGAGAGCTGCAAAAAATCTGTGTAAGCAAACATATAGGAAAACAAAATGCAATTAAGTAAAACCGACAACTTCCATAACCAGAACCATACACAATAGAATATCATTTCAATTTAGGCATTTAAATAAATATCAAGTAACCCGGCAAATGGAGTAAGGACAAAGGTGCCTGAACGGGGTAAGATTAGAAGAAAAAAAATATCAACTGACCTAGAAAATCCATACCATTTAAGCAGTTGAAATTGCAAGACTGCAAAATATGCCGTGTAAAAACTAGAAGCCGAAGCAACTTTAAAGTAATGGTAATCACATTCCCTTTGAGCCTTCAGATAATACAAGCAAAACCCAAAACAGGGAAATGACTTTCTCTTAAAGAGATTTTCATCTGTCTCCTAGCTAAAGGAGAAATAAAAGTGAGCCAATTCCAAGGAGAATATAAACTAAAGTCACGATTTTCAGAACAATTTTAGCGCCAAATTATCAATCACAATAGCTGCCAGAGGCTTAGCAGTATCATCATATGAATGTAAGGTTGTTGCAAGAACACCTGCAACTAGAAAACTAGATGAGAACCTAAAGTTCTAATAATCAGTGTAGTTTTCAAATGAGAGCAATTGATGAGTGCACAAGAAAACAATGCATCCAGCAGACATGATTGATGAATGCACAATGACTACTCCTTTCCCAAAGTGATATACTAATACATGAGTAAATAAAAAGAAACCAAAGTTTCAATATAATAATGCAACATTGCATCCAAGAAACCAAATCTTTACTTGTTTGAAAGGTTTGTACTTGAGTTAACAAGAGGTCTTACACACATACTTACAAACCAGAGGTTGATTGCTTCCACATTTACAGCATAGCATCAGCACAAAATAGATTTCTTGTTCAGCTCAATTTTTGAAAAGTTTAAACTGATATGCTTTACTGTCTAACTAATACCATGAAACCTTGAACAATCAAGTGATGTTTACCGTGACAAATAAGATACAGAATTTGAAGAAAGCAATAAAATTTCACTTCGTTGCTTTATTGAGAAAAGGATAAACAGATTTGCCTAATCATATTTAGTTTTACACTCTTTCCACTTACAAACAACAGTTTAGTGTTTACAATTTATTTAACATTTTTATAAAATCTTATTGAAATAATTTTTAACAGATAACTTACCTAAATCCTAAAATCACATTGAAAAACCTATATGCTGAGAAGGTAGTTTCATACACAACAAGGTGACCTTAATTAATGAAAATAAATTCTCAAAATAGATACAATGATAAGTCAAATCACTGCAATGCCCTGCCATACATTTTGCGCTTGCGAAGATTGAGCACTGCGAATGAATCTCATCTCTGCTAATACTTTTCCCTTCCTCACCCAATTATCAGAGCCTTATAAATAGAAACCTGCAGCTGAGATAATAGCTTTGAATAGTTCCGAGTTAGTTCTCCGTGAAGATGACTTCTTATCAAGAACATCCGTCTCAGCCTCAAACAATTCCAGTTCATTTGAAGCAGTTTCTTCAATATCACCGATAATTCTTTATCAGAATCCAATCCATCTTCAGTTTCATCCTTAACAATATGATCTCCTTTGGTCTCAGCATTAGCAGGTGTTTCAAGTTCAGAAAAACCATCAAAGTCATCTTCCTCCCCACTGCTTTCAGCACCAGCTTGGGAAGAAAGGCCACATCTTCGAACAGAGAAATAAGTGGATGCATCTTGAGTGGTAAATCTCAATAAAGATAGACCTTTATCGGATATTGCTTGAGAAGAACAAAAAGTAGTAGCGGTTTCTTCAATTAAGTAACTTGAAGCTCGTAATTGAGCAGAAGCAGCATAAGAAGCTCGAACGTTGATCCTTGATTCCCTGGAACCAGGCAAAATAATACATGATTCACTATCTTTAAACCAAAAAATCATGAAAAAGAAACGGTATTTTCTAATTTCAAAAGCTAAATATCAAATTAAAAAAGATGGAGACAGAGAGAGAAAGAGAATGAAGATTGATGAAATTTTTTGTTGATATTTAATAATTCCACAGTTAAACAAAATAATGAACATGTTCAAAAATAGAGAAGATTGAATAAAATTCAATCTATTCATCCAAATGGTATCAAGCAATTTTCAGCATTTCTCATGTCAATCTCTAGCACAAACTATTTATCATGCAAGAAATGGCCAGGAACGTAAGTGCAGAGTTGATTGGGTTCAGCTTAAGTTATTAGTTTATACCAAATAAACCAGATATATATATACATATGAAACAACCCAATATTATTTGCCTTGCCTTCTTTTTCTCCTTGCAAGTTTTCTCGGTAAACAAACACAGAGGAAAAGGAGCGAAAACAAGTAAGTGAAATGCAGAAAACATATATATACAAAGTAAAATGAGAAAGAGAAAGGTACTTGAGCGGCTTAGGAAGTCGGCGTAGTGCCCACATGGTGAAGAAGCGAAGCAGAAAATGACGAAAACCAAACTCTGTTTTGTCTTAGAATCTCAGCACCACGACTCTCTGTCTGCCTTAAACCCTAAAAACCCAAGACCACGGAGTTGCTCTGTTTCCCGTAATACATTAAGGGGGCTTTTTGGGTCGGGATTGTGAGATTCAGAATAGAATCTATATTTTTTTGTTTGGTGGATCGGGAATTTCATTATCGGTAATGTTTTATTATCAATAGTAGATTTTTTTAAGTATATTATCAGGAATGTCATTATCCCTTCCTTTAGGTATTGTTGGATTACCGGCGTTTTGGACTAAAATATCCTTAAATTTTTTTTTCAAAAATATTATTATTCTGTCATTAAATAATAAAAATTCTACGAAGGTTAAATTACAAATTTATCCTTAAACTATTTTAGATTTTAAAAAAGTCTATAATTAATTTTTTTATGAAGTTCATGGGTAAAATTTTAGGTTAAAATAAAATTTTAGTCTTTTATTAAACTTTTTTATATTTTTAATTTTGTAAAATAATTATATAAATTTTATGAATTTAAATTTTTTAAAGAAAATATATAAATATTTTCTAAATTGTTGAAAAAAAACAAATATATAATAAGAACAATTTGGTTAAATATACATTTCAATAATCTTTTATTCCTTTAACCAAACACGATAATCTTACATTCATGCTAAACCAACCAAACACAAAATACAATATTATCAGTAATCATATTCCCTGGTAATCTTACATTCCGTGAACCAAACACATATTACCAGGGAATATGATTACTGAGAATGTTGTATTTTGTGTTTGGTTGGTTTAGCAGGAATGTAAGATTACCGTGTTTGATTAAAGGAATAAAAAATTATTGGAATGTATATTTTACCAAATATTCATTGTTCTCTATTTTTAACAAGTAAAATTCTAAATATTTAAATAAAAATTATTTACATAAAAATTATATCTGTTGATAATATATTACTTGAGTATCTAAATGTATCATACATTATTTTAATTTTAATTAATATTAAATTTTACATAATTTATGTAAAAATATATTAATGTTTACATTGTGGAAACTAGCTTCAGTTTATAAGTGACGCGTTCACTGGAAGGTTTCTTGTATTTTTCAATCGACAAGGTTTACATTCTTCTATATACAATAATTTATCATAGATATTCATAATAATAAAAATATGTAAATTATTTTTGTTATCTAAGATATAATATTTATTATATCTTCTATATACAATAATTTATTTATTTATCTTTTATATTTATACTTAATTCTGCATACTTTATCATTATTATTTATCTCATGAATTTATATTACAAAAACATAATTCAAATAAGTAAGAAAATAATAATCTTGTGATATAAGACACATGTTTGATTGATTTTACTATGCATCTGCTGGCCTAAGATACATGCATTACTTTATAACATTCCCCTTTATCTTAGATGTCATTTGAATAATATATGCATTCATTGCATTAGTAACTTAATAATAGACATACTGCTCATAGGCTCATTGTAACACCCCCAACCCGTATCCGACCCGGATACGAGTCCGAAGTGTCACATTGACTTTTCAAACATTTATTCGTATAAAATAGTGAGTAATTTAAAAACTTTGATAACAGTTAACTCATTCAAAACGTTTACAAATATATCAGAGTTCATACAATTTATATCTTTAGACTACATGCCAACTACACTCTATAACCAGTACATATATTTTCTGATCTGACATTTGGTAAGGAGAACTGACATGTCTTGCTCCGCATTACTCTTTACTCTTCTCGAAACCTACGTGTGAAACAATCACACGCTAAGTCGAAGACTTAGTGAGGCATAAAAACTTATAAGGTAAACGGTAACTAATAATCATACCTAAACAATTCTTACTATCATTTCATACCACTCATACTTTTACATGTAACGAATATATGCATACATATATGTCCTTATCATTCATATATCTTATCTCATGTTCCTATGATCTCTTATGTCCATATCATATAACATATACCATAACCAATTTCACATACACATACTATGTCATGTAAACCATATATATATATTATCATAAAACACGTACACTCAATCAATTATATTATCATCTTCATTTCTTTATTATTTTATCACTATCATTGATTCCTTTCATCATATAGTCTTATAAGTTACCATTTGTACAATCAATATAACACATGAAATTCCACAAGTGAACAAACATATTATCCTATCACTTTATTAATATTATCTATTTAATAGCCCATGATACTCATGTGAGAACTAAAGATATGCGAGTACATAGAGGTTGTGCACTAATGCTGTCACCACAGCTCATATAATTGCACCGAAGTGCCACGTAGAATTGCACCGGAGTGCGTAGAATTGCACCGTAGTGCCATATAATAATGTCCCGAAGGACCACATATCACTCCTTAAGAATCATATACATATACTAGGGATCAAGTATGTGTCTCACTAGACTTCACACATGTTTCAAAGAATACATATATATCCCGAAGGACCACATATCCTCCTAAGAATCATATACATATACTAGGGATCAAGTATGTGTCTCACCAGACTTCACACATGTTCCAAAGAATACATATATCCGAAGGACCACATATCACTCCTTAAGAATCATATACATATACTAGGGATCAAGTATGTGTCTCACCAGACTTCACACATGTTCCAAAGAATACATATATATCCCGAAGGACCACATAGACCCTCGACTCTTGCATGCAACTATACCCCTAGCTCTCATGACACATAACATGGGCATTCTTTATATCCTTTTACATATTCTGTAACCATATCATATTATAAGCTCATGGTTTCATTCATATACATGTAATCACGTAGTTTCTTTCATGTAATTCATGTCACTTTTCATATGAATTCATATTCATATGTCACATAGGATTAACCCTCATGTATCACATATACTTTTCTCTTTCATATGGCTCTATAACATTTCTCATGTGTTCATATGACATGTAACTCATGTCATCTTATCATGTTACACATAGATATCTTACAATACATACAAACATATCAATACCTATATTATCTATATACCTATCACTTCATTATCCTTATTATTCTTATCATCACCATTAATCCCTTTTACTACCATATTCATATCAATAACACATTACTCATGCACACATATAAATCAACAAATACATACTTCTATGAATTCATGTTTTCACTATTGGAAATAGACTTATCACAAGTCTTATTTCCCTTGAACCTCATATACTAGAGAATGTGCACTCACCTTAGCTTTGCTTTGATTCGATTATAATCCTTCAATTGATCCGGAACGGGATCACGTTCTACATCTACATCTACATCATCATACATAGATCTATATTAGTATTATAACTAATATACTCTAATGGTTCACTCTTTAGACCAAGAGAAAAGTCAATTTCATCTTTAATGAAGGTATGCATCGATGCACTACTGATGCATCGGTGCATAAAATGTATTCGATGTTGTATTATTACTGGGAGCATCGATGCTGCCTTATGCATCGATGCACAATTGCATTCGATGTTTCCTATTAATGGGATGCATCGATGCACTACTTATGCATCGATGCACAAATTGCATTCGATGTATTATTTTAAAAGAGTGCATCGATGCACTACCAATGCATCGATGCACCTTCAAATAATTTCTGGTTTTAACATTGATGCATCGGTGCACTATGAATATGCATCGATGCACTCGGCCCAGAACCTCTTTTTGAACCCGAAAATCCTTCTTTTGGATTAAATCCTTCATATTTCCACCCCTTTCATATTCCTAACTTTCATATACATAATTAAACTCATTAATATTCATTATCTCATCTTTAAAATATCCTCTCTCTTAGGAATTTCAAGAATCATACCCTATTTTCCACATGTTTCAAATCCAATTCTACACTAATACTTCTTAATTAAGCTGATGGCAAGTCAATCCAACTTTAGAACTTCAAAAAACATTTCTATAACAAAAGTTTATTTATAAACCCTTAATAGAAATTCCTTTCTAATTCTATCTCTTTGGTGTTTTAAACTTATATAAGCTTTCCTTAAGCTTATAACCCTCAAAGACTCAAATCCAACTTAAAACTTTCAAGAAATCAAAAGCTAAATCAAACTTACCTTTGCTCTTGGCTTCCACGTGAAGAAGAAGAAGAAGAAGGAGAGAGAATTCTGGAGAATTCTCTCCCTTTCCACGTATATAATTCCTTTTTTCCTTAAATGATCAAATGACCATTTTACCCTTTATTTCCTTTAATAATTACTAATAACCTTCATCTATATATCCAATAATCATTGAACTATTTCATCTTCTACTTTAGTCATCAATTCTGAAACTTTACAATTTGGTCACTAATCCTAATTTGGGATGTTACAAATCTCCCTCCTTTTAAAAAAATTTGTCCTCGAATTTTCACTGCACATCCTGAAAAGGACATATCTTCTAACGTTCTCATGCTGCTTTCTGAACTTAATCTTTTGTATCATCTTTAATAACTTGGTTCTTATCTTTTCAATTATTCGACTACCTTTTTACTTTATATCCTATCATGTCACTTATCAGATAGACAATAACATTAATTTCTTATTACTCCAACTCATAAATCAAATCAAATTCCTTGCCAATCTTCAATGTCTTTCAAGAATCACCAAACTTTTATTTCATCCTTACTTGACTGACTCTAAAACTTCCTTACTACATAAATCTTTATTCATTTCTCTGACTACATCCACTTGACCAAGAAACATAACCTTAAATCTTCATCATAACTGATTAAACATACACTTTGCATAACTAAACAATTTCTCATATTACCTGACATACCTTTCTTACTTCTGGTTAAACTTATAACCTATATCTCAACATAATCTTTATCACATCTAATTCTTTAAACTTCCTTTCATTTTCTTCATAACTCAAAATATTCTTATACGCCAATCATATCTTTCTTCCATGTTCACATACTCTTTTCCTATCACTTAAATTATCACTGATTACAGTCTTTATTATCTTTATAATTTTACTATCAACTTCACTTATACAAAACCTCATTCTTATCATATCTTTCTTGTATTTTCTTCCTTCAAAATTTTCTTTAAAACATATAAATATTTATCTCCTTGCCTATATCATATTTATATGATCAAAATATACAACCACATCCAGATTCGTATCTCATTTAATTAACTTACTTTATGTTTCCTTCAAATCGGATAATTCTAACATCCATGCCATTACAGCTAAAATAGCAACTTTTCAATCTAGGGCGTAAGCCCTGATCAAATTAATCTTACACATCATTTCAGTTAAAAACAACCCAGTGTAATTCACTTATTGAACCCATACTCTCATTCATATACAGTATTATGCCTTGTCTTATTACCTTCATCGAACCATTCATATAAATTCTTTGCAGTCGGAATTATTTTCAATAGTTTACTCAACTAATCAATAAACATTCAGTCTCATACATTTCACTTCCATTATTCAAGCTAACATTCTAACTTCCTTTATTTATAAACTGATCATTGATGTACCCATACTTAAACTCTTCTTATCAATCCTTAGTTTACTCAAACATTTGAATCCTCACTTCCTTCACTCTATCACTTTACTAATCACAGTATACAACTGTATCAGATTCACTTCATATTTGGTTATCATAACCTACCATATCTTGAATCTTGTAATTTCAATACATTCCGTCCCATAATCTTGTTAGCCCACGCTAACTCTTTCCATCTAAATACAAAAAAAAATCTACCTCACTTGATACATTTAAAATACTTCTTATCCTTCACATTATTTAATTTCTAGCAAAACAATCCATTCCTTGATCTTTATCCATTATCCTTTTATAATCGCATTGTCTTATACATAAAAACCATATCATGTTCTTCATAATCTCATGCTCTTTATATCACATATATTTATCCATAACCATCACTCCTTATCACATTTTCATTACTTGATAGTCAACTTTACTCGCACAAAACCTTATTCTTTACCATTTTATACTTATGTTTTCTCCACTTGTTTAAAAAAAATCACCAGATTTCAATACTTTTTTTTCTGCTCGATTTACATAACTTCTAAAAGAGCTTTTAACCCAATTCACAAGGGTTCTTTAACCCTGACTTATCCTCGATTAACTCTTGTTTAATCTTTCAAGATCAACCCTACTGTTGGAGTCTGTCGAACTCTCATCTGATTTGATTCTCTGACGGAGAATACAACTAATTCATGTCTGGTTTAAAGTTGAACCAGAATCTCTACCTTTCTTTGATGGTGCGAAAATTCTATGAAGCACTAATTCTCTTAATCATCTAAGATTTATTTCTCCAAACTTTCGTTATGAGCTTTTTCCCTTTAAAGCTTTAACACAATTAAACATTTCTTGAAACGATACAAATTCAAACCAGTAACACTCTTTAATTAAGGCGCAAGTCCTAACAAAATATCACATGTATCATTTCAGTCGGAATTAACTCAGCAGCAATTCTGCTTAGCTTAATAAACTTATAATCATACTCATACAAGGTGTAATTCCCTGTTTCAAGCTCATGTATTCCAGTTTCATCTATAAACTGGTCATCAATGCACTTATTCTTGAACTCTTATACAATTCTAATCACATCATTTAATCTTTAACGTTCTTATGGTGACAATTGTCCACCATACTCTAACTTACCAAAGTAGTAACAAAAATACTCAATTCAACATCTTCACTTTGAAGAAATGAAAACTTCTATCATATCATTCAACCAAAGGTCTATAACAATAGAACCTTCCTCAAATCCACCTTGAACTTGGGTGCTCGCAACTTTATCAACTAATTTGATACATTCATTCTATGAGTTAAAGAAGTATAAATTGAAAACACATCAGAACATTCTTCAATCATGAAGAATAATTTTCCAAATTTTATACAGGCATTTCCTGAGGTGTTCGCTCTTCTCCTGCCTGGCCAGGGAGGTGAATGCTATTACCTTCAGGTTTATTACCTTTCACTTCTTTCGAAGCTCTTATTATCATACTTCTATTATCACATAATAATCTATTTTTTTATTAGCAAGACAGCATACTCCTTACACTATCAGATCAGAATTTTTCACTTTGAGTTGGCATGTACACTTTTTAAAACACTTCTGACTTCGATTTAAGCCTAGAATCAGCTAAACCGTAGCTCTGATACCATTAAATGTAACACCCCCAACCCGTATCTGACCTGGATACGAGTCCGAAGTGTCACATTGACTTTTTAAACATTTATTCGTATAAAATAGTGAGTAATTTAAAAACTTTGATAACAGTTAACTCATTCAAAACGTTTACAAAATATATCAGAGTTCATACAATTTATATCTTTAGACTACATGCCAACTACACTCTATAACCAGTACATATATTTTCTGATCTGACATTTGGTAAGGAGAACTGACCTGTCTTGCTCGCATTACTCTTTACTCTTCTCGAAACCTACGTGTGAAACAATCACACGCTAAGTCGAAGACTTAGTGAGGCATAAAAACTTATAAGGTAAATGGTAACTAATAATCATACCTAAACAATCCTTACTATCATTTCATACCACTCATACTTTTACATGTAACGAATATATGCATACATATATGTCCTTATCATTCATATATCTTATCTCATGTTCCTATGATCTCTTATGTCCATATCATATAACATATACCATAACCAATTGCACATACACATACCATGTCTGTAAACCATATATATATTATCATAAAACACCCACTCAATCATATATTATCATCTTCATTTCTTTCTTATTTTATCACTATCATTGATTCCTTTCATCATATAGTCTTATAAGTTACCATTTGTACAATCAAATCACACATGAAATTCCACAAGGGAACAAACATATTATCCTATCACTTTATTAATATTATCTATTTAATAGCCCATGATACTCATGTGAGAACTAAAGATATGCGAGTACATAGAGGTTGTGCACTAATGCTGTCACCACAGCTCATATAATTGCACCGAAGTGCCACGTAGAATTGCACCGAGTGCCGCGTAGAATTGCACCGTAGTGCCATATAATAATGTCCCGAAGGACCACATATCACTCCTTAAGAATCATATACATATACTAGGGATCAAGTATGTGTCTCACCAGACTTCACACATGTTCCAAGAATACATATATATCCGAAGGACCACATATCACTCCTTAAGAATATATACATATACTAGGGATCAAGTATGTGTCTCACCAGACTTTACACATGTTCCAAAGAATACATATATCCCGAAGGACCACATATCACTCCTTAAGAAATCATATACTATACTAGGGATCAAGTATGTGTCTCACCAGACTTCACATGTTCCAAGAATACATATATATCCCGAAGGACCACATAGACCCTCGACTCTTGGCATGCCAACTATACCCTAGCTCTCATGACACATAACATGGGCATTATTTTATATCCTTTACATATTCATGTAACCATATCATATATCATATAAGCTCATGGTTTCATTCACATACATGTAATCACGTAGTTCTTTCATGTAATTATGTCTTTTCATATGAATTCATATTCATAGTCACATAGGATTAACCCTCATGTATCACATATACTTTCTCTTTCATATTGCTCATAACATTTTCTCATGTGTTCATATGACATATAACTCATTGTCATCTATCATGTTACCACATAGACATATCTTACAATACATACAAACATATCAATACCTATATTCATATATACCTATCACTTCATTATCCTTATTATTATTCTTATCATCACCATTAATCCCTTTTACTTACCATACATATCAAACACATATACTCATGAACATATAAATCATAACAAATACATACTTCTATGAATTCATGTTTTTCACTATTAGAAATAGACTTATCACAAGTCTTATTTCCCTTGAACCTCATATACTAGAGAATGTGCACTCACCTTAGCTTTGCTTTGATTCGATTATAATCCTTCAATTGATCCGGAACGGGATCACGTTCTACATCTACATCATCATACATAGATCTATTAGTATTATAACTAATATACTCTAATGGTTCACTCTTTAGACCAAGAGAAAAGTCAATTTCATCTTTTAATGAAGGATGCATCGATGCACTACTGATGCATCGGTGCATAAAATGTATTCGATGTTGTATTATTACTGGGATGCATCGATGCATGCCTTATGCATCGATGCATGCCTTATGCATCGATGCACTAATTGCATTCGATGTTTCCTTATTAATGGGATGCTTCGATGCACTACTTATGCATCGATGCACAAATTGCATTCGAGGTATTTATTTAAAAGAGTGCATCGATGCACTACCAATGCATCGATGCACATTCAAACAATTTCTGGGTTTTAACATTGATGCATCGGTGCACTATGAATAGCATCGATGCACTCGGCCCAGAACCTCTTTTTGAACCCGAAAAATCCTTCTTTTGGATTAAATCCTTCATATTTCCACCCCTTTCATATTCCTAACTTCATATACATAATTTAAACTCATTAATATTCATTTATCTCATCTTTAACCTTAATATCCTCTCTTTAGGAATTTCAAGAATCATACCCTATTTTCCACATGTTTCAAATCCAATTCTAACACTTAATACTTCTTAATTAAGCTGACGGCAAGTCAAATCCAACTTTAGAACTTCAAAAACCTTTCTATAACAAAGTTTATTTATAAACCCTTAATAGAATTCCTTTCTAATTCTATCTCTTTGGTGTTTTAAACTATATAAGCTTTCCTTAAGCTTATAACCCTCAAAGACTCAAATCCAACTTAAAACTTTCAAGAAATCAAAGCTAAATCAAACTTACCTTTGCTCTTGGCTTCCACGTGAAGAAGAAGAAGAGAAGGAGAAGAGAATTCTGGAGAATTCTCTCCCATTCCACGTATATAATTCCATTTTTTCCTTAAATGATCAAATGACCATTTTACCCTTTATTTCCTTTAATAATTACTAAAAACCTTCATCATATATATCCAATAATCATTGAACTATTTCATTCTCTACTTTAGTCATCAATTCTGAAACTTTACAATTTGGTCACTAATCCATAATTTGGGATGTTACAAATCTCCCTCCTTTTAAAAAAATTGTCCTCGAATTTTCACTGCACATCCTGAAAAGGACATATCTTCTAACGTCTCATGCTGCTTTCTGAACTTAATCTTTTGTATCATCTTTAATAACTTGGTTCTTATCTTTTCAATTATTCGACTACCTTTTTACTTTATATATCCATCATGTCATTATCAGATAGACAATAACATTAATTATTACTCCAACTCATAAATCAATCAAATTCCTTGCCAATCTTCAATTGTCTTTCAGAATCACCAAACTTTTATTTCATCCTACTTGACTGACTCTAAAACTCCTTACATATAAATCTTTATTCATTTCTCTGACTACATCCACTTGACCAAGAAACATAACCTTAAATCTTCATCATAACTGATTAAACATACACTTTGCATAACTAAACAATTTCTCATATTACCTGACATACCTTTCTTACTTCTGGTTAAACTTATAACCTATATCTCAACATAATCTTTATCATCATTCTTTAAACTCATCCTTTCATTTCTTCATAACTCAAATATTCTATACGCCAATCATATCTTTCTTCCATGTTCACATACTCTTTTCCTATCACTTAAACTTATCACTGATTACCAGTCTTTATTATATCTTTATAATTTACTAATCAACTTCACTTATACAAAACCTCATTCTTATCATATCTTTCTTGTATTTTTCCTTCAAAATTTCTTTAAAACATATAAATATTTATCTCCTTGCCTATATCATTTATATGATCAAAATATACAACCACATCCAGATTCGTATCTCATTTAATTAACTTACTTTATGTTTCCTTCAAATCGGATAATTCTAACATCCATGCCATTACAGCTAATTAATAGCAACTTTCAATCTAGGGCGTAAGCCCTGATCAAATTAATCTTAACATCATTTCAGTTAAAAACAACCCAGTGTAATTCACTTATTGAACCCATACTCTCATTCATATACAGTATTATGCCTTGTCTTCTTTATTACCTTCATCGAACCATTCATATAAATTCTTTGCAGTCGGAAATTATTTCAACAATAGTTACTCAACTAATCAAATAAAACATTCAGTATCATACACCATTTCACTTCCATTTCAAGCTTAACATTCTAACTTCCTTATTTATAAACTGATCATGATGTACCCATACTTAAATCTTCTTATCAATCCTTAGTTTACTCAAACATTTGAATCCTCACTTCCTTCACTCTATCACTTTACTATAATCACAGTATACAACTGTATCCAGATTCACTTCATATTTGGTATCATAAACTACCATATCTTGAAATCTTGTAATTCAATACATTCCGTCCCATAATCTTGTTAGCCAACGCTAAATCTTTCCATCTTAAATACAAAAAACAATATCTACCTCACTTGATACATTTAAAATACTTCTTATCCTTCACATTATTTAATTTCTAGCAAAACACTAATCCATTCCTTGATCTTTATCCATTATCCTTTTATAATCCGCATTGTCTTATACATAACTAAACCATATCATGTTCTTCATAATCCCATGCTCTTTTATATCACATATATTATCCATAACCATCACTCCTTATCACATTTTCATTACTTTGATAGTCAACTTTACTCGCACAAAACCTATTCTTTACCATTTTATACTTATGTTTTCTCCACTTGTTTAAAAAAAATCACCAGATTTCAATACTTTTCTGCTTCGATTTACAAACTTCTAAAAGAGCTTTAACCCAATTCACAAAGGGTTGTCTTTAACCTGACTTATCCTCGATTAACTCTTTGTTTAATCTTTCAAGATCAACCCTACTGTTGGAGTCTGTCGAACTCTCATCTGATTTGATTCTCTGACGGAGAATAAACTAATTCATGTTGGTTTAAAGTTGAACCAGAATCTCTACCTTTCTTTGATGGTGCGAAAATTCTATGAAGCACTAATTCTCTTAATCATCTAAGATTTTATTTCTCCAAACTTTTCGTTATGAGCTTTTTCCCTTTAAAGCTTTAACACAATTAAACATTTCTTGAAACGATAACAAATTCAAAACCAGTAACACTCTTTTAATTTAAGGCGCAAGTCCTAACAAAATATCACATGTATCATTTTCAGTCGGAATTAACTCAGCAGCAATTCTGCTTAGCTTAATAAACTTATAATCATACTCATACAAGGTGTAATTCCCTTGTTTCAAGCTCATGTATTCCAGTTTCATTTGTTTTATAAACTGGGCATGCCAACTATACCCCTAGCTCTCATGACACATAACATGGGCATTATCTTTTATATCCTTTTACATATTCATGTAACCATATCATATATTCATATAAGCTCATGGTTTCATTCACATATACATGTAATCACGTTTCTTTCATGTAATCATGTCACTTTCATATGAATTCATATTCATATGTCACATAGGATTAACCCTCATGTATCACATATACTTTCTCTTTCATATGGCTCATAACATTTCTCATGTGTTCATATGACATGTAACTCATTGTCATCTTATCATGTTACCACATAGACATATCATCTTACAATACATACAAAACATATCAATACCTATATTCATATATACCTATCACTTCATTATCCTTATTATTATTCTTATCATCACCATTAATCCCTTTTACTTACCATATTCATATCAATAACACATATACTCATGCACACATATAAATCATAACAAATACATACTTCTATGAATTCATGTTTTTCACTATTGGAAATAGACTTATCACAAGTCTTATTTTCCCTTGAACCTCATATACTAGAGAATGTGCACTCACCTTAGCTTTGCTTTGATTCGATTATAATCCTTCAATTGATCCGGAACGGGATCACGTTCTACATCTACATCTACATCATCATACATAGATCTATATTAGTATTATAACTAATATACTCTAATGGTTCACTCTTTAGACCAAGAGAAAAGTCAATTTCATCTTTAATGAAGGTATGCATCGATGCACTACTGATGCATCGGTGCATAAAATGTATTCGATGTTGTATTATTACTGGGATGCATCGATGCATGCCTTATGCATCGATGCACTAATTGCATTCGATGTTTCCTTATTAATGGGATGCTTCGATGCACTACTTATGCATCGATGCACAAATTGCATTCGATGTATTTATTTTAAAAGAGTGCATCGATGCACTACCAATGCATCGATGCACATTCAAACAATTTCTGGGTTTTAACATTGATGCATCGGTGCACTATGAATATGCATCGATGCACTCGGCCCAGAACCTCTTTTTGAACCCGAAAAATCCTTCTTTTTGGATTAAATCCTTCATATTTCCACCCCTTTCATATTCCTAACTTTCATATACATAATTAAACTCATTAATATTCATTTATCTCATCTTTAACCTTAATATCCTCTCCTCTTTAGGAATTTCAAGAATCATACCCTATTTTCCACATGTTTCAAATCCAATTCTAACACTTAATACTTCTTAATTAAGCTGATGGCAAGTCAAATCCAACTTTAGAACTTCAAAAACCTTTCTATAACAAAAGTTCATTTATAAACCCTTAATAGAAATTCCTTTCTAATTCTATCTCTTTGGTGTTTTAAACTTATATAAGCTTTCCTTAAGCTTATATAACCCTCAAAGACTCAAATCCAACTTAAAACTTTCAAGAAATCAAAAGCTAAATCAAACTTACCTTTGCTCTTGGCTTCCACGTGAAGAAGAAGAAGAAGAAAGAAGAAGAAGAAGAAGAAGAAAGGAGAAGAGAATTCTGGAGAATTCTCTCCCTTTCCACGTGTATATAATTCCATTTTTTTCCTTAAATGATCAAATGACCATTTTACCCTTTATTTCCTTTAATAATTACTAAATAACCTTCATCATATATATCCAATAATCATTGAACTATTTCATTCTTCTACTTTAGTCATCAAATTCTGAAACTTTACAATTTGGTCACTAATCCATAATTTGGGATGTTACACTCATAGCATTATCATTTTCAATAGCGTATACATACAATAACCACAATAGTAATATTCATATCCATGTCTTTTCGTCTTCAAGAATTCAACTACCTTTCATCATATCACTAGAAACTATCACAGAGTTCATAACAACAATTGACACACTCGAAGCAAGCGAGAGCGGTGCATATTTGTGACAAAACGATCATGCATTGGTTATTCATATACAAACAAGCTTGGATGAAGCACATGCAACAGCAGCAATCAAGCACGATCTATGCATCACGATAACTATTTGTCACAATTTTCCTTTAGAAATAACAGTAAACATATTTCTCTTAATCCTCTTAAAAATGCGGTATGAATGTACTTTTGGATGGATTACTGCAACTAATTCAATTTTAGAATTTGCATCACCCAGTGATGTGATCAACAAAGAACATTAAAGCATATCAACATCGAAAGAATGATCTAATTTAGTTGCCCTTCAAATCTTCTCATGCTATATCTGCATAAAAGATTTAAGTAATCCAATCAAATGTTGATCAGCGAATTTCCAACACAAATCATGCAATATCATTTGCCAGACTGTCGCTCCCTTACACCCATATCACCCTACCATTGTTGAATCAACTAGGGACTGCGAGGTAAAGTTTATAGCTGAATATAATGACTGTTACCATTTCTTCCTTGAATGATTCTTTAAAGATGATTTAATACCCTAATTCGATTCATCACATCATGTGGTAACTCACAATAAATAACTACTGAGCTACCTTTGCTTCAATACCTAAAAATACAGAACTAAAATCCATTTCCACTATGACACAGTAAAAGGCTAGAATTATCAACAGCATGCAATGCAATTCTTGTAAAGAAATTTGACAAACCAAAATATTGATACGTATGACGGACAATGATATATAATTATGTGCTCAACACAACCACAAATTCAGTATCTTCGGCTCTACAACATGTTTTCAACTGGATATATGTAAATCATGATCAACAGACGACAGTGGCTAACCTGAAGTTCTTGTTCATAGCGTTTAAGTTTTTCCCTACACTCCTTTACTTTCTATAAACCTCTTTGAGACAATGTATCAGGTCAAATAAAATTAAACAACAGGTAATATCATTAAGATACCTTAGATTTTTTCCGCAATTCCAAAATAACATGCAGTCTCTCTTCTAACCTTACTTCCATCAGCGAAATCTGATGAGTCACGAAAAATATCACTTGCCTTTTCCTACCACTACACAATTGTGGAAATGAAAAACCAAAACACACATACACATAAACATGCACGTCTTTCTTTGAGTCTTGGAGGAAAGGAGGATAAAATTGCCCCTAACGAAAGAAGGCTGGTTGGATTCTGTTAAAACACCTTGGATAATGATATTCTCGCTCTAGTGATTACCATGGTAATGCAAGCACAAGAATGCATATGCACACATAACAAATGCATTAGCCTACTCCTAAATGCTATCATATCCATCTTCCTAGACCAGATTTCCTAGAAAAATCAATTCAAAATTCCAACAATGTAGTAGACCTCTATTTTAAGTTCTTCTTGGCCTTGAATCGATCTTTCCATTTCTTTTTTCATATGAAAACAAAACATAACTAGTAAAAAGAAAAGGAGACTACACACAAACATGCATCAAAACAAAGTTGAGGTTGCCTGATTGTAATCATCAACAGAATCAGATAAAAGTCCTCTACTACGATCATTGCTCGTGTAGCTGCAAAATTGAAAATTAGTTTAAAAGACTTCCCATATTAATACACACACACACACATGAAAAAAAAATCTAGAAACATTACTAAAACTGAAGTGATTGATCCAAGGAAAAATATTGAAGCTTAGAGCTGAACTCATAAAGAATAATTAATAGAGTCAACATATTATGAACTACATGAAGACCTTAGAGTAGAAACCATTGACATAAGAAAGCATATAGCAACAACTCATGCAAAGGAAGCACAATAGAATCAGTATCAACATGTGAAGAACTATATTACATAAAATTTAGTGAAGAAAAACAGAAAACATTAAGTAACCAATTAGGGAGTGTTACCCATTCTGTCTCTTTAGTCGTTGCTCCTTGTCCTCATCAACACTTTTATAACTGTTGGTTCTAGCAGGCTCCCTATCTTGATCCAAATTCAACTTATGATCCTTATCCCAATCCTAAACATGCGCCCTTGAACATGATCCTCCACTTCTCTGTTGTGATCGCTATCCAATGAGTATTCTCCAGTTCTCTCATGTTCATGATCCTCATATCCTCTTTCTCTTCCAGAATCATTGTCCCGAGACCGATCACGCTCTCTGGACCTATCACTATATCGATCAAAATACTGTTCTCTACCATGATCTCTTTCTTTGTCCTGTCCTATAGGCATATCCCACTCACTCCTAGGGCGGTCCTGACTAAAATTTGATCTGCCCCCTTTGGTGGTCACTTCATTAACTCTCACAACTCGACCACCAATAGTCTAGTTACAATTTCAAGTTTCAATAATATCAAATCTCTATAAGTATCAAAACAAGAACGGAATCATTTCATGTTCCATGGAACCAACAAGCAATACATTCCTTACCCCAATTGTAGTTGTAATCGCGGCACAACTCTCGACATTTTCTGTCCAGGATCTTTATGATCTTTGGGAGCATCTTCAATACAACCTCATTTCTGTCATCATTTGCTGGACGATTCTTGTTTTCTTGTCTACCCTCTACTTTTCTGACTCGCCCTCGCCCTGTTTACCTTGTCAACTTCGCTTATTACAAACCGGAGGAATCTCGTAAATGCTCGAAAATGATGTCCGTGGATCAATCACAATTGACTAGTACATTCACCGATGATAATCTTCAGTTTTAGCGTAGGATCCTTGAAAGGTCAGGGCTTGGGGATTCAACATGTCTTCCAGAGGCAGTACTCAACATTCCCCCTAACCCGTCAATGTATCAAGCAAGAAAAAAAGCCAAGGCTGTCATGTTTGGTGCTATTGACGAGCTTTTGGCTAAGACCTCCGTAAAACCCAAAGACATTGGAATTTTGATTGTTAACTGCAGTTTGTTTAATCCGACACCATCGTTGTCTGCCATGGTTATCAACCATTACAAGCTTTGAGGGAATATTCAAAGCTACAATTTGGGAGGAATGGGTTGTTGTGAAGGGTTGATCTCAATAGATCTTGCGAAACATCTTCTTCAAGTCCGTCCCAACTCCTATGCACTGGTTATCAGCATGGAGAACATACCCTGAACTGGTACTTTGGAAACGATCGCTCGAAACTTGTATCAAACTGCTTATTCAGGATGGGAGGGGCTGCAATACTGCTCTCTAACAAATGGTCTGATAAAAGAATATCCAAATACTGCACTCACAGGGGTGCAGCACGGGGGAGAAGAAGATTACCGGTCAGAGGCATGCTCACGGGAAAAGTATTTTAACTTTTAGTACGGGAAAAGAAAAATACCGAACACACTAGGAATAACATTCCCATGAATAAAACACTAAAATTTACTGTTGGTATTAAAATATTACATTCACTTGAAAATATTACTTGATCCAAACATGAGTATCATTCATCAGGAAAAAAATTATGCCCGCTAGAAATGCTAAATTCCTTGATCCAAATGGGCTCTAAATGTTTAGTATAAAAAATGCAGTTAATTTTACGGAATAATATATATTTTTAAAAAATTAAGGGTACAGTAAAGCACATACCTATTTATCCGATGATGAAAAGAATTATTATTTTTGTAAAAGATTACGAGTTTAAGTATGACAGAATTATAAACATTTATATTTGATTAAGAATTTTTTAATAGATATTACTTAATATTTATATAAAAAAATAAGGAGTACAGTACACAATTAATTATGAGAGATATAATGTCACCAATTTCTAGTTTTCAAAATCAGGTCTTGGTACTTGCAAAGAATACAGGAGGTTTCACATAAGGATTTGTTGATGAGAATGAAAGTCGACGACATAGAGATGAAGAGAAAAATCGGGTAATTTATATCAAGTTGTAGACGATGGCGAGAGGTATGTTAAAATCATAGTTGAAAATTGAAATAATAATGTTAAATCACGACTCAAAATTCCAAAAATAAATCCCATAAAGATTCTTGACATGGAAATCAAATTTCGCAATGAAAGAAAAATGGCATTTACAATAATCAAATGGAAGAAAAATTACAGGTTAGTGAGTAAGTGATCTTCGATGTCGAATAAATGAGCATTTGACAACGATAATAATGGTAAACAGTGATGGTGATAATAAGAAAGAGATTTAAATATTTTATAAATTTTTTCAAGATTTTAAAAAATTTTAAGATTGTTTTTAAAATATATAATTTTAAGCTATTTTAAAATAATTTTTTTAAAAATTATAAACACCATCTATGTCTGATTTTAATGATTAATAGATTAAACACTTAAAAGAATAAAAAAAGGTTAAATATCTATTTAATAAAAAAATTAAAAACCTAAAATCAATAGTAAATATAATTTAGATATTTATTTTTTAAAGAAGAAAGGAAATGATATCTTAATTCCACGTGGCAAGTTATGGATAAGTGAAGTGTCTTTCAACCCTGAAAACCGGTCTTGATGGATAAATCATAAAACAAAGCTCAACCTCTCAAAACGTAACTCACTGGTCACAGCTCAGGGCTGAGTCTTCAGGGAGTTTCAGAAAGTAAGGCACAAATGGCTGTGGTGACGGTGGGTGCAAATGCAATAAAAAATCTGAACGTATGGTCTCCTTTGAACTTCAACTTCAAGCCTTCTGCAAGTCCTATCCGCAAGACTCTACGAATCTGTCGCTGTTCTCTGGTGAATGAGCAACAAGCTTCCTTTACCGAGCAGGAAAAGCAGCTTATCGACGCACTCATTGGGATCCAAGGCCGAGGCAAATCAGCTTCACCTCGCCAACTCAATGTACAAAACACAATTTTCTTTTTTAATCTCTGCATTAATTCCAATTTTACTAGTAATGACTTTGTTTTCCATCTTCAAAGGATGTAGAGCAAGCTGTTCAAGTTCTGGAAGGCCAAGACGGCGTCAGAGATCCCGTTAGTTTCTTTAACCTCTTCTACTTCAGTCTTATAATCAGTAGCTAAGCAAGGAATTTGTGTTTTTAAGTTGGAATAACAAAAAGGTTTTGGTTTTTAAGTGGGAATTGAAATGAACGCTTGTTAATGTAGTATCTGTTAGCACAGGGTTTTGGTTTCTGTAATTTTAGTACTAAAAAAATGGTAATATTTTCGTGTGATTCTGAATACTTTCTTGCATGTAGACAAGCTCTGATCTAATTGAAGGTCGGTGGCAGTTGATGTTTACGACTAGACCTGGCACAGCATCCCCAATTCAGGTAATTAGTCCTCACTTCTCCAATCACGGACGCAAGATTTTATACGAGGGATGAACTTATAGAATTGTAGGGGACAAAAATAGATTATCGATGAAAAATATACGAAATACATAAATTATATGAGAATTTGAAATTTTCAAGGAGGACTGCCTCCACCAATCCCACTCAGTCTATCCATGTCTTCTCTGATTTATGGACTCTCCAAAAACTGCTCCACTTTATATTATTAACCATCCAACTTACCTCTAGTTTAATTCAACCAATAACTTTACACCACTTTAACAAATTCGTAGGCGAAGACATATAAACATACTATGTGTCTATATATGTTTACAAATAAGTTCCTTTTTGTTTTATGCTAATGAAGTTAGAACCCTTGTCAAATTACAAAATTCTTTAGTATGAAAAGGCTTCAATAGAGCTATAGCATTCTTTATTCTTCCCAAGGCAAAAAAAAAAAACCTTAAAAAATGAAGCTTCAAACTATTACTTCAAGGTAATCGATGTTCTGTTATTGATTATACTATAATGGAAATCAGGTTAGTCCATCTTCCATTTGTATTTCATCTTCTCTTTTCAATGATATGCTTTTTGTTGGCTGTAGAGAACATTTGTTGGGGTTGACCTTTTTAGCGTATTTCAAGAGGTTTATCTTCGGACAAATGATCCACGAGTTTCCAATATCGTAAAGTTTTCTGATTGGATAGGTGAACTAAAAGTAGAGGTATGGTTTCATCGTCTCTGGTGATCAGAGTAGCTTTATTTTTGTGAATTCTTCTTGCATGGACAAACTGTTACAAGACATGAATAAACGTATCTGTTACTCACTGGCTTGCTCAGGTTGTGAACTTGCCTACACTGTGTATTATGTCTAGTATTTCATTCTCAGTGAGATTTTTCTCATTAAACTAACTTTTGGCATGACAAAGGGCAGATGGTTTAGATGTATTTCTTAAGAAAACAAGTCGTATTGTCAATATCTGTTTTAATTGAAATAGCAATATTCTTGCTAATATAGCATCCTTGAATAAGGAGTATGCCATTAGTTTTCTCAAATAGGTTTAGTGCATAATAACCTAGATGCTTATATAACCCATATATCCTTGTTCTCCTCTAGGTCATAATATCCTTAGTATACATTGTTCCTACTCATGTCCAACACACATGGATGAGTGTACACATGATCCTCCAAGTGTATTAAAGGTTTAGAAAAAATGGAGTTTACTATGCATATGTGTATCTGACACACCACAATTTTGGGTGCAATATTATAGACATCAAGTTTGTTCCTTCGTGCAAATCTAAACTTTTCTCGATGACTAGCTTACCATTTTTCTCCTTTTACAGGCAGCAGCATCAATCAAAGATAGAAAACGAATCCTCTTTCGGTTTGACAGAGCAGCCTTTTCCTTTAAATTTTTACCATTTAAGGTACCGTATCCAGTCCCATTTAGACTTCTTGGAGATGAAGCTAAAGGCTGGTTAGACACTACATATTTGTCTCATTCTGGAAATCTCCGCATCTCAAGAGGAAATAAGGTGAAAACATTTGTTTACGTTCATATGTTCTATTTTTATGCTAGTGTTATGGATAAAAGTTTTTGGGAAGGAAGTCCAACAATGTCTCCGTAGTGCAGGGAACTACATTTGTGCTTCAGAAGAAGACTGATCCTAGGCAAACTTTGCTGGCAGCTATTTCCACAGGAACGGGAGTTACAGAGGTAAAATAACAATCTTAGAATTTGCCAACAATATTGGAAAGAGTTGTGTATCTGGGGTAGTCTCCCAGTACTAATCTTTGCCTCTCACAACCTTTTCAGGCTATTGATGAGTTTCTCTCCTTAAGCAAGAGTGTGGCTAAAGATGAACCAGTCCTCTTAGAGGGCGAATGGCAAATGATATGGAGCTCACAGGTGCATTTATAATGCCTCGGGCATCTAAGCTCATAATGAGTAGTGTTATTTTCTTTCCCTTTCTCCATATGTTCATGCCTACCATAACATGCTTCATTCGTCTAAAATCAAATAAATGTAGTCATATTCTTACTTTGGATAATTGTTTCTTAGTTCTGGCTTTGCTCACCTCAGCCCCGACTATCTTGTTGCAGGTAGAAACAGATAGTTGGCTAGAAAATGCCAGCAATGGTCTTATGGGCAGTCAAGTAAGTGACATACAAATGTTATTGTAACTTCGGCTTTGCAATGAAGTCATGGTTTCTGGTAATTCTCTCATTTCTGGAATCTTCTCATCATAGTAATCCAGTTCCTTGCTGTTATTTCAACTGCTTTAGATTGTCAAGAATGGACAGATGAAGTTTCTAGTCAACATCTTACCTGGGATCTGTTTCTCCATGATTGGCAATTTTGTGTAAGTCTCTCACTTTGCTTTAGTGTTGAAAGGATAAAATTTCTTTTTCTTTTATTCCGAAGTTGAAAGGGTAGAAATTTGTTATGCCTCAACAAAAGCACTTTGCCTAAACCAGAACAACATACCTAGAAAAGGCATTGCGAGCCACTTACAAGGCCTCGCCACAATTAAGGATCGCCTCACCCAGGGAGGGCTCGCCAGAGCCGCAAACTCCAGTGACCGGACCCTCCAAATCCCAAGGAGATCTCTAGGATGTGAAGCTCCAATCAGGTCCCATCACTTCCCTAAACTTCAGCAACAACTCCCCAGGATTGAGCCTAGTCATGGCTAGCAACAACTGGTCAATCACAGCTCCTTAGCCTAACTACTTGCCACTCTACCTCTTCCCCCTCATAGTAGGGCATTGATTATGGAAGGACCCCTGATACATCCTGCATTCTCTATACATATGTTGTCTTTCTATGATAAAAGAGAGAGTCTAAGAAAATCGACAATCTCTTCAGTGGCTCTCGACACATTTGTATGAACCACTAACAATCCTTGCATTCCCAAATCATGTGCGACAAAGTTGAACTGGAAAATTCATGTCAATTGCAATTCATTCAACTTCACTAGTTTAGCCAAAGATAAAGGATGAAGACTGATGTCTCCCAGGTATATGGCCCCATCTAACTGTTGGTAGGTTATGAATATATTTCCTAACTATGTTAATTTCCAAAATTTTATGCCAGAACCCAGTCCAGCTCACTAGGTCATGTTGTGAGACAAACCAAAACTGTCATTTTTAGTTACTCACAGGTCCCCCAAAGTGGCCTTAGATTTGAACCCATAGCATACCACATAAATGAGCTATAAGTTTCATAATTTCCCCCTTCATCGAAACAAATCTTTGTTTCTCTGATCTTTCATTTTTGCTTGAAGCATTCATGTATGATATTCGTATACGACACATACTCGAACATTGATTTGGTGATATGACACTTTAAGGACCCTCCAAATACATGAATTTGGAAAAAAAATATGAACATACGATGCAGCATTGGACGTTGACACCTAATTCAAGTAACATTGAAATGCATTAATGTTTCGTTAACTAGTCTAAAACTTGATCTCACAAATTGTTTGATGCAGCAAATCTGGCACAAAGACATATGATGTTACCATGGACGATGCAGCCCTGATTGGTGGTCCATTTGGGTACCCTTTGGAGATGGAGACCAAGATTAATATGGAGCTCTTGTAAGATGGCTCAAATATTTTCTTCTATTTGGTGCAAGCTTAACTAATTGCAAATACTAAATGTGCATTTGCAGATATAATGATGACAAGATCAGGATTTCCAAGGGGTACAATAATATTTTATTTGTCCACCTTAGGACATCAGATGGATCAAAATAGATAAAGAACAACAGAGATTTGGATCACCCCCTTGGTGGGTGATTTTCAGGCCTTAATCCGTGGAAGATGGGTCGAGGAAACTTGTTGTAATTATCAGGAAGGGAATCGATGTGCATAGCAGTTGACAAATATGACTCAGGGTATAGATATGGAAGATCCACCACAGAGTATCTCATCTTTATTACAAGCTGATGCTTGTGGGGGAGGTGTCATTAGAAATTACTTTCATGTTATTTTGTTCTAATCTACGTACCGGAAATAAACATGAAAATGAAGAATTAGTGAACTGCTAATTGTACTTCTCATGAAGTTCGCAAGTCCATTTATGCTGTTGTGTATATTGCATCTCAACACTGTAATAGGCCTTTTATCAAATTTACTATTCTGAAATTTTAAAATGCGCATTCAATGCACACGAAATTGTGATTGTTTTTGTTTTACAATTCTTTCGATTAGGCGATAGCATCGTGCTAACTTCGATGTTTCTCCTACTCAGAGATAGATCGAGAGGCTGGGATCAATGGAGTTAAAGACTTTCTTATATAATTTAATTATTCTTTTATATTTTCTATTGATAATTTAATTTTATCATTTTAAAATTTTATATTTCTTTTTTATATAATATTTTTCACTCATCCCTTCTCTTATCCTCATATTTCCAAAGTTCAATTTGCATGCATTAAAATCAGGTCCAATAATGCTCTTAGTTCATGTACTAATCTTTTTAAAATTAAACAAGTCCTCAAAACTTCAATTAAAACTAATTGTGTTCTTGAAATTCAACTAAAAAATTAATTATTTTCTTGATTTATGTCATATCATCATTTTAACGTAGACAAACACATTAGTATAATGGACTTTTACATTTTTATTATTAACTATTACGATAATATTATAATTATCAACGTTTGTTTAAATGATAAAATTGAAACAATTATATGAAAGTGATGTAATAAGAAAAACAATAATAACATTGCTGAATTTTAGGGATAAAATGATCCCTTAAGCCAAAAATAATTGAATAATATGATGGTTTGTTTTATATTATAAAAATATTTTCGTACCAAGTACATTCTTCCTAAACTACTAATAGTACATTACTGTATGGTTATAAGATTAATCACGTTACAATTCACACTTTAATTAATAAACAATATTTTTAAAATATTTTCAATTTGTAAAGTTCAAGGTTCAAATTGCTTTTGTTCGCATGTCATTAAATTATTTGTTTGTGTCAAAGGAGCACCATTAGCAAGGGATCACCTGCACAGTTAACTTAAAATGCAATACTTGTTTCTTTAATGAACACATGTATTCATAGGACCTTACTTGTATTAAGCCCGTAAACATTATAATTATTGCTATTCTTTTTTATTTATTTTAATTTACAATATATCTCATCAATGAGCTCTGTTTTTGTATAAGTAATTTACTCTGCTTAACTAATGGATTATTTATTATGAATGTTTTTAAAATTGTACATGTTTATCAAAAAATTTTTGGACAAACTATGTATTTTGTCACCCACATATTTTTGTGGTTCTATTTTAGTTAGTTACTTATTTTTTTCAAAAATCATATATGATGTTACATTTTTATTCCATTTTGGTCATTGGTTGTTAAAAATGATAAGAACTACTGACACGATAATATTTTTCAATGATGATGTGGAATTAACTTATGGTGACACGCCACCTTCACAGTTAATTTTATTATTGGTGGGTGACCAAAACATAACATTAAGTATGTTGACTTTGTCCTAAATCATGTAGGGTTAAATTCATAGAATTTGTAAGTCTTAGGACTAGATATATAATTGTACCAATTAAAAATAGACACGTCTCCTCCGTTATCAGTAAAATGGACAGTGACTAAATTGCAACTAATCTGTCTGGTGACCAAAATTGAACATATTGAATAGTATAGTGACTAATAGGTAGTTTACCCTAAATATAAAAGAGGAAACCGTTTTATTTCACCTGGAAAAGGGCTAAGCAGCAAACATTCAAATCTGTAAAATACAATGAACAGATAAGAATTATTTGGCCTATATGTTGGCTTCTTCATAACACCTATATGTAGAGGACATTAAAATGGTGTGTGTGTGTGTGTGTCTATATATATATTAGTTTAATTGAAAGTAATTGAGTATTTTTCCTGCTTGTTTGGGAAAAACAGCCCCCAATGTTTCTCATATTCGGGTTCTTTCTCGTTCTCATCAAACATGGCAAACAAGTAAGCTTCTATAGCTTTTCCGGGTTTCTTCGGAGTCCCCTGTCCCTGATTCACATGTCGAACCAAGTTCGTGTTATAAGTCCTTGCATTATCGACACTGGTGGCTTGTCCACCGTCCAACGGCCAACCGGTTTCCGAAACAACGATGTCCAGAGCTCCCCCACCAGCCTTCTCCAAGGCAGAGTAAAAGGCGTCGAGCATCGCATCGAAAAGGTTCTGGTACTTCAGCGAACCATCCGTCACTACAACGGATGGAGCCGTAAAGAGAGCAAAGTCAAGACCAACATGTTCAGGATCACCAATGTGGCTAAAGTAAGTGTATGTGTTAACAAGTAATGGAGCTTGATTGTCCCTCAAGAAACCTATGACCGGACCGAGAAGTTGCTGGTATTCGGGATGAAAAGCACCATTGGACGGAGGGGAAGATTCTTGAAGAGCGGCAAAAAACGTCGCGGTAGAAACTTTGATCTGATCTCCTAGGCCTTGTCCGACTATTGCATTACGAATGTTCTGCATCGCCGGGAAAAGAAACTGAGCGAATGAATCCGAATGCTTCACTTCGTTCCCGACGGCTATGTATCGAAAAATAACGGTGCTGTATTTCTTGACGTTGTCTTGGACCCATTGATCTGCATTGGCTTGACTGGCGGCAACATGTTCAAGGTCCGGATTCGGAACATCTAACAGCAGATTGATGTTGGTACCTCCGAGGGCTTGCAGAGCCTCTTCGTCCGGAGCGTAGAGTCGCATTCGTTGGATGTTTTTTTGCTGATAAAGGTTATGACTTCTGCTTTAGGCAGCAAATTTTGAGCCTTCATTCCATAGCAAACACCAACTTCGGCTCCTGCAATCCATTAATTCCACATTTGCTTAATTTTAAGGCGATAAAAAATGTTTCTACCTCTTTATTAAATAATCACTTTTGATCTTTATTTTTTCTTTTTGAAGTATTTTGATTCCAACATTTTGTTTTAGAGTAAAAAGGTCCCTAACATTTGATTAAATAATCACTTTGGCTCTTTTTTTAGCATTTTGGTCTCAATGTTTTATTTTAAGCCAAAAAGGTCCCTATTTTGGAGTACTATCCGTTTGTTGACTAACGATTTTCATTCACATAATGACCTTTTTGCCTCAAAATGAAACGAAGAGAGTTAAAATATTCAGAAAAAAGAGTAAAAGTGATTATTTAATCAAACGTTAGAACCATCTTTTTATATTATGCCTAATATTAACTTGCTCTTAGGAAATCAAACTTATATATATTAATACATCAAGTGGTCATAAAGTAATGTCCTCCCTAAAGGTCTTAAGTTAGAGTAGCTGCATTTTCAGGGTGTGTACGTTATCAATAATTAAGAAAATTCTGAACATATTATCTTGTAATCACGAGTACTATTAAAGTAAAACACACAAAGAGAATATGAAGAGAGACCTGTGGTCTTGAAGATAGCCAGTAACAACCCGAAAAGCAGAAGCAAAGTTGAAGGCATGAAGGTGGAACAAGCTTTGGCATTCGCCATTGCCATGGACGAAGAAAACAAGCTAAGCTACTTTCCAAATTCCAAGGCAATAAAAATTTACTACGTACTCTTTTAGGAACTGCTGCGATGCGCTAATACTTGGCACCCTTTTTATAGCAAAATACAACTAATGTTAGGTTTTGGCACGTCTATTACTCCATGGAAATTTATGCTGCACAAATAAAAGTCTTTGAATCATTCCAGCCTAGTTTTGCATGTTTTCCGGGAGTTTGATTGACCTAGGTTTTTGTTAGAGAAAAGTCTAACTCAATCTAATTTTCCATTTGGGTAACTACGTATTTAGTCACTCTTCTATTCTTCTGCTTCTATTTTGATCACTCTTCTTTTTTAAAATCATATCTAATATTTATATTTTGGTTTCGTTTTGGTTCCAAAACAGAACTAAAGTAAAACACTAAGTATGATTTTGAAAATAATAATAATTGAGTGACCAAAATTAAATCGCAAAAATAGAAGAGTGACTAAATATGTAGTTTACCCTCTCTATTTCAGTCAGCAATAATATACAACTTATAAGTCATGGGTTCGAGCACCAGCGATTGCAAAGGTGATTGAACGTTCATTGCCAAATGATTAAGAGTATTTAATACAGATACTACTTTATAATCACTTTAACTTAATTTTAAAAAAAACGCTTACAAGTCAATTTCACTAGATCAGAGGTGAAGCCATAACATAATTAACATTTTTCCTTACGGCGTTGTTGAATTATAATTATTTTAGGTAGCCAAAATACAATTTTAAAATCATATTAACTTGTATCTTTATAATTTTATAGGGACCGAACAATATTTCTATTAATTTAAGGGAGGTCAAATGAAATTCCCTTATATCTTTATAATTTGTTAGGGACTAAACTATATTTTTTTTCTTGGATTTAATTTCTTAAGTTAGGGCTCTTTTCTCTTTATTATATTTTCATTATTTTCAAATAAAATAAACTAATTTGTATTGAACAAAACAAAAATTTGATCTTATTTCTAAATCAAAAACCGATGACAATTAAAAAATTTCAACAATCTCACATTATATTTTAAATATTTTTCAACTCTTATTTTATTTTAAAATAAATGTATTTTTATTAATTCACTCAATATTTCATGAGTTTGTCCTATAAGCATCAATATCTATTATTATAATTTTATTTTCTTTCTATGAAATCATGATGGAGGATTTATCGAAAAAATACTTAATTGATTTATATTTACTGTGTGAAGTCACATATATACAAGGTTTAATAAGTAGAATTACTGTTAAAATTAATTTTCAATAATTTTTAAAATAAATATTTAGTTCCGTTATTAACTCTTCGATTCGGTTAATTATTATTTTGGCTTCATTTGGGTCCATAGCCACCACAAGACTATATTTGTGGGGCGGTAAACGAGTCGAGTTGAGTTCAAGTATTGTTGGTCTCAACTTGAAATTTTCAAATTTAAGCTTAACTCGACTTGAAAGCTCGCAAGCTTAAAATTAATAAACTTGACTTGAACTTTAAATAAATAATTAAAGCTTATTCTGTATTGAAAAAAGCAACATATGAATATTAATATTATTAATAATTTAATTTAAAAATAAAAATATTTTTTTCAAGTTGTTCATAAACTTTTCGAGTCGGATATCAAATAACTCACTTTGAATTGTTAAGAACTCAAATTGAATTAAAACATAAATAAAATATATTTAAATTTAATATTGATCAAACTTCAACTAAATCACATTTAAATAATTTATTATTTGTCTCGTCTAATGTATAGTCGTATACTTATAAATAGCATCAACGTTTTGTGAATGACAGTGGTTTAAAGAGGGTCCATAAATTGACTACTCCGTAATGAACGCAGAGAAAAATAAGTGAAGAGTGTAATGATGTAGGGTTATAAGTCGATTTCGCAACTAGACTTGGTCCACGTTTGAATATTACAAGAATTGATGATATGTAGGGCAGTCTTTTACTATAGGGTAAACTATTACTTTTATTTAGTTTTGGTTTTTAAATTATATATATATATATTTTAAAAAAATCATACTTAATATTTAGTTTTAAATTAAAAAATTGAACATAACTACTAAAATATCATTTTTTATTTTTTCAATGATAATGTAACAGTATTTTATATTGATACGTCAACATTATCATTAGTTTTTGATGACATGGTACCAAAATGAAACCTAAACTAAACATTATGCATGATTTTGAAAAATAATTTAGGTACCAAAATAGAACAAAAGTAATAATTTAAGTACTGAACTTGTAGTTTACCCGTTATTATATCAGCCAATGGTTTTGATGACCTGTTAGGCGGGCAAGCTCGGCGGAATATTCCCACTTCCACCATACTAGTCAGTCGCCTCCGCGTCTTGTTGTCTGTGCGGGATTCACGCCTATTTTAGGACCGGCTAATATTTATGAATTTATCATGAAATATTTTTTATTTAATTTATTAATTGTATCTATCTTAATTACCTTTTCTCGATCTGTAATTAATTAGTATGGACATATTAATTTTTTTATTACTAGTCATATTAATTTAACAAGATATTAAAATATAATTTTTTTTAAAGAAAAAATGTCAAAGTAAATATAATAAATTTCTAAAAACTTTAATGTAGTAAAGCATATAATGGACTCCTATATAGGATTGTAAATGAGACGAGATAGATTACGAGTTATTCGAGATCGACTCGATCAAAACTTGATTAACTCTCAAATTAAATAGACTCGACTCGATCGAGCTTGAACTTGACTTAAACTCTTAACGAGTTGAAACGAACTACTTGATATCCGATTGGAAAAACTTACAAGCAACTCGAAAAAGTAATATATTAACTTTTTAAGAAATTTAAATTAAATTATTATTAATATTAACATTTATATGTTGTTTTTTTTATATATATATATATATATATATATATATATAATATAAGACTTTCATATACTAATGTTTAGGTTTGAGCTTCAATCAAACTAAGTCTGAGACTATTTTTTAGTTTAAGTTTTTTCGAGCTCGAGCTCCAATTTTATTTATTTCGAGTTGAGCTTGAAAGTTTCAAGCTCGTGGGCTTCGACTCGAGTTGCTCTCCAATTTTTTATTTCAAGTTCGAGTCGAGCTTGACAATTTTAAGCTCGTGAACTTTCAAGTCGAGTCGAGTTCAAATTTACACTTTTTAAGTCAAATCAAACTCAACACTACTCAAACTTGACTCGGCTCGTTTCCAGTCCTAATCCTATTCATTCAATATTTCTCGTGCTAAGTTCCCGTTCCATGAATGTGATGTCTTCATATATCGGATCATCTCTACATTTTACATTGATTTTGGTTCTACGTATTCCCCGTCAATTTTAACCTTGACTGGATAATGTAACACCCACAACCCGTATCCGACCCGAATACGAATTCGAGGTGTCACATTGACTTTTCAAAACTTGTACTTTTAAAAGATAATTGAAATTAAACATACATTTGAAATGAAATAATGGAACCTTGGTCAAAAATAAATAAACATAAATTAGCTTATATTGAAATTAAAACTCAATAATTTACATAAATAGAGTAGTATATGTTTACAAAAACAATAAGAGCAAATGTGGTTCAAAACTTTAAATACATGCCAACAACATTTAATCCAACAAAGAAACCTACTGTTTAGATTGCTTCTGATCTGAGCCTTGATAGAAATATGTTGTCTTGACTTCTTATCCTCGCTTTTCTATCTTCTTCGATCATATGTGTGAAACACTCACACGCTAAGTCATTGACTTAGTGAGGCATATATGCATAAAGGAAACATTAAACATGCAATCATATACTTAATTTCTATAAACAACATAGTGTACATAAACCATTATGCATTTCATAAAACAAGACATATATAATATCATGCATTATTTATTTATGTTATTTCTTTTTTAGCCCATGGTATATCTTTGAGAACTTAAGGTATGTTAGTGCATTGAGGTTGTGCACAAATGTTGTCACCGCAGCTCATATAAATTGCATCAAAGTGCCAGGTAGAAATGTCCCGAAGGTCCACGTATATTTGTCCCAAATGACCGTGTAGAACCCTCGACTCTTGACATGCCAATTATATCCTTAGCTCTCATATCACATACTTATGGACTTTACCTTTTATACCATTTCACATAGCTTATCACATAGACATGTAATCACTTAGGCCATTTTCACATAGATTATGGTCACATAGACATATGCTTGTACTCATGTACACATAGAAACTATATCAACAATATGCTTGTATTCTTGAAATCATGCAATCAAAACATTGGAAATAGACTCATCGCAAGTCTCATTTCCATAAATATCTTATACATAGTAGTATGCACTCACCTTAGCCTCACTAGTCAAAGTATAACTCTTATTTCTCTCTTGATTGATTATAACTCGCCGATTCTTCCGGAACTTGCTTGTGTTTGATATCTACACAAATATACGATCGAAATGAATGTCGAAATTTGAATCACTAATAATCAATCATCCAAACTTAAGCTCAAAGAGACACTTGATTCACAAATTTATTCTAAATAGTATCGGTACCCCAGGCCCAATACCGATACTTCCTCACTATGGTATCGATATTATACTTTAGTATCGATACTCATCCTACATTCTAGAATTTAACCTCTAAAAATGCTACCGATACTTGTCCATTAGTATCGATACTGTAACATCCCAAACATCAGATTAGTGATCAAATTGTGAGATTTTAGAATTCGGTGACTAAATTAGATAAATGGAAAAGTTTAAAGACTTAATTGAAATATTTTGTGTAGGATGAATATCAAAGGAAGGAAAACTGGAAGGGTAAAAAGGTATTTTAACAAGAATATGAATTGAAAATTTAGCCATGAGATTCTTATAACATGTGGAAAGAGAGGGTTAGGGGATTAATCTTCAGAAATTTCTCTGTTCTTCATCCTCCTCTCTTTCTTCTTCTCCGTGAGCTATTGAAGAAGTTAAGAACTCCTTTAGTTTAATAATTCTGGTAAATTAGATATGCTTTAGATTCTTGAAAGGTTAGGAAAACTAAAGGAAGGTTTAAAGTAGTTTAAAATCCAAAGGATAACAAGTTATGAGGGATTGAAGGTATGGAGTTTTTAAGTGAAAATTTGAATAAGAACACTTAAATGAATTTAGAAGCTGGATTTGACTTGTCATAGGCGTGAATAATAAATAATAAGTGTTAAAACTGAGTTTGGATTTTGTTGAAAAATCGGTAAGATTCTTAGTTTCAAGAATTTTAATGAGATATTGAAGGTATTAAGGTGTAAGAATGATAAAAGATAGTTAAAATGATTGTAGTTGAGTTTGGTAGTGGAAAAGATACTTTAAATATGGAAATTAAGTAAAGTGTTGATGATTTTTCGGGTGAAAGAAGTTTGTTCTGGGTAGGGGGTATCGGTACTAGATTAGTTGATACCGATACTACACAACTATTATAGGTTATTATGTTGTGTAGGTATCGATACTGCATGAACAATACTGATACCATAAGACCATTTTAGACAATATCTTCATGAGGTATCGATACCGAAAGGGTAGTATCGATACCATAGGTATCGATTCCAGAAAGCATGTATCAATACCTAGGAACATCGAATCGAATTTGGGTACAGATACTCGGGTACAATATCGATACCATTATAAGGGAAGCATCAATACTATTACTTGGGTACTGATACTACTTCATAAGGAAAATGCGAATTATGTTCATCAATTAGCTTAAGTTATTAAAATCGAGTTATAATGTTTAGGATTTTGACGATGGTTTTGGAAATTATATTTATGTAGATATCGAGCATAAACAAGTTCCAGAACAATTAACAAATAAGAACGATCGAGGAAAAGACAAAGAGATATAGGTGAGTGCATAAGTATAGAATGATTATAGTATGATATTTAAATTAGACTTGTGATAAGTATAGTTTTTACCTATTTAATACATGATTGCAATACATGATATGATACATGACATGAACTCATATGTTATGCCTTATATGACCATGATCTACCTGACTATGTATAAGAAGTTTATATAAGCGATGTGATAAAAGTTAAGAATTTATATGTCTACGAGATATAAACTATGTGAATTGTGAAAAGCCCATGTTATTTAAATGAGAGCTATAGAAATAATTGGCATGCCAAGAGTCGAGGGTCTACGTGGTCCTTCGGGACATATATGTAATCCTTTGGAACATATATGCGGTCATTTGAGACACATATTTGGTCATTTGGAATATGTATATGGTTCTTAAGGAGATTTCTATGTGGTCCTTATTGACATTGTATGTAACACCCCTAACTCATATCCGACCCGAATACAAGTCTGAGGTGTCACATTGACTTTTCAAACTTTTATTCGTATAAAATAGTGAGTAATTTAAAAACTTTTATAACATTTAACTTATTCAAAACGATTACAAAACTATTCAGAGCTTATACAATATATATTTTTGAATACATGCCAACTAGAACTTTATATTAAGTACATATTAATCACCTCTTTTCTGATCTGACATTGAGTAAGGAGAACTGACCTGTCTTACTCCACATCGCTCTTTACTCTTCTCCATACCTACGTGTAAATCACTTACATGCTAAGTCATTGACTTAGTGAGGCATATAAACATATAATAAAAACAATAGAACATTTCATATAACAAAACACATACATGTACAAATATTATCATTAACATATTTTTCATATGCATTTTTACGTAATAAATATACTCATGCACATATATCATCATATAATACCATACATTCTTCCAATCAATACCTATTTCATCTTATGAATATGCATTCTCAACATTTGATCATGACATTTCAATATGCATATATCTATTACACGATAACATATATAATCATATCATGCACATACGAAACTTACCTTCTTGTACCACTTTCACTTTAAAGTTTGTATTTCAATTGCCCATGTATATTATTGAGAATAGAGGTATTTGAGTGCATTGAGGTTGTGCACTAATGCTGTCACCACAACTCGTATCAATTCCCTCATGGGGCACCGAACCTTAGTTCAGTATTCGTCCCGAAGGACTATTATCTATGTCCCGTAGGACTCCTACATCCCGAAGGACTACGTCCCGAAGGACTACGTCCCGAAGGACTACGTCCCGAAGGACTACGTCCCGAAGGACTACGTCCCGAAGGACTACGTCCCGAAGGACTACGTCCCGAAGGACTACGTCCCGAAGGACTATTATACCCTCGACTCTTGGCATGCCAATTACACCTATAGTTCTCATATCGTATACTATGGGCATTATTCTTAGATTTTATATGTTCATGTACTCATGTCATTTCTCTTGTGATCATGTAGCTCATGTCATGTTCTCATATCACATATCATATCACATGTATTCACGTAGATCATTTCATATGACTCATATCAGTTCTCATATTTTCATATAACCATGCATGTCATGTCGAGTAACATATATCATATATTGCATTTTCACGTAAGCATGTAACTTATGTAACATATCATCCATCCATTTCTATGTACTAATGCACACATAGTAATCACATAACATTTTAGAAGTTACTTCTTACCATAGTAACTCTATCATTGGCTCATCGCAAGCCAATGTTCATTCAATAACATAAACACAATTTAAATTGCACTCACCTTAGCTTTGCTTTGATTTGATTATAATCCTTCAATTGATCCGGAACGGGATCACGTTCTATATCTACATCATCATACATAGATCTATATTAGTATTATAACTAATATACTCTAATGGTTCACTCTTTAGACTAAGAGAAAAGGCAATTTCTTCTTTAATGAAGGTATGCATCGATGCTACTGATGGGGCATAAAATGCATTCGATGTTGTATTATACTGGGATGCATCGATGCACTACTTATGCATCGATGCACGAATTGCATTCGATGTATTTATTTTAAAAGAGTGCATCGATGCACTTCCTGTGCATCGATACACCTTCAAACGATTTCTGGGTTTTAACCTTGATGCATCGATGCACTATGAATGTGCATCGATGCACTCTACCCAGAACCTCTTTTTAAACCCGAAAATTCATTCATTTTGGATTAAATCATTCATGTTTCATCCCCTTTTTT
Organism: Hibiscus syriacus; assembly: GCF_006381635.1. Taxonomy (NCBI): domain Eukaryota; kingdom Viridiplantae; phylum Streptophyta; class Magnoliopsida; order Malvales; family Malvaceae; genus Hibiscus; species Hibiscus syriacus. The sequence goes on along the minus strand of NW_024062855.1, from coordinate 696,837 downwards.
CCTTCTTAACTCTAGTACACATACTTAAACCAATATATACTCATTTATTTCATCTTAAACCTTAATATTCTCTCATCTTTATTAACTTCAAGAATTATACCAGATTTTTAACATGTTTTAAATCTAATTCTAACACTCCATATTCCTTAATTAGATTGATGACAAGTCAAATTCCTTCTCAAAATTCACTTACTAACTCTTTTCCAGAATTTCCTTTAAAAACTCATTTTCTTTAATCTTTCCTAACTTCTTTATCTTTTGATTTTAGAACAACTTAAGCTTTCCATAAGCTTAAGTATTACCTAATGATCAAAACCCACTCTTAAAATTAATAAATAATCAACTAACAAGGAATCTTACCTTTGCAAGCTTGGCGCTTCTCTCTCTCGTACATGAAGAAGAAGAAGAAGAAGATGATGATGAAGAGAATATCTCTTCATCCTTATCCCCTCTAACATATATATCCTTATCATATCTATTTTTAATTCATTTATTAGTCAAATGATCATTTTGCCCTCTACTTCATTTGATAATTACTAACAACTTTTAGGATTTATTTCCAGATAAATCATTGAACTAATCCATTCTTCTACTTTAATCACCAAATTTCTAAAACTTTACCATTTAGTCACTAACCCATAGTTTGGGATGTTACATTGTATATGGCACTTCTGTGTATTTCTACGCGGCATTTCGGTGCATTTCTTCATGGCACTTCGGTGCATTTATATGAGCTGTGGTGAGAGCATTAGTGTACAACCTCAATACACTCACATACCTTAAGTTCTCAGTATTGTATAATGGGCTAATGAAAGTATTAATATGAATTTATAATTGCTATTATGATAAGATTATGTATGGAATGCATGGTTATGTCAGTTGCATTGAATGAATATATAAATGTATTGTATTTCATTTCATTATAGTATTATTACATATTATGCCTCACTAAGTAGATGACTTAGCGTATGAGTGTTTCACACGTAGGATCCAAGAAATTAGACGAGCAATGATAGATAGTTGGGATAGCATCATTCCTGCAGATATCATATCAAAAGAAACTTAAACAGTAGGTTATTTTGTTATAAAAGTTAATGTTAGCATATAATCAAAAGTTTAAGTTGTTTATGCTCTGATTATTTTGTAAGCTTTTGTATAAACTTATGTAAATTATTGAATTTCTTAATATAAGTTTATATGTTTTATTATTTTGTACAAGTATATTGTTTTGAAAAGTCAATGTGACATCTCGGACTCGTATCCGGGTCGGGTACGGGTTGGGATGTTAGAGATACCCTTGGTATCGATGATACTCCATCGATATCGATATCGATTAAAGCATTTCATCCAATTTTACCTTATGGTATCGATACTGTTCTTCCAGTATCAATACCCAAACCCAGATTCACATATTTTTGCTTTGAAGTATCGATATTGTTCATCCAGTACCAATACCCCTTGCCCAAAATTTACTTATTTCAACTCGAAAATTTACCAACAATTACTTAAATCTTCCATTTTTATCTCCTTTTAAGCATACAAACTTAACTACACTTATTAAGACTAATTTATATCACTTTAACACACTTAAACATCCAAAATTCCACAATATCACTTGAAACTAAAAATCTTCCCAATTATTCAATATGTTCTAAATCCATTTCTAACACTTCAGATTTCTTATTTCAGCTCATGACAAGTCAAATTTCACTTCAAAATCCATTTATTAACTCTTCCTCAATAATTCACTCAAAAACCCTTTTTACTTAATCTCCCATAACTTGTATATCTTTTAGTTTCTTCTTCTCTTTAAGCTTACTTAAGCTTTCCTAATACTCCAAGAATCAAAACCAACTTGAAAATGAAAGGAACGTTAACATGAGACCAACTCACCTTACCAAAGTAGTCACGGGAAGAGAAGAAGAAGTTGACCCAAAGTCTCCATCCTCCTCCACGTGTATATAAAACACCATAATAAATTTTTTAATTTTCTTATCAAATGACCATCATGCCCTTCCACATTCTCCTTTGCTATTCAATCCTACAATGATATTTCCAATTAAGTCCCTAAACTTTTTAATTTATCAAAATTGATCACAAATTTCCAAAAATTTACATTATGGTCACTAACCCGATATTTGGGATGTTACAGATAAAATGCCATCTCTCGTATTACATGTTTGTGTAACATATCACAATAGATATAATTCTACATTTCATACAAAAATCCTTGAGTATTGTTTACAAATGTCTGCCCAAATTAAGGTAACTCAGTAGTTAAAGTGATGGTTGGCTATCTTTGGAAATCCTAAGTTCGAACGTCATAGATTGAAAATTTGTTTAAGCTTTTATTGTCAAATAGTGGAAAATTTATAGAATATATTATCTTATAATCATCTTAGATTATTCCAAAAAAAGAAAACATGTCTCTCACATTATTTATATACATCCTTCGTACTTTAGAATTTCTAGAAAAAGTTAGAAAAATAATTTTCAAATCTCTTGAGAAAATGTCTCAAATGTATTTCAATATGACCTATGGCAGATCCACGTAACCTATTAGGATTAAATCTACTGTCAGTCGGCTATATCTCCTTAACCTGCCAACCTACAAATAATCATAATAACCTTACGTCTAACACTAACATTAAGAATCACTATAAAAGGGAATTGGAACCATCTCCTTCAGCCCTCTTCTATCTCTTTATAGAGACAAAAAAATTTAGATATAGGCCAACAGTCGTCTAACAATCGACTGCGACTCATCATTCTTACCTCAATTTGATGCAACTCAAATCCTCAGCATACTTTACATGATATTTATATCGAGAAGAAATATATTCATACATTTAATATTCAATTTTCAGATGGTTAACTCCGTACGAGTAATTGTATTTTTAACATTCAAAATTCAAACCGTTACATTTTCTTTTTTTACCATGTCACACAAAAGATTACCCTATTAAATAAATTTTTAATGGCTCATTTTAACATTTTTTTAATAGTTTGATATGATTAAAACGTAACATTTATTAATAACTTTCCTTTTTACTACTGAAATCATTTTATATATTCCACATTCTAATTGACTCGATTTTAACTTTTTAAAATACATTAACTTAATTATAACATTACTTATAATTAGGGGTGCACAAAAAATCCGAATATCCGAATATCCGAAAAAATATCCGAAACCGGTTTTGGGAAAAACCGGTTTTTTTTAACCGGATTAGATTTTTTAAACCGGTTATTTTAACCGGTTTGGAGAAAAAAAACCTAGACCGGTTTTTTACGGATAAAAAACCGGTTTGAAAAAATCGGTTTAAAAAACCGGTTTTTATCCGAAAAAAACCGGTATGGGTTTAAAAACTAGTTAATATAGCCGTTGGGGGGTTTGTGATCGTTTTTGACCTTTTTTTCTTTAAAAAATTACCATTTTACCACCCTAAACATGTATAAATAGGTTGGGGATGTATTTGGTTGATTACAAATTCCTCAAATCTTATTACACACACAAACATCTCTCAAATCTTACTTTTGTAATTTTGTTCATCATGAGACACAACTGAATCTTCCGTCGGGGGAAACCTTGAAGTCGTGAGAGTGATCGAACACACTCGAAACAAAGACATTTGGGATCACTACGATTTATGTGAGATGTCAAATGGCTCGAGGAGGGCGCGTTGTAAACTTGTCTAAAGTTTCTTGCATCGGAAGGAAACACAACGTTGAAGAACCATTTGACAAAATCATGCAAGGCACTTCGCTCAAGATCGGATCCTAGTCAATCGAATCTTACACCGCAAGGTGGTGTTTTTGTTTACGACAACGAAAAATTACGAGAAGCGTTTACAAAGTTTGTGATTACAAAAGCATTGCCGTTCGACCACTTTGATGATGAAGATTTCACGACAACAATTCAACAACTAATGCAACCACGTTATACTCAAGTAAGTCGTACTACCCTTAGAAGAGATGCTATAAAAATGTGGCGTACGGCGAGGGGAAAAAATGATTTTAGGATTCCAAGAACACCGTTATGGTGTGTCGCTTACATGTGACGTTTGGAGTTCCCCTCATAATACTGGAAATTCTTTTTAGCCGTTTACGTCACATTGGTTAGATCAAGATAATTGGCAAATGATGAAAAGGACAATCGCGTTTGAATATTCGGTGAGCCGCATACCGGTGTTAATTTATTTACACTTTTAAAAAGGGTAATTTGTCTTATAATTAGAAAATAAAGTTTTTCTATATCCTTTGATAATGCATCGAATAATACAACGCGGTTCCCAGATTGAAAATATTAACTTTCACCGATTTTAGACGGTGCGTTTTTTCATACCCGTTGCGTTGCACACTAATTAATTTATCCGTGCAAGCCGGTTGGAGGTTATTGAGCCGATTAGATTAGAATTCAAAACAATGATAAAATTGGTTCTTTGTAACAACAACAAAAGACTAAATGATTATAAACGATTTTGTAAGTCCGTTAATAAAAAAACTTTGGGTCCTAATTTGGATTGTCCAACTCGTTGGAACTCAACTTGGACGATGATGCATACTGCCTTAAGGCAAAGGGAAACATTGCAAACATTTCACGATCGGCTTTTCGAGAGGGGTCATGTCCCAAACATTTATCCGGATTCGAGTTGGGAAACTATAGGCAAAATAACCGATTTGCTTGAGGTTTTTAAAAATGCAACAACTTTTTTATCCGGTGTTTATTACCCTACTAGCCCGTTGGTTCTTAATCAAATATTTTTGTTGGCTACCCGACTAAATGACTTTGAATTTGAAACCGAAGTTTTCAGAAATTGGCTTTGCAATGAAGGAAAAACTTTTAAAATATTTTAAGGAGATTCCCCCCATTTTTACTGTGCCGCCGCTTTAAACCCAACGTTAATGTTGGGGGGTTGAAACACTAATGAACAAATTGCGTTTGCTTTTAATCTAACCGATGATGAACCCAACTTTGTCCAAAACCAAATAATTATTTTAACAAATGTTTCGAGACATGTTTGCAATTTATTTAAATAAATACGGATCAAGTAGTGTAATACACGATCAAATGAGAATGAATGCGGAATCATCTAGTAGACGTCCAAGTAACATAAATTTGAATCTTTTTAACACTCTTGTAAATTCCCAATCCAAACGATCACGTACTACCACCCCAAGTAGCGAGTTGGGAAATATATGTCATGCGATTTTTCTATCAAAAATGACATTTGAAGAGTTTGAAAGTTTGGATATTTTGGCTTGGTGGAAAGAAAAGGAAGCACAATTTTCGATTCTAGCCGCCATGGCCCGTGATTTACTAACAGTCCAAGCTTCTACGGTAGCTTCGGAATCCGCTTTTTCTGTTAGTGGCAGGGTTATATCGCAACGGAGATCAAGACTAAGTCCCGAGTCGGTGGAAGTATGCATTTGTTTAAAGGATTATTGGATGGAGCGGCTCGTAAGCAACATATCACCACTAGAAGATGCAATTGATGCGATTTGGAAGCAAACTTACACATTGAAGAAGTCGAACTTGGAATATCCCCTCCAAACGAAGAAGGCGAAGATGATGAAGAAGAGATGGCAATGTAGTTTATTTTATAACTTTATTTCAATTATCGAACTTGAAGTTTTTAAGTATTTGAATTTATCGAACTTGGAAGTTTTTAAGTATTTGAATTTATCAAACTTGGAAGTATTTAAGTATTTCAATTATGTTGAGTTAATTAAGTATTTCAATTAAGTATTTAAATTTATCGAACTTGAGGTTTGATGCTTTCTTTATTCTCTTGATTCTAGTTGCTTGATGTTTCTTATCTTTGATCAATGGCTTCTAAGCTTGCTTAATACACTTTGAATCACTTCTGAACTTTAGTGATAATTAATGAAGATAATATAGCCGTTTAAGTGTGAAAACATTTAATAAAAATGCTTGGAGCGTGGGGGAATCGGTACCCTCATAGGGAATCGGTTCCCTAAGTGTAAAATTCAAATATTTCGACCGTTGAATAGGGGGGAATCGGTACCCCCTATGGGGGAATCGGTTCCCTCCGAGCATTCTGGAAATCTCGGAGCCAAACCATTCAGTGAGGAATCGGTACCCCCTTGGGGGGGAATCGGTTCCCTATGAGTAATCTGGAATATTAAAATCGGTTTTTTTATAACCGGTTTTTTAAAAAAACCGGTTTTTTTAAAACCGAAACCGGTTACACCGGTTAGGATATCCGGCCCTCCAAACCGGTTAAAAACTGAACCGGTTATTTTATAAACCGGGTTTTTTTCTATGAGAAAAAACCGGATCGGATAAAAACCGATCCGGATCGGTTTGAAATCCGACAAATGTTCATCTCTACTTATAATGAGTATTGAACTCACACCTAAGGAGGAAAGAAAGTGTCAACAAAAAACTTTTAATCATATGCTCTAAAGATTATTGACATTATATATATATTTTTATAGATATATAATGATTATATTAAAATATTGTATTCGTAACTAATTTTTTTTAACTTCGTTTTGTTTTATAATTTAATATAAAGATATTTTTAATAACATTTCGTTATAATAAATTATGTCATTTATAAATTAAATAATTATAATTATAATATTTATTTTTGTTCTTAATTTTTTATATAATATAGTTATAACCATGCATTTTTTTTGTTTTTAATTAATTATTAATATATGATTTATTAATTTATTAATTCAGATCGAATTTTATAAAGACTTATTATAAGAACGATATTCTCAACCAAATTTACTTTATTCAAAAATTCATGATCTTTTCTTTCCATATATATGGATATAAGTTTGCAGGCAAATGTTTTCTAGACAATGTGATAAAATATAATTGCACCTATAGTTTTGAGGGAATGATATTTTGGTCTAAGATAGTTGCTACAGGACTCGGCGGAAGAAACTCAGACGATACAACATCTTTAAGAAGATGCTTGGACGATAAGATGTCTTTGACAATACTGTAACATTACCTGTTTTTATGTATACAAGCAGTTAGGAGGAAGAAATTGTGTTTTCCAGACGTCTTTCAGAAAATGATGTTTCGTACGGACGTCCTCCAACATATATTGTAACAACCACACTATCTGATAAAAAAGTTTCCTCCATACTCTACATAGAATTTTTTTATCACTATCTGAGCAATTTAACCAGGTCTGCGAGATGATAAAAGAAGATTTTTAAAAAATTTTACAATTTTTCTTACACTTTTGTTCTTCAATTTTCTGCTAACTAGAAACATGAACAACGACTGATGCAGGAGCTATATGACCTTGCTCTTTAGATGTTACAGTTAAACTAACTGGAAATTACACCACCGTCGTGCCTGAGAGACTGTAACCTGCATAGATAACGGGATTCTTTCAGCGGCAGCAGTTGCTCTTAGGGTTCACTTGATTGCATCAACCTCAGATTCTTCATCACAGTTTCACCTTCCTTCTCAAACCCTATTTGAATCAACGAGATCGTAAAACATATGACCCACAATTTTCTTTTATTTCAAGATAATCTATTAATATTCTTCGGTTCATTCTCTGTTTCCAAACTTGTAAGCGTTTTACCATTCTCAATGTAATCGGCAGAGTTTATATCCGTACCGGTATTAGACAGCGAAGGAGGTGATGTGCTTTCCATTTCGTAAGACTGGACCAATTCATCCAACTGAAGATTGATATCGAAGAGATCTTCATCGGCAATAAGGTCGAAGGTATCGGGAAGCAAATCGGCAATGTTGGTGCCATCATCCTCGGCATAGTTATAGAAACCATCCTCATCCTGGTGCTGGTTCATCCAATAGTCCCGGTACCATGTTGATGTTGTAACCAGTTGCCACCATTCCGGTGAGAAATCCTCCACTTGGCGATAAACAGCCGGAATAAAGAGAGGGGCATTTGGGTTCAATCTCGACCTTCCTCCGGAAACTAGAGCCATTCTATATATTGCTTTTACTTGTCACTTTATTCTGTACCACAGATATTCAAGAATTTAAACCAAATCAACAGATGAAAGCTCAACAGATAGTCAAGAATCAAGATGAAAACATTTTCATCTTTTCTTACTTCACAACCAGTAGCGGAACCAAAGCATGCATGCCTATTTTGAAATCCGAATTTTCTTTGATTAATTATTTACCTACTTCAATGATGATTACCACACTGAAATTTTAGTCGTGCCTATTCGATTAAAATTTATATTATTAATGTATATCTATCCATACTCAAAAAATATTTTTGGATCCGATATTATTAACAACGTATTTCAATGAGTAATTTTGAAAATAGAATCCAAAATTTATCAAAAAAGAGTTACCGGGCACTTTCCCAATAGCTATCTTTTATCTGAGTTCTTCACGATCATCAACCATTCTTCAAAGCATATGAAGTCAATCTATGTAGAAGACTGTAATCGCTATCACCAAGTTTTCATTTCTTGATTCTCGTAACAGATCAGCGACACAAACTATTTTGAAATTCCTCACAAATGTTGAAATTCTCCATGACAAGTAAATTTATTTTTCAAATTTTCAAAATCTTGATATTCCTCTATGAAATTCTTCATCTAAACATACTTTTATAGAGTTCGTCACTCATATCACTTATGAAAACACTAAATTGTAAGTCAAGAGGTAAAAGAAAAAGGATTCCATCGATCCAAGCACGCAAAAACTGTGAAAGATTCGTACCTTACAAGCAGCGAAATCCAAGATTTTCTGTTCTGATTTGGCAGCTGATCCGTTGAAGATGGGACCTTTATATATATATAGGGCGGGGGACCGAACCTGTTTAGGTTCGGGTATGAAAGGATAAGGTTTCGTTTACAGAAGCAAGAACTTGGAGAGAGAAAGGTGGTGGCCGGTGGCCGCGGACGGGTGGGTCAGGTCAACAACCCTTGTCGGTTCTTGGTAGACCTGTAAGCGTGTTTGCCTTTTCTTCACTTTTGACTTCCACTATTTTCTACTTACTTGTAAAATTGATTGAAATCGATTTGAGTCAAAATTATTTTAGACATACGCTGTGGTGATTTGAAACCGGCTCGAGTTAGAATTGATGTTGACCTGAACCCAAGTTGGTCATGGAAATTATAGATCTGAACCCAAACTGCACCTGATCTGAGAATGATTTAAACCTGAATTGAACCGAAAATATGATATTCGTACTCGAACTGCATCCCACTGATATGAACTCGTATCCGAGATTCACCTGGTAAATAACTGGTATTACTCCTATTTTCAACGTGACTTGTTATGAACCTGACATGTAATTGACTTAACTTGTAAATGACCCGACATATTATTAAACTGATTTAATATTTACCTGACTTATAAGTAATAAGTTACAATTAATATAATTATGTTATTTTAAATTTATAATAAACTTATGATAATTAAATTAATATTATTATTTTTTGAAATTTAGTTTTTATATTAATTATAATTTGTATATTATAAATTTGGTTTTTATTTTAATTCTAATTCTTTATATTCTTTATAATTCTTATATTATAAATTTTATTTATAATCATTAAATTAAATTTAGATATTGTCTTATTGAACATGATTTTATTAAATTATATAAATTGAGTTAAAATATTCATAAATCTAATTTACTTTTTGTGAAAATTGATTAATAATTTAAGTATAACTTAACTTAAAATTTTAAAATAAATATATATGAGTTGAAATGATGAACTTATTGAAGATTTGAAACTTGAATAACATAACAAATACTAAAACAAAAAATTTATAAATGAATAAGTTAATTTTATCACACTTGAATACACTAAAATTACAATAAAATCAACTAAAAAATAAATTTATGTTGAAATAAATGCTCTCAGATCTTATAACTAAGGTTTTACAAGGCTAAAAGCCTAATTTTACTACTAGAAATATCATCATCGAGCCTTTATACCTAAATGCTGCTAACATGTTTAATTATGGGTAACTTTCTACCTTTAAAATCCAAATTGCCACCAACATAATTTAACATGAGTAACTATTTAGATAAAAATTTACAAGGTACAAAAATTGATTAAAGTCAGACCAACAACAATAATTTACAAGGCATAAGTGAGTAATAGACATCAGCAACTGACAAGCATCACTGTATCAATTCAACAAGCATCATTGCATCAATTCAACAAGCATCCTACATTAAGAAAGCATACAATCAGTGGTAAAGCCAAAGGGAATTCGATGGCCAACAGTGCCAAACATTTCTGAATTTAGCAAACCCTTACAAATATCGAGTAGAAGTAAGAAATACCAAACATAAGCAAATAATATAAAATAGAATCAAGCAGAATGAAGAACCAACTATTGCTTCTTGTAAGGCACCCTACAAAAAAAAAATAATTATTAATTAACTATTTGAAACTTCTATTAAATAAACATAATAAATATAAAATATTAAGTTACCTTTGAAGGGAAGAAACAAGACAGAATCTCCAATTCCAATGGTTTTAGTGACCATTAGACACCCTAAAAATTTAAAAGGAAAATTAAAATAATTAATAAACAATTTGAAATATTAATGACATTAACATAAAAAACAATTTGGCTTACCTTTACATAGAAGACTCGTTAACCACAGTAAGTTTTTTTCATCCTTATCCTCCGACTCAAAACCATACAACCAATTACGGGTTGTTACAAAAATCTCAACGTTTTTAGGTAAGAGTTTAGCTCTTAATTTGTTTAAAATTCGACCCCCATACGAAAGGACGATTCAGATGCAACTGAAGTAATTGGAATAGCCAATATATCTCTCGCCATGTGAGAAAGTACCGAATATGAAATACTTTGATTTTTCCAATACTCCAAAATATCAAATTCAGTTTCTCCAGTATGAGGGACAAGATGAAAAATGATGTAAGAATCAACATCAGATCATCCACTCCTTGAAGCAGCTAAATTGAGATCAAAAGTCTGAAAAATAAAAGACAAAAATTAGTAAATGAAAACAAGAAATAAATAAGATAAAATTCAACTCAAAATTGTAATAACTAACTAGAAATAGATATGATTTTCTAAATGTTCAAGGCCAATTGGAACCTGAGTCATTTCTGCCTAAGGATGTTTACTTTGGACAGAAGAAGAGGAAGAACCACAAGGTTCATTTTTTGAATAAAATACATATAACTCAAGAAACTCATTATAAATGAGACTTACCCTCCGTTGAACCTCATCCTCAATATAAAAAACATTGTACAACTCTTTCAGAAGTTGTAATTTATATCAAGGATCAAGTAAAACATCAAAAGATAGAATCATTGAGTTATCAGACCAATATTTCTCATATAGTTCAAGCATGGGTCCTGCCATTGCTGAAATACCTTCACAGGGATCATTATGAGCATCACACAATAATTTTTTAATTGCAACAACGTTAGCCAAATACAAGTTAGAAGTGGGCTACTTAGAACCAGATAACAGAGTAGAATTTCATAAAAAGGCTCAAGAAACTCAAATTGTTTGAACAATTTCCCACTCATGATCAATAATAAAATCCAACTTATTTTCCCAATTAACAAATAAGCTAATTGCTAATCTAGCCTCAAGTGCCCTATGAATCATCAAGTAAGTAGAATTCCATCGAGTAGGAACATCTAATACTAGCTTACCAAAGAAAGAAGAATCACAGTCTTTAACAACTAATTCAAATGCACAAAGTCAAGAATCAGAAGAATCAATAAACTTAACAATCTCACGTAGTTTAATAACAGAAGAATCAATTACCTTCAAACCTTTTTGAACTATCAAGTTCAAAATGTGGGCAACACACCTTATATGGAAGTACTTACCATTGCAGGGAAGAGGAGAAATGACATTCAAATCATCTTTCAGTCTTCTGACCATTTTATCATTTGTAGAAGCATTATCAAGTGTAATGAAATTTTTTTTCAAGACCCCACTCACATATCATCTTTTTAAAAAACTTAAAGATTGACTCACCATCATGAGGAGGAAGAAAACGACGAAAATTAAGTATTTTAGATTGAAGTTTCCATTTATTATCAACATAATAAGCAGTAAGAGAAAAAGAAGAACGTGAAGTGCAGGCAGACGAACCCTCACATGTAAAACAAACATGACTTGAAATAATATACATTCAATCAAGTAGCAAATTTTTATGTTTTTCATGCTCCAACTTGCAATACTTAGTAACAGTATACCTAGATATATCCTTAACAGAGGAATTAAGGCAACGATGCAAATCCCTAAGTTTTTCATGCTCAACAATACTATATGCATAACCATGACACAAAATAGCCTCAGCAAACAATTCACAATATTTGTTTTGATAAAAAGAACTTACCAAAGTAGGATTTTTCAGCAAGATATTCCTTATAAGATTGGCATTTCTCAGTATGCCTTATAGAGTTAGATGCACTAATATAAGAATCAATTTTATACCTTTTATTTTTGCAATACTTACACTTGGTATAAACAGAACCATTGACAGATTTTATGAAGGTGTAATGCTCCCAAATAGGAGAAGTTCTTCTCCCGAACTCGACTGAACATTTAGCCTTCCTCTTAGATGATTTACTGATATCAATTACTTCTGACAGCATATCATTTGCATCACCTTGCAAAAAAAAAAAAAAACTAGGGTTAGTATACAAAATTAAAAAGTTTAAATATATATAGATATATATAAAGAATATACAAAAAAATGGGCAGTTTACCTCTTTCAGAATGCTCTTTATTTTGATCTGTTGGGTTTTCTCCTACAAAACAAATAAAGAATATATTAATTCAAATATTAAAATAAAAAAAAGAAAAAAATAATGAGAAATACCTGAATAATTCAACTAGTAAGACAAAATATCAATAAAAGAGTAGAAAAATAAAGGTTTCAAATAGTTTGGATTCGGGTTTGGATTTGGGTTTGGGTTTGGATTTAGATTTGGGTTCAGATTTAGGGTTCTAGTTCTAGTTTGATTTCATGTTCAGGTTCGAGATTGGGTTTGGGTTCAGGTTTGGGTTCGGTATTAGGTTTGGGTTTAGGTTTAGGTTCTGGTTAGGGTTTGGGTTTGAGTTAGGGCTTAGAGAAGATGAAAAGTGGTGGGTTTGATCTAAACAAACAGTTTGGGTTTTGATTGTCAGTGTTTGTAAGGATCAAAGAAGGGTTTTAGGATGAACAAGGATGAATTGATGTTTGGGTTTGGTGTTTGATCGAAAAAACCAAGTTGGTTTTAAGTTTTTGGTGTTTGTAAGGGTTTGGGGAAGAACACAGATGAAAAATGGATGAACTTTTGGGAGTTTGATCAAAAAAATAGGAATGGGCTTAGGTTTTGGTGTTTGTGAATATCAAATAATGGTTTGGGGAAGAACTGGAATGAACAAAAAATGAATTTTTGGGTGTTTGATCGAAAAAATATGAAATGGTTTGGGTTTTGGTGTTTCTGAAGATCAAATGAGAGTTTTTGGGATGAATACGGATGAACAAAGGTTGAAATTATGGGAGTTTGATCGAAAAAAACACGAAATGGTTTCGGTTTTGGTGTTTGTAAATATCAAATGAGGTTTTTGGGATGAACACGGATGAAAAGTTATAAAATCCCAAACTATGGGTTAGTGACCAAATTATAAAAGTTCAAAAGTTAATGACTAAAGTATAATTTATTGAAAAGTGTAGGGACTTATATGGAAATTTTGATGAAGGATTAAATTACAAAGAATAATGATTGGAAGAGTATATTAGTCATTTGACAAGTAAACGATTAATAGATATTTTCTGATGATTTATATCAGAAAATGATAGGAAGAGTATAGTTTATCCAGAAAACTCTCCATTCTTCCTTCTTCTTTCTCTTCCCAGTGAACCTCCAAGGAAAATGTGAGTTTTCTTGTTAGCTGATTATTTGTTGATTTTAAGTGTGGATTTTGATCCTTGGGTGATACTTAAGCTTAAGGAAAGCGTAAGTTATCTTAAAATCAAAAGATGAAGCAGTTATGAAAGATTAAAGAGAAGGGGTTTCTAAATGAATTTATGAAAAAGAGTTAATAAAGGAACTTTGAGATAGAATTTGACTTATCATCAACTAAATTAAGAGATATGAAGTGATAGAATTGGATTTAGAACATATTGAAAAATTAGTATGATTATTGATTTCTATATGGAGAAAGGAATTTTGAGGTTTAAGATATGATAAATGAGTATAAATTTGTTTAAGCATGTGTATATGAGTTGAGAACATGAAAGGAGAGGAAACATGAAGTGTGAAAGGTGAAAAAAGTGAATTTTCGGGCTTAAAATATGATTTTTGGGCAGAGTGTATCGATACACATTCAACATATACCGATACACTCTTGAATAAAAAAACATCGAATGCAATAAGTGTATCGATACACAGGTAGTGTATCGATACCCCCTTGAAATAGAAATTATGAATGTAATTTTTGTACCAATATATAGGCAGTGTACCGATACACTCAAAGGGAAATGAAAACAGATCTTTCTTTTAGTCTAAGAAATGAAAGATCGAATCATAATATTTGGAATGCTGATATGGATATTATATGTATGATTGTGTAGATATTGAGCACAAGCAAGTTCTTAAACGACCGCAAAGTTAGGATCAATCCAAAGGGATAAATCATAGAAGTGGATTGGGATATATAAAGTGTCAAGGTGAGTGCAAATTTAATTGTACTTATGTTATCGAATAAACATTGGCTTGCGATGAGCCAGTGACAGAGTTACTATGGTAAGAAGTGACTCCTAAAATGTTATTTGATTTATGATTCTTATGTGTGCATGAGTACATGAAAATGGGTATATGTGTCATATGTTATTATATGTGACATGATCTCATGATTACATGTATATGTAATATGTGATATTGAACTACATGAATGTATGAAATTATAATACAAGCTATGTGGTATTGACATAAATGATTATAGGAATATGTAATATAAGATATGTGAATTCAATATAAGTGAATACATGAAAATAGTATATAATTAATGTGAGATAAGTTATATGGCTTTTATATACGAACTATATGAAAGTATGTACATGAATTCATGTATAAGTTTCTATGTTATTCTACGTGACATGTGATATATGTTATATGATATGAACTTATGTGATATGGGTTATATGACAAGAATGATATACAAGTGATATGAACTGTTATAAATGATAATGCCCATGATAGGTGACATGAGAGCTATAGGTAAAGTTGGCATGCCAAGAGTCGAGGGTTACCTATGTTCTTCGGGACATATGGACTGATTACCTATGTTCTTCAGGACATATGGATTGATTACCATTGTTATTCGAGATATATGGACTGATTACATATGTTCTTCGGGATATATGGACAGATTATTATACGAGTTATGGTGACAACATATTGTAAACAACCACAAAGTACTCATATATCTTGAGTTCTCAATAATATACATGGGCCTATAAAAGATATCAAAAGTGTTTGCATTATAATATAATATTATGTGTGTTTCTTTGTGAAATGATAAGTACAAGATCATATGATAAAATGGTTAAAGATAATGATGGTATATGTACATGTATGCATTATGTTATAAGAAATGTTCTATGGTTTCTATTATATATTTTATATGTCTCACTAAGTCAACGACTTAGCGTGTGATTGTTTCATACATAGGTTAAGAGAAGAGAAAGAATGATAAAAATTAAGCAAGGCATGTCAGTTTCTCATTTCCAAAGATCAGATCAGAAAAGAATTTAATAGTATGTATTTTGTAATATTGATTGTGGTTGGCATGTAAATAAAGATTTGAATCTGATATACTGTAATTGGTTTTGTAAAATCATATGATTGTATTTTATGTAAATTATTCAGTTGTATTTAGTAAAAGATTTAAAATTATTCACTATTTTATACAAGTAAATGTTTTCAAAAGTCAATGTGATACATCGGATTCGTATTCGGGTCGGGTACGGGTTGGGGGTGTTACATTTAATGGTAGCAAAGCTACAGTTTAGTCGATTCTAGGCTTAAATTGAAGTCAAAAGTGTTTTAAAAAGTATACATGCCAACACAAAGTGAAAAAATTTCTGATATGATAGTGTAAGGAGTTTGATGTCTTGTTAATAGAGTTAAATTGTTATGTTAAATGTTTGAATATGAGAACTTCCAAAGTGAAGCGAAAGGCGATAAACCTGCAGGTAATAGTAATTTACCTTCCCTGGCCAAACAGGATGAAGATCGAACACTTCAGGGAGTGCCTGTATAAGATTAGAGAATGCTTTTCATGATGTTGAATGATATTCTGATGTGTTTTCAGTTTTATTCTTCTTTAACTCATAGAATGAATGCATCAAAATAGTTAAAAGAGTTAAGAGCACCCGAGTTCAAGGGTGAATTTGAGGAAGGTTTTGTTGTTATAGACCTTTGGTTAAATGATATGAAGATAACGTTAGAAGGATTTCATTTCTCCAAAGTAGAGAAGTTAAATTGAGTAGTTTCGTTACTACGTGGGTAAGCTAGAGTATGGTGGATAAATGTCACCATAAGAATATTATAAGATCAAGTGATGGAGAATATTATTTTGGAAGAGTTTAAGGATATGTACATCAGTGATCAGTTTATAAGACAAAGTTAAACGTAATGTATGAATTTGAACCAAGGAATTTGTTTTATGGATGAGTAAGAATGAAGATTTAATAAGTTAAGGAAAAGGAGGATGAGTTATTTTGACTGTGAAGAATATATATAAGGATGTTCTGCTGAAGGTTTACGTTTTTGATAAAAAGAAATGAGTGGAATAACAAAGTAGTGTAATAGTGAGTGTATTAAAGTTAAAGGATTTATATGTTTGACGGAAATTAAGGATTGACAGAAAAGGTTGAAATGATAAAGAGGGTTAATTATAAGTGATATGAAAGGAATGTGGGAGCATAAGGGAAAATATATCATCTATGATGAAAGATTTACTGAAGAGGTAATGTGTGAAAATGAATAGGAGACGTGTAGACAATATCTTTATCTATTAAGTGCAGTGAAAATTCGAGGATGAATTTTCTTAAGGGATGAGATTTGTAACATCCCAAACTATGGGTTAGTGACCAAATTGTAAAAGTTCAAAAGTTAATGACTAAAGTAGAATTTATTGAAAAGTACAGGGACTTATATAGAAATTTTGATGAAGGATAAAATTATAAAGAATGATGATTGGAAGGGTATATTAGTCACTTGACAAGTAAATGATTAATAGATATTTTCTGATGATTTATATCAGTAAAAGATAGGAAGAGTAGAGTTTATCCAGAAAACTCACCCTTCTTCTTTCTCTTCCCCGTGAACCTCCAAGGCAAAGGTGAGTTTTCTTGTTAGCTGATTATTTGTTGATTTTAAGTGTGTGTTTTGATCCTTGGGTGATACTTAAGCTTAAGGAAAGCTTAAATTGTCTTAAAATCAAAAAAATGAAGAAGTTATGAAAGATTAAAGAGAAGGAGTTTCTAAATGAATTTCTGAAAAAAGAGTTAATAAAAGAACTTTGAGATAGAATTTGACTTGTCATCAACTAAATTAAGAGATCTGAAGTGATAGAATTGGATTTAGAGCATATTAAAAAATTAGTTTGATTATTGATTTCTATATGGAGAAAGGAATTTTAAGGTTTAATATGTGATAAATGAGTATAAATTGGTTTAAGCATGTGTATATGAGTTGAGAACATGAAAGGGGAGGAAACATGAAGTATGGAAGCTGAAAAGAGTGAATTTTCAGGCTTAAAATATGATTTCTGGGCAAAGTGTATCGATATTCATTCAACATTTACCGATACACTCTTGAATAAAAAAACTTCGAATACAATAAATTTATCCCCCTTGTAATGGAAAATTACGAATATATTTTGTGTACCGATACATAGACAGTGTACCGATACACTGCAAAGGGAAATGAAAATAGATCTATCTTTTAGTCTAAGAAATGAAGGATCAAATCATAATATTTGGAATGTTGATATGGATATTATATGTATGATTGTGTAGATATTGAACACAAGCAAGTTTTGAAACGACCACAAAGTTAGGATCAATCCAAAGGGATAAATCATAGAAGTGGATTTGGATATATAAAGTGTCAAGGTTAGTGCAAATTTAATTATACTTATGTTATCAAATAAACATTGGCTTGCGATGAGCCAGTGACTGAGTTACTATGGTAAGAAGTGACTCCTAAAATGTTATTTGATTTGTGATTCTTATTTGTGCATTAGTACATGAAAAATGGCTATATGTGTCATATGTTATTATATGTGACATGATCTACATGTATATGTAATATGTGATACTGAACTACATGAATGCATGAAATTATAATACCAGCTATGCAGTATTGACATAAATGATTATAGGAATATGTAATATAAGATACGTGAATTCAATATAAGTGAATACATAGAAATAGTATATAATTAATGTGAGATAAGTTATATGGCTTTTATATACGGACTATATGAAAGTATGTACATGAATACATGTATAATTTTCTATGTTATTCTACGTGATATGTGATATATGTTATATGATATGAACCTACGTGATATGGGTTATATGACAAGAATGATATACAAGTGATATGAATTGTTATAAATGATAGTGCCCATGATAGGTGACATGAGAGCTATAGGTATAGTTGGCATGCCAAGAGTCGAGGGTTACCTATGTTCTTCGGGACATATGGACTGATTACCTATGTTCTTCAGGACATATTAACTGATTACCTATGTTCTTCGGGACATATGGACTACTTATGTTCTTCGGGACATATGAACATATTATTATACGAGCTATGGTGACAACATATGTGTACACAACCTCAAAGTACTCATATACCTTGAGTTCTCAATAATGTGCATAGGCCTATAAATGATATTAAAAGTGTTTGCATTATTATATAATGTTATGTTTGTTTCTTTGTGAAATGATAAGTACAAGATCATATGATAAATGGGTTAATGATAGGGATCATGATAATGATGGTATATATACATGTATGCATTATGTTATATGAAATGTTCTATGGTTTCTATTATATGTTTTATATGCCTCACTAAGTCAACTACTTAGCGTGTGATTGTTTCACACGTAGGTTCCGAGAAGAGGAAGAATGATAAAAGTTAAGCAAGACAGGTCAGTTTCTCATTTCAAAGATCCGATCAGAAAAGAATTTAATAGTATGTATTTTGTAATACTGATTGTGGTTGGCATGTAAATAAAGATTTGAATCCGATATGCTCTAATCGGTTTTGTAAAACCATATTATTGTATTTTATGTAAATTATTCAGTTGTATTTAGTGAAAGATTTAAAATTATTCACTATTTTATACAAGTAAATGTTTTGAAGTCAATGTGACACCTCAGATTCGTATCCGGGTCGGGTACGGGTTGGGGGTGTTATAAAAGTTATGAACACGGATGAATTTCTAGAGATAAGGCAGAGGAGTTTAAGAGAACCAGATAGTTAGAAAGAGAGAGCAAAATAACAAAATGAGAAAAAGAAAGGAAAATGGTTGGAAAATGAAAAATTTTGCCTTTTATACGGGTTCGTTTAGGTTTCAGGTTTGGGTTTTGACTCGTGTGTTTTTTAACTTCATTTGGCATTGTAGAGTTGTCTCCTATTTTTAAAGTTGTTCAATTTAGTCCAAATTTAATGATGTAATATATTAATTTAAGTTTCATATTTAAAATTTCTTCAATTTTGTCCAAATTTATTGTTACAATTTATTAATTTAAGCTTCTTATTTAAAATTTGTTCAATTTGATCATTATATATTTTCCAATTCTTTCAATTAATATATATGTTTATATTAATAAATTAATATATAGGTTATATATATTAATGAACTATATAATATAAACTATATATACTATATAGTTTATATATACTAATGAACTATATAATGTATAGTTTATATATACTATATAGTTTATATATACTAATGAACTATATATATATATATATATTTATATATAATACTAATATATATATATAGTTTGTATATACCATATACTTATATATATATATAGTTTTTATATATAGTTCATTTGTAAACTATGTAGTATATATAAACTATATATGTAATATATATAAATAGTTTATTAATTAATGTATTCAACTATATATGTAACATCCCAATCATGGATCAGTTACCAAAATGTAAGAATTTAAAACTGTAACACCCCAATTTAGGGGTTAAATTTTAGGAATTATAAAGTATTGGGTTCAAAAGAATTATGGAGAAAATTTATGGACTTTAGTTATAATTTTTCCTCCCTTGTTTATTATAAATTTAAGAGATTTATAAAATATGTTAGTTTATTATTGTGAAATGATATGAAGTGGTTGGAAAATAATTGTTCAATCATACTAGTATTTTATTAAACAAATTGAGGGCCACTCAATAAGAGATATACTTTTTTTAAGTAAGGATAATGTAGCCATGGTTGGAATCCATTGCTTTCAGCTTCCATTTTCGGCCAGCTTTTGTATACATCAAACCTTGGTATTATTTTTAACTCATGCCAACTGAAAAGAAAGAAAAAAAAATCATACGAAATGGTACGCAAGAAGATCAAAGTGTGGAGGGATTGAAATCGAAGAGAACTGGGATAAGCTTTATTGGGCAATCTAGGTGATTCTCAAGCTAGGGCCTCTCCTGACAACACTTCTGCACATGGTTCTGAAATGAATTAGGGATAAGCTTCCCCAAACACATCCTCTTCCTAACCCTTGGGGTAACACTGTTGGTGGTGGTAAGTTTCAGCCTTATGTTCCCCATTAAAGCATATTTTCCTTCTAGCCATACTCGGTGGTTCAACGTTCATATTTTTTTTATTATATGCACATGGAAATCCTGTTGTAGAGAACAAGGAAAGTAGAATCCAAAATGCTACTGGTTGTCAATAAATAAATAAATCAAAGAAGTACGATCCTTAAAGCCGATGGTATAAGTAACTGTGGTTATGTGGATTTGATCAATGTTTGAAATGAAACATAATATCCAGTTTATTCAAAAGTGGGGTAAATGATTTGTTTGAGACTCATCTAATCATAGCTTATTGTCCACCTTTGCATGATTTTGAATTACTTTTGAAAATCACGTGGGTTTTGGGGGATTGTTATTAAAGTGAGAAAGGGAAATCACAAGGTAAGCCATCCAAGTTGTTAAAAGCTCAACCTTGTCTCTTAGCTTTCATATTGTTATGATTATGGCATAATGGTTTTATTAAAATCGATTTAGTCCCTAATTTTAGTAATTAAAAATTATATTAACTCCTAAAGTTTTTAGTTTTAACAATTGTGTCCTCAAATTATTAGTTAGATTCTAATAAGTTATTTTTATGGCGAGGAAAATTTTTTGAAGTTGTATTTGTACGATAGATCGTCCGTGTTCGTTAGAAAAAGATTGGAAGCTAGAAATCAAGTTGGTGAGCTGGAATTCAAGAGTAAAATTTTTGGTTTTGTTGATATCCTTAATCCGATTCCGCAGTTCGTTTTTCAAAATTCGAACACGAAGACCTCGAAATTGCCAGTCAAACCTGATGACTTTGATTTTGACCAAAAATTCCAAATTTTTGGAAAGTCATATTTTATGCTTTTGACGTCCTGAATCCGAATCCGAAGTCCGTTTCGCCAAATTCGAACCCGATAAGTTGTTTTTGACTGATTTATCACCCGATTGGATCCGTTTTTCGAAATTAAGCTCAGTTTTTTATGTAATTTCTATTGATATGCTTTTGAGGAAATATTGGAATATGATTTCAAGATCGAGGGAGTTCGAATGGAATTTTTATGGTCGATCAGTATGTCACGAAAATCGAGGTAATACTTTACTACCTCTTTATGCTTTATGGAACATGTGAATATTGGTAAATGCATGAATACGATAATATTGGTCTCATATGTGTAGTTAATTAATCTCTACACTCGATCCGACTACGATAAAAAAATTCGGTAATTGATTATGGTTCAGATGACTTTTAAAAGAAATTGATGGATTGTTAGAATTAAAATTACAAGTTGTGTTTAGTGATAAAGGAATTAGCTTGGATATGTAACATATAAATTATTTCATCAAAGGTACTTGGATGGGAAATTATGATAATATTCAGGTAGGGTAAAATTACAGAAATACCCTTATATTGTAAGATGACAAGAATTATTCCTGGAAGTTGATTAATAACTCTGAAAGGATATATTTATTTGATAAAACTACAGATGTGCATAAAAAATGCTAATTTGCTTAGAAAATTTGGATAACCGGTTTTTAACCTAATAGGGTTTATGCAAGATACTAGAAGTCTGTTAAGGAATCATTTCAAGATCAAAGAATGTTTCGGGAAAGCAATTAACCATTGGATCTCTAAAGTATAATGATTTTCGTTAAGAGTTAATACCAAAATTATCTGGTTAAGAAATTACGAAAATGCCCTTGAGAAGTAAAAATAGTCCAAGTTGACTCTGAATGAGGAAGTAACATGAGAATTGTTTTTAAACCGATCAATTACTGATTTGATTGTTGAGATCCTATTTTTGTATAGAAAATTCCTGATAATGCGTTAGTAACATCTGAGAAGGCATTTAACCTGGAAATCTCCGACTTGAGTAAGTACATGAAGAATAATAATTTATCGATGGTGATATTTTGTCGGAATAGTTCGAATGAACTGAAGTAAGTGATAGGATTAAATTAAATAATAAGATCGAACGAAAGGAATGATTGAAATACATTGGATATGTAAAATGACCAAAATACCCCTGGAATGGAAATGACTCAAGAATGTCACCAAGCTTAGGAATGAATGGATATACTCAAGCTTTGAAATGAATAGAAAAATGTTGAGCACCAAAATGCCCTTATTAACTAGACTAAATAAATGTTTTGGATTAAATAAGAAATCCAAATAAACATAGGTGTTGTACTACCCCTAAAAGTTATGGAACATAACTTAAGTGAGTTGATCAACCCTAATACTATGTATATATCTGAATGGCATAGATATTACTTGAATGCGTGTTCGTCTTCTCAAGTTTGGATAGATGATAATTCTGGAAGTACTTTGCTCAGATCAACTCTAGAACACATTCGGTACTAAGAAGTGGATATTTGTGAGACAAATCAACCACGAATACCATAATGACTCCAGTATATGACTAAATTAAACTGAAAGGAAATACAATATGTATCTGAAATTTAGAAACGTCTAAATTAATCTGGAAAATTCTAAAGTATCCGATATAGATTTGATTGTTAAACGAACTAAGTAACCTCAAAAGCTAAGGATTAAATATGTGATTGGATGAGTCTGGAAACACTGTTGAACTTACATGATGAATTGTCTTTATGGGTTATGAACCATAAATCAAGTACGTCCATATTTCCTGATATCGTTGAAACGTGGAAATGAAATAAAGACCGTTAGAAGATCTATTCAGCGATGATTATGGGGATGATCTATGGATCTGCATTATGGTATTAAAGAGTGAATACACTGGAAGGATAATAAATTGACTTGTTGACATGCATCAGTTTAAGAGTTATGTAACTCGAGTTGTTTGATAATACGATCGATAGTCATAGATTGTAAATGACTTGAATCTTTGATTCTATATTTTAATCTAAAATCACTTTGGTCATGTTTGAAAACACAAGTAACGCAGAAGGAAAAGATTCTGAATACCTCATTTGGTTAAATTGGGCTGAAATCCTATGAATTCAAAGTATATTCCTGAATACCCTTGATTGTTTGGGTAATGGAATCACTTGCAGTAAATCTGAATTTAGAATTATTTCAGATTTAGAATTATTTTGTATAAAGGTTCCTGAACGTTTTCCTGATCACATGGAAAATTAGTGGAATTCTTAAGTATCAATCTGAAATGTCTGATTAGATCGGTTAGAAATCGATTTCTTCAATAAGATCTTATTCCTGGAATCCGATCAAATTGCACAAGTTCATGTTATCCATTCCAATAACTACAAAATGCATCTGAAAAATATTTTGATTCTCAGGTGTGTTCCTTATATTTTGAAAAATTATTTTATTGTTTTAACATGTGGTACACTGAAATCTATGGTTACTGTTTTATGGATACACCGACTTAACGGTGATGGCTTATGGATTTGTATGATTGTATAAACTGTAACTTGGAGATACAAATTTGTAAAGTACAGCTCTGATCAAGCTGGAAAATTTTTATGGACCTATTGTGACTCTTAGGTAGGCTCTGCGGGCCTGAGATCATTCTCGGGTAGGCCATGCAGCCCTAAGATATGTTCTTAGGTCCCGTGGCCCCGAACTTTCTTGGGTAGGCTCTCAGGCCCTAAGATGATCCCTTAGGTTAACTCTTTGTAAGATGGATTTTAAAATACGAGTTTAAAAAGCTCCACTACAATATGGTTTATGGGATTTTACTGAACTATCATTTGATTAGTGTACCGATTATGATTTTATCGTACTGATGGAACACACTAGACATCCTATTCGACCTCATGAAAACGTGATAGTATGAAAGGATTTTTATGAACTGAGATTCATGGCTTCTACTCGATGAACTACTAATGGGACCCCAAATTATTCCGCAATTGGTATACGTTTGATTCAATAAGGAAATTATGGCTTTCCATTTATCTGCATGTCATGTAGCATCATCTGGTAGTTTTGTATTACTGAGCTTTCCGAAGCTCACTCTATTACTCACCATTGTAGGTTAAAAGAATTGTACCAGTGCATCTATCAAATTCAGTAAGGGAGTTCTTCCGACGTTGTTTGCAAAGTATGATACATGTGATTAGGGGGCATGTAGATTGTATTTTGATTTATATATATGAGTTTACATGTTTTGATAAAAAAAGTTTTAAATTTTCCGCTATTTTAAGGTGGGTTGCTCCGGTGGCCCTAATGTGATACTCGAGATCGGATCGGGCTATCCGCATCGGTCTGAGGGGATTACATTTAGTGGTATCAGAGATTTGGTTTGTGTCAAAATTTTCAAGATAGACTGTCCGGTCGAATGTCAAAATATGTCTGATTAGTACATGCCCCTAGACTACAATCGTACCTCTCTGAGCGGGAACTCCAAGGTTGAGTCCCTATCTATAACGAGCAAACCGAAGTTTCTATCCGTTAAGGCTCTACCTTTTCAAAAAGGAATATCAATAACGTCTATCAAAATTCTATAAAGTACCTCACGAGCCATGTGAGAGTACTCATTTGAGAAATTTCGAACCAACTCCAGAAATGAAATTGGGACATGTTATCGCTCTATGGGCCTATTCTCGTAACCAATGCTGAATTGATTCTAAAAGGATAAATTTATTCTGATTCTTTATTTGGAATGAGGGAGAGTTATGACGAAAATGTATACTCAGCTGGTTAAGGATTAGTAAAGAACCCCTACTTCTGTAAAAAATTGTAACAACCCTAAAAAAATGAAAAACAATTATTATAATTGTGTAATTTGGCGAAATTTGGGGATTAAATTAAAATTTTTTAAAACTTGTAGGCCATTTTAGAAGTGAAGGAAATTTGGGGACCAAGCCCTGAATTTACCCAGGAAGTGTCGATAGACTTGTCTATTAAACGGGTTTTCTGATTTCAATCAGAAAACACAAATGCTTAATTTACAAAGTTTTCCTCGTCCCGCACCCCTACTTTCAAGTCCGATTCCGAAGTCGTCCGACCTCCGATCGTCAAATTAAAACCACCATCGTATTCATCTTCGACTCGTGAACAAAGCCCAATAAACCAATTATAGGGAAACACTGCCAAACGCTGTGAATTTTGAGTCAAAGTCTCGACTTTTTTTAGCACCACCGCCGAGAAAATCATAAATTCATCTTCGATCGTTGATCCGTTTTCGACACCTCCCGCACCATCGTGTTACTTGCATCGTTCCGAGTCCATCGGTGTTCACCGTTTCTCCATCGTCGCCGGCGAGTGGTGGGGTGAAGCGGTCAAAGTTTCGAATTTGTTGAAATCGAGCTCTCCACCGTTCAAAATTTTGAACCGAGCTTTGTAAGTATCTCAAGATCGCTTAAAATAATTTTTGGAAAATTTTTGGGAATTTTTAGGACACCGGGGAGCTTAAAAACAGTGATTGACCGGTTTGGGTGTTAGTTTTGTAAATATTTGTAGAAGGTGGCTAGATTTGTAATTAATTATTGTTAGGTGATATTGTCTGTCCCGACGATGTAATTATTTTAAAATGGTATTATTTTGGGAATTATTTTGAAAAAGGTGATATTTTGGAAATTATTTCAAAAAAAGTGATATTTTGGGAATTATTTCGAAAAAAATGATATTTTGGGAATTATTTTGAAAAAGGTGATATTATGGGAATTATTTCGAAAAATGTGTTATTTTCATAATAGTCGACTGTGGACTTTTGAGAACCTTTGACCAAAACTTTGCCCGCTTTAAAAAGCTATTAAACGACCTTTGATTTTGTTCGAGTATACTTAATCTGACATTTTTCACCGTGCCGAATTCGTTTCCGAAGTCCGTTTTGCCAAATTCGAACCTGAAGGCCTCCAAATCATCAGTCAAACCCGTTGACTTTGATTTTAACCAAGAATTTGAATTTTCGAAAAGTCATACTTTATGTTTTTCGATGTCCTAATTCTGATTCCGCAATCCGTTTGGTCAAATTCAGACTCGAAATCCTCCAAATTGATAGTCAAACCCGAAAAATGCTTATATACTTAAGAATTTTAGCTTTGATCAATTAAGTAAGATTTTGGGGTTGATAAATTATTATTGTTTGAAGGTACAAGAGACTCTCCGAATCGTTCGATAGCTCGACCCAGCTCTTCTAGATCAGTTAAACCATGTGTGCCAGTATTCACCCGTAAGACCCGTAAATTTTATGATTTTAGAGATTAATTATGTTATCCTTTAGTAATATAGTGTTATTATAAATTAGGTTCGAAAACTATAGCAGAGCGTGGTGAGACCAGCAATCAGTAGATCTACTACTTGAACCTATTATCGAGGTGTGTTCCCTATTTATTACTGAACTATTTTATTTGTTTTAATATGTGGTACACTGAATTCTTTGGTTACTGTTTTATTGATGCACCGATTTAATGTGATGGTTTATGGATTATGACTGCTATCTGATTTTTGTTTTGAAATGATATATGATTACCATGTTTATGGATTTATGGAATTTATGTCACGGTGCAATTAAAATTTTGGAATACGAATTTATAAAGTACAGCTCTGATCAAGCTGGAAAATTTTACGGACCTAATGTGACTCTTAAGTAGGCTCTGCGACCCTAAGATGTGTTCTTAGGTAGGCCCCACGGCCCCAAAAATCTATCTTGGGTAGGCTTTCAGGCCCTAAGATGTTTCGTTAGGGTAACTCTTTTATGAGATTTACTGCAATATAATTTTTATGAGATTTACTGGACTATGATTTGTTTAGTGTACCTATCATGATTTTATAGTAATGTTGGGACACACTGAGCCTAGCTCACTTTTCGAAAATGTTTTCCCCTTTCAGATACTGTTGGTTAGATTCACCTGATTGAGCACTTGGAGGATCAACATATCTCTTGAAGTATATCTGATTGTAATGTTTTTATCTTTCAAGTTGACTTTATTTTGGTGACATGTACCTTATTTTAAAGTATTGGATTTTATAATGATTTCTCCTTTGCTATTTATATTTGGTTTATCGTAAATTTGGATTTTTAAGACATGTTTAAATTAATTTGTTTTTTTCATTATATTTATGAGTTGTATTTTTATAGTATAAATTATTATAATTTCATAAACGTCATTTATAAAGTGATTTTTACCATGATTGAATAATGGTTTCAGAATAATATCTTTAAGAATCATGAATGTGATTCACTAGACTTAGTCGAAACTCATAGACCGGGTCTAGGGTGTTACAAAAATATTTGAAGATATGGAAGAACTGATGAAATTTTCATTACTACAACTCTGTGATATGAATGAATTTCGAGGACGAAATTCTTTTAAGGAGTGAAAAATTGTAACACCTCAATTTAGGAGTTAAATTTTAGGAATTATAAAGTATTGGGTTCAAAAGAATTATGGAGAAAATTTATGGACTTTAGTTATAATTTTTCCTCCCTTGTTTATTATAAATTTAAGAGATTTATAAAATACGTTAGTTTATTATTGTGAAATGATATGAAGTGGTTGGAAAATAATTTCAATCATACTAGTATTTTATTAAACAAATTGAGGGCCACTCAATAAGAGATATACTTTTTTTAAGTAAGGATAATGTAGATATGGTTGGAATCCATTGCTTTCAGTTTCCACTTTCGGCCAGCTTTTGTATACATCAAAGCCTTGGTATTATTTTTAACTGATGCCAACTGGAAAGAAAGAAAAAAAAATCATACGAAATGGCACGCAAGAAGGTCAGAGTGTGGAGGGATTGAAATCGAAGAGAACTGGGATAAGCTTTATTGGGCAATCTAGGTGATTCTCAAGCTAGGGCCTCTCCTGACAACACTTCTACACATGGTTCTGAAATGAATTACGGATAAGCTTCCCCAAACACATCCTCTTCCTAACCCTTGGGGCAACACTGTTGGTGGTGGTAAGTTTCAGCCTTATGTTCCCCATTAAAGCATATTTTCCTTCTAGCCATACTCGGTGGTTCAATGTTCATATTTTTTTATTATATGCA
Source organism: Hibiscus syriacus (assembly GCF_006381635.1). Classification (NCBI taxonomy): domain Eukaryota; kingdom Viridiplantae; phylum Streptophyta; class Magnoliopsida; order Malvales; family Malvaceae; genus Hibiscus; species Hibiscus syriacus. The sequence continues at coordinate 668,133 of NW_024062855.1, read as the reverse complement.
CATGGAAATCCTGTTGTAGAGAGCAAGGAAAGTAGAATCCAAAATGCTATTGGTTGTCAATAAATAAATAAATCAAAGAAGTACGATCCTTAAAGCTGATGGTATAAGTAACTGTGGTTATATGGATTTGATCAATGTTTGAAATGAAACATCATATCCAGTTTATTCAAAAGTGGGGTAAATGATTTGTTTGAGACTCATCTAATCATAGCTTATTGTCCACCTTTGCATGATTCTGAATTATTTTTGAAAATCATGTGGGTTTTGGGGGTTTGTTATTAAAGTGAGAAAGGGAAATTACTAGGTAAACCATCCAAGTTGTTAAAAGCTAAACCTTGTCTCTTAGCTTTCATATTGTTATGATTATGGCATAATGGTTTTATTAAGATCGATTTAGTCCCTAATTTTAGTAATTAAAAATTATATTAACTCCTAAAGTTTTTAGTTTTAACAATTGGGTCCTCAAATTATTAGTTAGATTCTAATAAGTTATTTTTATGGCGAGAAAAATTATTTGAAGTTGTATTTGTACGATAGATCGTCCGTGTTTGTTAGAAAAAGATTGGAAGCTAGAAATCAAGTTGGTGAGCTGGAATTCAAGAGTAAAATTTTGGGTTTTGTTGATATCCTTAATCCGATTCCGCAGTTCGTTTTTCGAAATTCGTACACGAAGACCTCGAAATTGCCAGTCAAACCCGTTGACTTTGATTTTGACCGAAAATTCCAAATTTTTGAAAAGTCATATTTTATGCTTTCGACGTCCTGAATCCGAATTCGAAGTTCGTTTCGCCAAATTCGAACCCGATAAGCTATTTTTGACTGATTATCACCCGATTCGATCCGTTTTTCGAAATTAAGCTCAGTTTTTTTATGTAATTTCTGTTGATATGCATCTTAGGAAATATTGGAATATGATTTCAAGATCGAGGGCGTTCGAATGAATTTTTATGGTCGATCAGTATGTCACGGAAATCGAGGTAATACTTTCTACCTCTTTATGCTTTATGGAACATGTGAATATTGGTAAATGCATGAATAAGATAATATTGGTCTCATATGTGTAGTTAATTAATCTCTACACTCGATCCGACTACGATAAAAAAATTCGGTAACTAATTATGGTTCTGATGACTTTTAAAAGAAATTGATGGATTGTTAGAATTAAAATTACAAGTTGTGTTTAGTGATAAAGGAATCAGCTTGGATCTGTAACATATAAATTATTTCATCAAAGGTACTTGGATGGGAAATTATGATAATATTCAGGTAGGGTAAAATTACGGAAATACCCTTATGTTGTAAGATGACAAGAATTGTTACTGGAAGTTGATTAATAACTCTGAAAGGATATATTGATTCGATAAAACTATAGATGTGCATAAAAAATGCTAGTTTGCTTAGAAAATTTGGATAACCGGTTTTTAACCCAATAAGGTTTATGCAATATACTAGAAGTCTGTTAAGGAATCATTTCAAGATCAAAGAATATTCGGGAAAGCAATTAACCATTGGATCTATAAAGTATAATGATTTTCGTTAAGAGTTAATACCAAAATTATCTGGTTAAGAAATTACAAAAATGCCCTTGAGAAGTAAAAATTGTCCAAGTTGACTCTGAATGAGGAAGTAACATAAGAATTTGTTTTTAAACCAATCAATTACTGATTTGATTGTTGAGATCCTATTTTTGTATGGAAAATTCCTGATAATGCGTTAGTAACATCTGAGAAGGCATTTAACCTGGAAATCTCTGACTTGAGTAAGTACGTGAAGAATAATAATTTATCGATGGTGATATTTTGTCGGAATAGTTCGAAGGAACTGAAGTAAGTGATAGGATTAAATTAAATAATAAGATCGAACGGAAGTAATGATTGAAATACATTGGATATGTAAAATGACCAAAATACTCCTGGAATGGAAATGACTCAAGAATGTCACCAAGCTTAGGAATGAATGGATACACTCAAGCTTTGAAATGAATAGAAAAATGTTGAGCACTAAAATGACCAAAATACCCTTATTGACTAGACTAAATAAATGTTTTGGATTATATAAGAAATTCAAATAAACATAGGTGTTGTACTACCCCTAAAAGTTATGGAACACAACTTAAGTGAGTTGATCAACCCTAATGTTGTATATATATATATCTGAATGGCATAGATATCACTTGAATGTGTGTTCGTCTTCTCAAGTTTGGATAGATGATAATTCTGGAAGTACTTTACTCAGATCAACTCTATAACGCATTCGGTACTAAGAAGTGGATATTTGTGAGACAAATCAACCACGAATACCAGAATAACTCCAGTATATGACTAAATTGAACTGAAAGAAAATACAATATGTATCTAAAATTTAGAAACGTCTAAATTAATCTGGAAAATTCTGAAGTATCCGATATAGATTTGATTGTTAAACGAACTAAGTAACCTCAAAGGTTAAGGATTAAATATGTGATTGGATGAGTTTGGAAACACTGTTGAACTTACATGATGAATTGTCTTTATGGGTTATGAACCATAAATCAAGTACGTCCGTATTTCCTGATATCGTTGAAACGTGGACATGAAATAAATACCGTTGGAAGATCTATTCAGCGATGATTATGGGGATGATCTATGTATCTACATTATGGTATTAAAGAGTGAATACACTGGAAGGACAATGAATTGACTTGTTGACATGCATCAGTTTAAGAGTTGTGTAACTCAAGTTGTTTGATAATACGATCGATAGTCATAGATTGTAAATGACTTGAATCTTCGATTCTATATTTTAATCTAAAATCACTTTGGTCATGTTTGAAAACACAAGTAATGCAAAAGAAAAAGATTCTGAATACCTCATTTGGTTAAATTGGGCTGAAATCCTATGAATTCAAAGTATATTCCTGAATACCCCTGATTGTTTGGGTAATGGAATCACTTGCAGTAAATCTGAATTTAGAATTATTTTGTATAAAGGTTCCTGAACGTTTTCCTATTGCACATGGAAACTTAGTGGAATTCTAAAGTATCAATCTGAAATGTCTGATTAGATTGGTTAGAAATCGATTCTCTTCAATAAGATCTTATTCCTGAAATCCGATTAAATTGCACAAGTTCATGTTATCCATTCCAATAACTACAAAATGCATCTGAAAAATATTTGGATTCTCTAGTGTGTTCCTTATATTTTGAAAATTTGTTTTATTGTTTTAACATAAGGTACACTGAAATCTATGGTTACTATTTTATGGATACACCGACTTAACGGTGATGGCTTACGGTTTTGTATGATTGTATAAACTGTATCTTGGATATACAGATTTGTAAAGTACAACTCTGATCAAGCTGGAAAATTTTTATGGACCTAATGTGACTCTTAGGTAGGCTCTAAGATCATTCTCGGGTAGGCCCTGTGGCCCTAAGATGTGTTATTAGGTAGGCCCCATGGCCCCGAACTTTCTTGGGTAGGCTCTCAGGCCCTAAGATGATCCCTTAGGTTAACTCTTTGTAAGATGGTTTTAAAATACGAGTTTAAAAAGCTCCAGTACAATATGGTTTATGGGATTTTACTGAACTATCATTTGATTAGTGTACCGATTATGATTTTATCGTACTGATGGAACACACTAGACATCCTATTTGACCTCATGAAAACGTGATAGTATGAAAGGATTTTTATGAACTGAGATTCATGGCTTCTACTCGATGAACTACTAATGAGACCCCAAATTATTCCGCAATTGGTATACGTTTGATTTAATAAGGAAATTATGGCTTTTCTATTTATCTGCATGTCATGTAGCATGATAACTTTATAAAAAGACTAATTTTAAGGCCTTTTTGACTTAAGTTATTGTTTGTTTAAGGGTACATATAAGTCATTTTAGATGTATGTAGCTGCATGTAATTGCATTTGTGGTGGTTGTGTTATTTTATTTTATTAAGGTGCTATATGAGGAGGAAGGTGTGGTTTTTAGTGATGTGCAGGAAAAACAAGCAAAAAAGCAAAACAAGCAGATTGAAATGCCTCGGTATTTCTGGCACAGAAAACAACAAAAATATACAGCTGTACGTGGACAGCTGGCTCTGCACATGAAATGATGGTTGTAACAACCTGCTAGGGGACCACTGACACCTGGAGGATAAGGTTCATGCACAACATGTGATTCTAGGGGTATGAGGGGTATTTTGCACCCAACAATATCCCAACAACATCATCATTACCCCTAGATATTTTTATTATATATTACACCTCACAAGAGAGAGAGAGTGTGGAAGAAAGGAGACGCATATTGTAGCATAAAAATCACATTTTTATTTTCCCTTTTCCTTTCTTCTTCCTTGGGTTTTCCTCCATTGATAAAGCTTCAAGGAGTGGCGAGCTAGGCGCCGAGAGGAGCTAGCAAGCTAAGGCGGTTCGTGGTGGATGAGGAGACCTCCGGTGGCACGCGTCGAAGGCTCTTTCTCACTTCCATTTGTTGTTATTTTTATTTATTTTATTTGTGGGTTGTTGGAATGAATATTTTATGGATTTTTCTATGAATATTTCAAACCCTACCATGAACTAACTTATTTGGTGGTGGTTGGTTTAATGGATGTTTAAACTTTATTTTTAATGGTATATTTAAGTTTATTTTGGTTCTTTATTTGCTTTGCTTGTGAATGCTTCACCATCTAGGCTTGTAAGAGTCATGGAAATGTCCATTTCTTAGATGAAGGTTAGGTGTTCGGAAGAATCCTAAGCTAAAAATACTTGTAAGTATTCGGAAGAAACGCAAGATAAGATCCTCATAAGCAATGGGTTATGGTATTTTCAAGGGGCTTTGAACCGGCCTAGGAATATTATAACCTAATCCCTTAGATCTCGGAAGAGACTAGGATAGGATTTCAACGACTAAAAAGGGTGACTTTATCAATAGGTTAGGCTATCCAACATCGTTGAGTGAGAGCAGATACCTTGGCATCCTATTCTGTTAGGTTCCTGTGAGAACATTTTAGGAAAGCCCTGTCGAGTAAGTGAAGTCCAGAAAACTTAAATATACTTGAGAAATAAGTTTAGAATCCTTAGATCAATCCCTACCATTCATTCTATTGAAAGCTTGTCAAGTGAGGATTATTTTCTTTTTATTTTATTTTCTATTTATTTACTGTTTTTTACCATTTTCCTTTGCCATGACATTTCCTTTTGTTGCTCATACACATTTCATTTGCTTCAACATAATCATTTGTGAATACCATTAGCTATACTTAATTACTTTAGAATAGTGCATAAACTTTACTCAATATCCTTCCAATCCCTGTGGAGACGATGCTTACTCATCACTTTATTACTTGAGCGATTGTGTATACTTGCACATTATTTGTGTATAATTTTATAGTACTCACAATACGCGAACATAGCATCATCTGGTAGTTCTGTATTACTGAGCTTTCCGAAGCTTACTCTATTACTCACCATTGCAGGTTAAAAGAATTGTATCAGTGCATCTATCGAATTCAGTAAGGGAGTTCTTCCGGCGTTGTTTGCAGAGTATGGTACATATGATTAGGGGGTATGTAGATTGTATTTTGTTTTATATATATGAGTCTGAAAATCTGGTTTATTTCGAATACTAATAACTTTTATTTTGTATTCATAAATAATTTTATGAGTTTACATGTTTTGATAAAAAGTTTTAAATTTTTCGCTATTTTAAGGTGGGTCGCTCCATGGCCCTAATGTGATACTCCATATCAGATCGGGCTATTCACATCGGTCTGAGGGGGTTACAAAAACTCACTGGTTTAATTAGAATAGTTTGAAAAATTCAATGATTTATTGTAGAATTTTTGTTAGGACTTGATATGAATAATTTTATAGGAGGGGTAATATGGTATTTCCCCATGAAAGATTTTTATCTCTTGTTTTTAAGGGATAAGCATGTGGATTATGGGAGAAAAATTTGGAAACCATTTATTATCTTCTTTCTCGTGCCCGTGAGCGCCACTTCAAAGGTAAGTTATGTAAGTTGTTGGATTCTGTAATTTGTGGGTTGGTGTTGAAAGGTTAAGGGTTATATCAGCTTTAGGAAAGCTTTTAAATGATTAAACAAAGAGTGAATTAAAAATGAATTTGTAAAATGCGTTTTGAAATGAATTATTGATATGGTGTAGTTTTTGGAGTATTATTGATAAATTTGACTTGTTAATGATCTAACTAAAGAGTTAGAAGGATTAGAAATGATTAAGAACTTGTTTGAAATTATGGTATGATTTTGAGATATAAGAGTTTTAGTGAGATTCTGTATATTTAGGAGTAGTGAATGGAGACAAGTTGGCTTTATTGAATGAAGTTGAGTTTTAAGTGTATAAAAGGAGGTAAAAGTAGGAGATTATTTAAGTTTTGGTTAAAATTTGAAATGAAAGTGGTAAATTCTGGGCAAGGGTATCGATATTGTAATAACAGTACCGATACTTCAAGGCTAAATCAATTGGAATTCAATGATCAGTATCGGTACTGCTTGAGGGAGGTACCGATACTGAAAGGGGAGTATCGATACCAAGAGTAAGGTATCGATACCATTTTCAAGTTGAAATTCCAGTATGTCGAAATGGTATCAGTACCGAAGAGGGGTATCGATACCATAGAAGGGAAGTATCAGTATTGTAGTGGGAGTACCGATACTATTGAGCTTGAAATGATAAATTAAGTATATATTTTAGCTTAAGTTATTATGATTGGTTATAAGTGATTCGAATTCCAATATTTATTTTTTATTATTCTTATGTAGACGTTGATCAAAGTCAAATTTTGATCAACTCGACGTTATAAGTTATTGATCAAAAGTGTTAAGGATTCGTTTAGGACTTCAGTGAGGCAAAGGTTAGTGTAACTCTTTGGTTTTGTATTAGAATTGAGGAAGGCTTGCGATAAGCCAACCAGTGTTTTTGATCGAAAACCTTTCAATTTCTTTTATGTTATATTTTTACAATGTTTTATTCAATTTATATTATTTAAGCTATGTTTGATGATTATGTGTATATGATTATGAAAATGTGACATGTGAACATGTGTATACGAAAAAACTTAATGTGAAAGTCCTATGTGAAAAAGATATATTTCGAATAATGAATTACAAGTAATTATGTGGTTAAAAGCCCAAGGTATATGTATGAGGATTAGAGGTATAGTTTGCATGCCAAGAGTCGAGGGTTCTATGTTGTCCTTTGGGACAAAACCTATGTGGCCCTTCGGGACAAACCTATGTGGTCCTTCTGGACAATTATGTGACACTTCGGTGCAATTTATACGAGCTGTGGTGACAGCATTAATGCACAATCTCAATGTACTCAAATACCTAGAGTTCTCAATAATATACGTTGGGTATTTGAGAACAAAGTTATATAAAACGAATAATGTATAAAAATATATATCCTTGTTATGGAAAACAATTTGGAAGCCTTTATGAAATGTTTTATCAAATAGATAAAGATTTCGTTTATAAAGTTTAGTGTTCTCTCGTATTTGCCTCACTAAGTCATCGACTTAGCGTGTGATTTTCTCACGTGTAGGTTTAAAGAAATCTAAAGGTTGAAGTTTGTTGAGGATAGCATATTCCTTGAAGATCAGATCAAGACAAATTGAATGCAGGTTTCCTGTCACGTTTAATTTGAAATGCTCTGATTATTTTTGTAAACTCAGCCTTTTTTATTTATGTAAATTATGAAATACTTTTATTAAGTATGAATGTGAGTTTATATTTTATTTTAAATTAAAGAGTTTTGCCTTGTTAATATGAATAAAAGTTAAAATTTTCTTTATTTGTTATGAAGCAATGTTTTGAAAAGTTAATGTGACACCTCGGATTCGTATCCGGGTCGAGTACAGGTTAGGAGTGTTACTTTTAATGGTATCAGAGCTAAGGTTTAATTGGTTTTAAGTTTAAAATAAAGTCGTTTTTGTTTTAAAAAACTTACATGCCAACTTTTAGTTAAGTCTTTCTGATCTGATAAGGTGACTAGTATGTTATCCTTACTAATATAATAGTGAATTGATCTTATTGTTTGTAGGATTTTGAGAGCTCCCGAAGTGAAGCGGGAAATATGAATGAAGGAAGTAGTAACTCACCTGCCCCGAGCATGCAAGGTGAGGAACAGGCAGGGTGAGGAACAGGTACGTCAGGGAGTGCCTGTATAAGATCAGGGAACCTTCTTCCAGACGTTGGACACGATTCTAAGATGTTTCCAACCGTCAGCTTCCTCATCTCCTAAGATGAATGTGACTAAGGAGTTTAGAAGCCTAGGAGCGCCTGAATTTAAAGAAGAAGTTGAGGAATGTCCAGTTGTTGTCGATATGTGGCTCAATGACCTTAAGATAATGATGGAGAATCTCTATTGTTCTGAAATAGAGAAGCTGGATAGGGTAGTTTTGTTACTGCGAGGTCAAGCCAGAATTTGGTGGTCTAATATGACGATGAGAGCTGCAAGGGACCAGGTGACATGGTCGTTTTTCTTAGAAAAGTTTAAGAACAAATATATCGGGGATCAGTTCATTCGTCAGATGAAGCAAGAATTCTTGAGCTTAAAATAAGGGAATCGCACTGTATATGAGTTCGAGTGTGAATTTAACAAGCAGAGTAGATTTGTAACGGAGTTGGTCCCTACGGGAAAAGACTCATGTGATTGGTTTATGGAGGGTTTACGTCCTCGATTGAAAAAGTTGTTATTGGCACTCAACCTCTCTTTATTCCAAGAGGTAGTGAACAAAGACAAAGCCCTAGAACGAGCTCATAATGAGATGTTTATGGAGCAAATGATATAATGGAATAAGAGAGCTGGTACCTTGTCCAGTGCCTCCCAATCAAAGAATGGTCGAGGTTCAAGTTTTCAACCTCAGATCATATCGGAGTCAACTGTATCCTCAGGTAGAGGATCAAATCCTGGAAGAGTCAGACAAACTCACTCAGTGGAGTCAGGAGTGGATAAGCCAAATCAATGTCAGCTCTATGGAAAATCTCATAGTGGTGTATGTCGAAGAGTCTCAGGAACTTGTTTTAAGTGCAGAGAGGCATGACATTTTATTCGAGACTGCCCATTGATGACGGGAGAGCATGTTCAAACAGAAAGATCCACTGCTACACCTATGAGATGTAGAGGTCGAGGTAGAGGAAGGAATCAGTCCGAGTCGACCGCTCAACCTGAAGTGTGCTCCACCGCTTGAGTTACAATCTAAAGACCAGTGAAGATTGTGAGGATCCTAAAATCATTGCAGGTACTTTTCATATATCTGGTAAATTTCTTTTAGTTCTGATTGATCTGGGATCGAATTATTCTTATGTTAGTAGTAAACTGGTGAAAGACTTGAGAATTTCATTAGAACCTATTCGTAACGATGTGATCGTGACTAATCTATTAGGACATAGTGCTCGGGTGAGACAAATCTGTCGAGGGTGTTCTATATGGATTTAGGGAATTAAATTCCCTGCTAATCTAATTTAATTACCCTTTGACGAGTTCGAGGTTATCCTAGGTATGGATTGGCTCTATTATTATCTTGCCAGTGTAGATTGTCGACTTAAGCGAGTTATGTTGAGAAGTATTGAGGGATTGGGAATTAGTGTGGTCAGCGAGAGAATCAATCCCTTAGCTAATGTTATATCAATGATGTCAGCTCGGAAGTTAATGCTACAAGGATATCCAGCTTATATCGCCAATGTGGTTGATACTAGAGACAAAGAAAGAAAGTTTGAAGATATTCCAACAGTCAGAGAGTTTCCAAAAGTATTTCTAGAAGAATTACCGGGATTACCTCCGAATAGGGAGATTGAATTTTAGATTGAAGTGATGTTAGGATCAGCACCGATTTCAATGGCTCCTTATAGGATGACCCTAAAAGAATTAAAAGAGTTAAAAATTCAGTTACAAGAGCTTTTGGATAAATGATTTATCAGACTCAGTATGTCACCGTGGGGTGCTATAGTATTGTTTGTACTGAAGAAAGACGGTTCGATGCGCCTTTATATTGATTATCGGTAACTTAATAAGGTAACCATAAAGAATAAGTATCCTCTTCCTAGGATCGATGATTTATTTGATCAACTCAAGGGAGCTGTTGTGTTTTCTAAAATCGATTTACGCTCAAGATATCATCATTTGAAGATACAAGAAAAAGATATTCCAAAAATGGTGTTTAGGACTCAGTATGGTCATTAGAATTTGTAGTAATGCCATTTGGGTTAACCAAAGCACCTGTAGCGTTTATGGACCTTATGAACAGAGTTTTCCAACCGTACATTGATCAGTTCGTTGTTGTTTTTATTGGTGACATTTTAGTGTATTCGAAGTCAATGGAGGAGCATGATGCCCATCTTGTGTGATCTTTCAAATGTTACAAGATAAGAAGCTTTATACAATAGTTCTCTAAGTGCAAGTTTTGGCTAAATAAAGTGGCATTCCTTGGACACGTGGTTTCTATAGACAAAATTCAAGTAGATCCTCAGAAGGTTAAAGTTGTGTTAGAGTGGGGAACTTCGAAGAGTCTGTCATAGGTTCGGAGTTTCTTGGTTCTCGCAGGTTATTATAGAAGGTTTGTCAAGAACTTTTTGATGATATCTCTACCTTTAACCAAATTGTTAAGAAAATATATGTCTTTTGATTGGACTCCTGAATGTCAAAAGAGTTTTGAAGCATTGAAGAAAGTTTTGATAGAAACTCTGGTGTTAGTGCAACCGAAATCGAACAAGGATTTCACAATTTTTAGCGACGCTTCCCATAGTGGGTTGGGATGTGTATTAATGCAAGATGGAAAGGTAGTTGCTTATGCTTCAAGATAACTTAAGCCTCATGAGAAGAGCTATCCTATGCATGACCATGAGTTAGCAGTGGTGGTCTTTGCATTGAAAATTTGGCAACACTATTTATATGGTGAACGTTGCTATATTTTCACCGATCACAAAAGTTTGAAGTATTTGTTGACTCGAAAGGAACTTAATTTAAGGCAAATGAGATGGATTGAGTTACTTAAGGACTATGATGCGATTATAGATTACTACTTTGGAAAAGCCAATGTAGTAGCTAATGCTCTTAGTCGAAAGACTTTTACCGCTTTGCGTAGGTTAGATGCCCAAATCGTGTTAAAGGACAATAGGGAATTGATGGCTGAGTTAACATTGAAACTGTTATTGCTAGAGCGTATTAAGGAGTTGCAAAAGAAGGATGAAAAGTGTTTAGCCTGGTTTGAACAAATAAAAAAAAAGTGAACTCAAGGACTTTGATGTAAAATTGAATGGGTGTTTATACTTCAAAAATTGAGTTTTTATTCCCAATGTTGATGGGTTGAAAAGTGAAATAATGTATGAAGCACATTGTAGTCCTTTAACTATTCACCCAGGAGGAAACAATATGTGTCAAGATTTGAAAGGGCGTTTTTGGTGGCCATTGCCAAGCATGAAAAGAGACATTACAGAGTTTGTATCAAAGTGTCTTAATTGTCAACTAGTAAAAGATGAACACCAAGTGCCTTCAGGATTATTGCAACCGATTTTCATTCCTCAGTGGAAGTGGGAAAGAGTTACGATGGATTTTGTAACATGATTGCCTTTATCACCAAATAAAAAGGATTTAATTTGGGAATTGTGGATCGTCTCACAAAGACTGCGCATTTCATCCATGTGCGAATGGATTATTCAATGGAAAAGTATGTTGAATTATATATTAAGGAGATAGTGCGACTACATGGTGTTCCAATTTCAATAGTTTCTGATTGAGATCCAGATTTACTTCGAGATTTTGGAAGTCCTTGCAAGGAGCTTAAGGTACCCTATTGAATTTTACCACTATTTTTCATCCTCAAACCAATGGCCAATCAGAGCGAACGATTTAGATTCTGGAAGATATGTTGAGAGCGTGCGTGATCGATTTTTCTGGATCATGGGAAAAGTTTTTACCGCTTGCATATAATAACAGTTACCAATCAAGCATTAAAATGGCACCGTATGAAGCATTGTATGGAAGGAATTGCAGGACACCGCTTACTTGGTATGAATTAAAAGATCATGAAGTTCATGGCCCAGATTTGATTAAAGAAGTTGAAGAAAAAGTTCAGGTAATCCAGCATAATCTTAAAGTGTCATCATACAGACAAAATTCATACGCGGATTTGAAGATGAAAGAAATTGAATTTCAAGTAAATGAAAAAATGTTTTTAAAGTATCACCTTGGAAGAAAGTAATTTTTTTTGGCGTAAAGGAAAACTCAGTCCTAGGTTCATTGGACCCTATAAAGTTCTGAAAAGATTTGGACCAGTGGCATATCAGTTAGATTTGCCACCAGAAATAGAAAAGATACACAATGTCTTCATGTGTCTATGTTTCGGTGATATCGATAAGATCCTACGCACATCATAACTACAGAAGAGATAGAAGTTCAATATGACGTGACCTACGAGGAAGAACCGTACAGATTCTAACGTATGAAATCAAGCAGTTAAGGAACAAGATGATTCCGCTAGTTAAAGTTATATGGAGAAATCATAAAGTAGAAGAAGCTACTTAGGAGCATGAAGAAGATATGAGGAAACAATATCCCCACCTCTTTTTGCAATGAAAAATTCGAGGACGAATTTTCTTAAGGGAAGGAGATTGTAACATCCCAATCATCGGGTCAGTGACCAAAATGTAAGAATTTAAAACTTAGTGGTTTAATTATAATAGTTTAAAAAGTTCAAGGATTTATTGTGGAATTTTAGTTAGGACTTGATATTAATAATTTGTTTATAGGAGGGGTAGTATGGTCTTTTCTCCATGAAAGATTTTTATCTCTTGTTTTTAAGGGATAAACGCGTGGATTATGGGAGAAAAATCTGGAAACCATTTCTTGTATTCTTTCTCGTGCCCGTGAGTTCCACTTTAAAGGTAAGTTATGTAAGTTGTTGGTTTTTGCAATTTGTGGGTTGGTGTTGAAAGCGTAAGGTTTATATAAGCTTAAGGAAAGCTTTTAAAGGATTAAAAAAAGAGTGAATTAGAAATGAATTTTTAAAATGGGTTTTGAAATGAATTATTGATATGGTGTAGTTTTTGGAGTTTTATTGATAAATTTGACTTGTCAAGGATCTAACTAAAGAGTTATGAGGATTAGAAATGATTAAGAACTTGTTTGAAATTATGGTATGATTTTGAGATGTAAGAGTTTTAGTGAGATTTTGTATGTTTAGGAGTAGTAAATGGAGACAAGTTGGTTTTGTTGAATGAAGTTGAGTTTTAAAGGTATAAAAGGAGTAAAAGTAGGTGATTAGTTAAGTTTTGGTTAAAATTCGAAATGGAAATGGTAAATTTTAGGCAAGGGTATCGGTATTGTAAGAACCATACTGATACTTCAAGGCTAAATCAAATGGAATTCAATGATCAGTATTGGTACTGCTTGAGGGAGGTACCGATACTGAAAGGGGAGTATCGATACCAAGAGTAAGGTATCGATACCATTTTTAAGTTGAAATTCCAGTATGTCGAAATGGTATCGGTACCGAAAGGGGGTATCGATACCATAGAAGGGAAGTATCGGTACTGTAGTGGGAGTACTGATACTATTGAGCATGAAATGATAAATTAAGTATATCTTTTAACTTAAGTTATTATGATTGGTTATAAGTGATTCGAATTCCAATATTTATTTTCGATTATTCTTGTGTAGACGTTGATCAAAGTCAAATTTCGGTCAACTCGACATTATAAGTAGATGATAAAAAGTGTTAAGGATTCGTTTAGGACATCAGTGAGGAAAATGTGAGTGCAACTCCTTGGTGTTGTATTAGAATTGAGGAAGGCTTGCGATAAGCCAACCCCAGTGTTTTCGATTGAAACCTTTCAATTTCTTTTATGTTATATTTTTACAATGTTTTATTCAATTTATATTATTTAAGCTATGTTTGATGATTATATATATATGATTATGAAAATGTGACATGTGAACATGTGTATACAAAAATACTCAATGTGACATGTGAACATGTGTATACGAAAATACTCAATGTGAAAATGCCCATGTGAATAAGATATACTTCAAATAATGAATTACAAGTAATTATATGGTTAAAATCCCAAGGTATATGTATGATGATTAGAGGTATAGTTGGCATTCCAAGAGTCGAGGGTTCTATGTGGTCATTTGGGACAAAATTATGTGGTCCTTCAGGACAAAACCTATGTGGTCCTTTGGGACAATTATGTGGCATTTCGGTGCAATTTATACGAGCTGTGGTGACAGAATTAGTGCAAAACCTCAATGTACTCAAATACCTAGAGTTCTCAGTAGTATACCTTGGGCATTTGAAAACAAAGTTATATAAAACAATAATGTATAAAAGTATATATCCTTGTTATGGAAAACAATTTGGAAGCCTTTATGAAATGTTTTATCAAATAGATAAAGATTTTGTTTATAAAGTTTAGTGTTCTCTCGTATTTAACTCACTAAGTCATCGACTTAGCGTGTGATTTTCTCACGCGTAGGTTTGAAGAAATCTGAAGGTTGAAGTTTGTTGAGGATAATATATTCCCTTGAAGATCAGATCAAGACAAATTGAATGTAGGTTTCTTGTAAATTGTTGGCATGTATTACACATTTAATTTGAAATGCTCTGATCTATTTTTTGTAAACTCATCATTTTGTATTTATGTAAATTATGAAAGACTTTCATTAAGTATGAATGTGATTTTATATTTTATTTTAAATTAAATAGTTTCACCTTGTTAATATGAATAAAAGTTAAAATTTTATTTATTTGTTATGAATTAATGTTTTGAAAAGTCAATGTGACACCTTGGATTTGTATCTGGGTCGGGTACGGGTTAGGGGTGTTATAATATAGTATTCATACATATAATATATACTTTGAATTTATATAGTAAAAATTATATAAGTATAAATTATATTATATAGTATATAAATATCAACTATAGTATATACTATATAAATATCAACTATATTATATAGTTTATATATAAACTATAGTTTATATAGTTTTTATATATAGTTCATATGTAAATTATACTATATAGTATATAGAGTTTATATATAATATATAGTATATAAATATAGTATGTAGTATATAAATATAAACTATAGTTTATATATATAGTATATACTATATAAATAGTTTATATAGTTCACTAATAAACTATATATATAGTTCATATGTAAACTATATAGTTTATATATAAAATATAGTTTATATAATTTTTATATATAGTTCATATGTAAATTATACTATATAATATATATTGTTTATATATATAATATATAGTATATAAATATCAACTATAGTATGTAGTATATAAATATAAACTATAGTTTATATATAGAGTATATATTATATAAATAGTTTATATAGTTCACTAATAAACTATATATAGTTCATTAATAAACTATATATATAGTTCATATGTAAACTATATAGTTTACATAGTTTATATATATAGTTTATATAGTTTATACATATAGTTCATATGTAAACTATATAGTATATATAGTTTACATATAGTATAAGTTAGTATATATTGTTTATATATAGTTTAAATACTATTATCTATAAACTATATAATTTATATATAATTCCATAAATTAATCCTAAACCCTAAACCATATATACTATATATATATAAACTATATAGTTTATTTATAATTTATATTAATAAACTATATAATTTGTACATAGTATATATTATTTATAATTATACATAATATATAAATATAAATTGTATAGTTTATATATAATTTATAGATAAACTATATAATTTATATTAATAAACTATGTAGTTTATATATAGTTTAATAGTTCATATATAAACTATATAGTATTATAGTCTATACATGTTATATATAGTTTATACATAATATATATAGTTTATATATAGTATATAATAATATAAATATAAACTATATAGTTTGTATATATAATATATATACTTTATATATAAACTATATAGTATATATATATATATATATATATATTGTAGTTGTTTCAATTTTTTTCTCAACTTTAGAAATGAATGCAATTTAGTTTATTTTATAGATTTTTTTCACATTTTACAGTCATTTCGATTTGATCCTTTTGTGTTTATTAATTTATTTAAATTTTTATTTGTAATTTCATATTTGTTCAATTTAGTCCTTAAAATTATATTTGCATATGAAATTGGCCCATACTTATTACTTATTTATATTTTTTAATTGGTCCATAACTTTTTAAATGGGTAGAATTTAGTACTTTTTTGTATTAATTTCAACCTCACATTTTAAAATTATTTCGATTTGATCCCTCATCAATGTGTGTTGTTTAATTTATTTAAATTTTAATTTGTAATTTCATATTTGTTCAATTTAGTTCTTAAATTTGTATTTTTCATAAAATTGAACCATGATTATTTATATTCTTAGTGATTTACTCTAAATCGTATACAATTACAAATTGCAATTCAACGTTCGTGAAAGACGAAAATAATTAATCCAAAAATAAAAATTAACCCGATTTGAACTTAATCAGTATCTATAGAGATCCGATCTGAATTTTATTCGCCAATGATTGACCCGATCTAAACGAGATCCGCCTGAAGTCCATCCGAACCTGAATTAATCTGGTCTTTAACTACTCTAGACCTAAACTATTTTGACCTGAACTGACATCGATCCGAACTGAAAGTAACCCGACTCAAACCCAAACTGTATTTGGTATCAAATCAACCTGAAAATGACCGACCTGATTTGACCTAGACCCGACCTGATCCGAGTCGAAGCATTAAATTTACCTGACTTGACCTGTATCTGATTTTACCTGACCTGACATGATCCGACTGAAACCTTAACGATTACCCGATTTTACATCCCTATATATATTAACGGTAATTTTTTAGGGTAAACTACACGAGTGACCACTAAAGTATTATCTATTTTCATTTTGACCACATGTTTTGATTTAATCAAGTAGACCACCCAACTATTTAAATACTTCAATCAAATCACCGATCGTTAACTTTTAATGGAGGTGGTGATGTGTCAGTTAATAAAATTGACATAGCTATATATTTTATCCTCAACATTTACATATTCTATCAATTTAATCACCATTTTCTCCAATTGTTTTCCTTTAATATGGTGGTGATAATAAATTAAATATAAATTAAAAATAGAGAATATCTCCAATCATTTAATGACACATGTCATCATGTAATTGGATGTTAAATTTATTTAATTGAATTAAAATGGTGACTAAATTGATAAAATATGTAAATATTGAGGACCAAATATATAATTATGTCAATTTTATTAACTGATATGTCACTACTTCCGTTAAAAATTAACGGTCGATGGTTTGATTGAAGCATTTAAATAGTTGGATGGTCTGATTGATCAAATCGAAACGTTGGTCATCAAAGTGAAAATGGCCAATAGTTTAGTGGTCACTCGTGTAGTTTATCCTTTTTTTATTAGTATGAAATTATTTTAAAATAGTATTTATTCGTACTTTTTTAGTCATTAATAACGTTATAACGCACACAAATCCTGTAAATATATCTATTCGAATCTGAAACCTTTAACAAAATAATATTCATTTTAACTATTAAGTTCACTTGATAGTTCATTAACGATAATTTTTAACTTCCATAACTTATTGATAAGTTAATTCTGTTTGTAAAGTTAAATATTTTTATTTTATTTGTGAAATTAAAAAAGTTTACTAAAATTTATACGAATCAATGAGGGATGTTATGTGTATTAAAAAAAATAAAAATATTAACATTCTCGAAAAGCAAAATGTCAAAAAAATTCAGAAAAAATAATTTTCAAAACACATTTTTTAATGAAAATTTGGTGTATTTAATTTTTATTATTTTTCACTTTTAATGATACATTGTTATTTTTAAAAAAATAAGTATAATTATAATTTAAAAAATACAAGTTTTTTTTATTAATCTTGTGTGATTATAAGGTAGAATATGTTCGAAAGACTCTTAGTTATTTGACAATTAACGCTCATACACTCTGCATATATCATACCCAAACCCAAAACCTCAATAGAAAACAATTATTCCTTTAATTATTGAGATCATTTGGTTCGAGCATAAAATATAAGTTAAATTCATAGATTTCGGAAATTATAATTTTTAGAGATTTTTTATGATATTTTAAGGGTTTTTTAATATCCTAAATTCTTTTAAAACAAAAATGAAAAACATAAAAAATAAATCGAAAGGCATGACAAAATCTAAAATTTATCTAAACTCATTTTTGGATAAATATATGTATTATATCTAAAGAAAACAAATCATTTACAAATGTTATTTTTGTACAAAAGAATAACTCAACCCAACATCTATACATCCAGACGACCAACTATCCATACTCAACTGCCCAACCTCCTACTTGTCAAGTCTCATATCCAACACCTTCAACCTGATCATCTCTTTCAAACAATTCACTACCTCTTCTTCCCGTATATGCACATTGAAAAAATATCGTGTATTCTTCACCTTCCATGTTAAGGAGATGAGTTCATTCCACATCGAATTTTTTTTTTTACTTTTTTTCATGAATTTTTTAATTTTATATTTTCTTACTGTAATGACAAGTGAAACTTTATGATTGAATTAAGTGAATTAAAAACAAAAATATTATTAAGATAATGATTAAAATAAAATAAAAATAAAAATAAATTATTTATTTTATAAAATCATGATTGATCTTTTATGGTTATTTATTCCCTTAAACGGTAGAAAAATGAAGGGAAGAAATGTATAAAAAAATTAATTTGTAAAGGCATTTGGGTAAGGGTATTGGGCTTAAGTTATTCTATTAAAAAATATTGGGCGTGAGCTTATGCTTTGTTTTTCTTGTAGAGGGAATCAGGTAATGGGTCTCGGTAAGTTTGCTTGAAATCATACTAAATGTGAATCTTGTTGGGTCGGTCCAACTTTTTTTTCTTTTCTTGGACGAGTCTTTTATAACGGTAAACTATAATATTGGTCCCTTTTGTTTTTGATATATCTTATTTTGATTAATAATTTTTAAAATATTATGTTATAGTCACTTTTTGAGTGAACTTATTTTGATCACTTGGACATTAACTCTACTTAGTTTCATGACATGGTACATTTGTAAAAATATTTCAATTTTAACTTGATTCTTGAATTTTAGACAGAATAGTAATTTGACCTTAAATTTTAGATAAAATACTAATTTTATTCCTAAATTTTAGATGAAATATCAATTTGACATCCCCATTTTTTACCGTTGCTAATCACCATTTTCAATTATCATTTGACGTTATCGATTATCGCTAATGATCATTGCGACGACTATTGAACCCAAAATTTGTAGTTCACTCAATATTTATTTCTTGAACACAAATCTAATGATATTTTTCACCGAAAAATGTCATAGACTTCACAAACATAATCTAGAACCCATCAAATTATTTAAAAATAATTAAAATAATAAATTTATCATTATATTCTTTTAAAAATAAGTACACCGAAAATCTAAATCTATATCGTAATATGTTTATATCATAATCATAATAATTTAATTTATATAAAATTTGACAAATTGTTATTATAATTTTTACATTTTAATTTATATAAATTTATATTTTTTTAATTTTTTAATATTGATAAAATTATAATATAGAATTGATCAAAATATATTGTAGGATTGTAGTTACATATATTTTTCGGGGAAAATGGACATGGATTCGTGTTAAAGGGATAAAAAATAATAAAATAAAAATTTTGGGGTCCAACAGTCGTCAGCGATAGTGGTCAATGGTGATCGGTGACAACAATCAATGGTGACCGTCAACGGTGATGAGCGACGACTGACAATATAGACTTTGATCGAATTCAGTGGTCAAATTGATATTTTTTCAAAAGTTTAAGATTAAATTAATATTTTATCTAAAGTTTGGAGTCAAATTAATATTCTATATGAATTTGAGACATCAATTTAAAATTTAACAATTTTTACTAATGTAATGTTATCAAACTAATGAAAATTAATAGTCCAATGGCCAAAATATAATGAAATGGTAACATAAATAATCAAAATATTACATTTTCAAATTGGTGGCCAAAATAAGACAGACCTAATACAAAAGAAATAATCATTGTAGTTATCCATTTTATAATTCATCATCTAACATTTTTTTCAATAGTTTTGGGTGATTATAAGGTAATATATGTTCATAATCTTTCTTGTTCGCTAAGAACGTGCACACACCCTATTGATACAATTGCATAAATTCATGATCTCGAAAAAATAATATTTTTTAATCACTAAGACCACTTAATGAGTGTTAGAGTATGCTCAAGACCAATCATATGATGATTGTAATAATAATTTTATTTATCGATTTTATTGAATAAAGGCATTACCGCTATTATTTTCATTTATATATATGTGTTTAACATAAACTGCAAGATAATAAAGTCCATATAATGACATAATTGTTATTATTAAAAGATCCCCAGTCAAGTCTTATTATGGGCATGGACAATAATAATACGCTTAAGACTAACATGTTATTGATTGATGACAATGAGTTGTCATTGACATAGAGATGTCAGAATTGATACATGATTATATTGTTAGAGAACAATGTATTGGATTGACTGACCATGAGCATATGTCTTGGATTATTATGTGACAGTCATAACATTGCTCGTGGTGATGACTATATGTATGATCCTCAGACTTGAGATCAATACTATCCTAACATATATTGTTGTATGTTTTGATGCAGCTAAACAAGCTCCGTAACTGGTTGCTCTATAAAGACTGTTATTGAATATATCTCAATATATGTAGTGGGTGTGTATGATTAAGATAGAATTTGTCCTTCCTACATAATAGGAAATATATCACATACCACTTGATTGAGTAAGACTAGAAATGCATGGCCATGCTCGAATAAGTTGATATGAGATATCATAAACTATTCGTTAATTAAAGTCTACTCTAGATATCAAGAAACAATAGATGGGCTATACAAGTGTGACTATTCTAAGACTTGTGCCTATTCTAGATATAAAGGACATAAGGATGCAATACATAAAAGAGTAATCACCAAGATGATATGTCGAATCATATTTTCTTGTAACTTAGGTGACAATGATATATTGCTAGATGTCACTCATTGTAAGTAATATTAGAATTGTTCTAATAATTACTGCTAACGTTACAAGAACCTACAAGGTCACACCCTAGGATTGAAACGAGTAAAGATGTACAATTTGTTGTACGTTACTAAAATATATGTTTTAATAATCTCGAATATTTAATTTCAATTAATTAATTAAATATAAATTTAATTAATTTGAAATAATAAAATCCCCAATATGATTAGGGTAACTTGGATATAAGAGGATTATTAAATTCCAATTAATTAAATATAGATTTAATTAATTTGAAATAATAAAACTCTAATATGATTAGAGTAACTTGGCTATAAAAGGGTGTGCTAGGTCCAGCAGTCGTTTTTGCAACAAACACACAAACCCTTCAGCCATTTTCTCTCAAAACAGTTTTGGGGAAAACAAATATTGCTCTCAATCGGGTGAACTGAGTAGAGGCCAGACGTGATTTCGTGGAGGCTTTCGAATCGATCTACACCACCGTGTTCACTGTTGTTCTTGTTGTTTTCAAGGAACCCACTGTAAGTATTCGCATCTCTTCCTCCCGATTTCGGTTTTTCGTACTTGATCGCTGGTGAGACCATCGAGTTTTTGTTTCCGCTACGCCATGGGGTGCGCCGAGGGTCCCAACAATAAGTTCATTCTTTAACCGTTTTAATTGATTTTTTAACTGATTATATTTTTTATTGGCGAAATTTCCCATCAATTTGATTAGCTCCTTATAAAACAAGCCACTTTCATTTACCCCAACAAGCATGCTAAGTGACATAAACCAAGTTATTTTATGAAGGGACGAATAAGCGTGCTATGGACGTTATTTGGTGGGTTCAGCTCCTCATGAATTAGCAAACTTCCATTATAAAATTATTTGCATGATAAATAATTCAAAATCCACCTCCTCTCCCACGATAGCAACGCTTTTATATGTATATTATTACTTCAATTCTTTACAATTATTTCGTAATCGAATCTCCTTTTGTCATTTTACACTAAATTGCTGCCTTCCGGGCGGTGTTTCGTTTCAACTATCTTTGATAAGGAGTTGTGAGAAATACTATTTATGTGTTGAGAATAGTAATTAGAAACTTAGGTATTAAATAGAACGTATAATGATATAATTACCTTTTAGTCACTTTGTATCTTATTTAGAATATTGTCTTTAATGTTTTAATTTTTGGTCAAAACTGACTTGAAAATCGTTAGTTGAGTAACAACAATTTATGTTATTGATGTGATATTTTTACACATGTTAATATTTGATGTGATGTGACACATATCACATCAATAATACAGATTGATGTTTGTTAACTAATAGTTTTCATTTAACATAGTCTGTATTGACCAAAAATTGAAATATTGAGGGTAAAATGTTAAAAATTATGAGACAAAATGATTATTTATGTAAACGTTGAGTTTATTTTATCATTTATGCCTAAATAGCAATAATAGAGAGAATTTTAATAGATCATTTACATCAACTAAGATTAAAACATATTTATAAACCCCTATTTAAGGAAACTAAATCAATCTTATCAATACATTCTATCTATAGGAGATTACATGAGATATAAAAAGAAATCAAAGGTTTTATTACAACCTATTTCAAAACTCTGGCTCAGTCTCGATACAAACAATTTCAGTAAACATATAAGGTTTTAAATCCAATATTAGATTCTCAAAACTCTAAAATAGGTTTTGATATCCACATGCTTAAAAGGGTGAAATGATGAGTTAAGCCTTCTAATTGCTAGGGAATGCATTTTTAGTCCTCCAGATTGTTATTTATGATAATTTAGTCCTTGGATTTTGATTAATACACGTTTTGAATGATGAAATGCTTTACTTCAATCCGAATTTGATTAAGTTTATGACTTAGTTGAGAATGGACCCATCAATTAATTAAAAAAAGTTCTATTCTAATTACAATCATTAAACCTAGAAATGGTGAAAAAGTTTTAAACTTGGGGAATTATTAAAATACTATAAGCCGTTCATGACATCTTTCTCTATATATATTTTTAAAATTAATGATTAATATTTAATTTACATCATTGGAATTGATATGGGAAATAGAAAGATTGAAATCATCGACCTCGCCTGTCTCGGACTTGACCAAATGGCAATAATTAAACTATGTAAATGGTAATTACCTTGTTTGATATTGTAGCTTTCTCAATGGAATAAATATGAAGAGTACCCGACAAGCTGAAGTTGCTAAACTGAATAAATTAATAACAAAAAGGCATAGGATTAATAATGTTTGTTTACGTCTGATTGAATAATTATTTTTATATGTATCTAATTTTTAATATTATATTTTAAAATAAAATACCTCATGGATAGATGAAAATTGTTAATTAATTAACGATCGATATTTATTGTTAATGTAGTACATGTCTCGTAAGTATTGGTTAGATGGAAGTTGTTAATTAATTAACGATCAATGTTTATTGCTCATGTAGTACATGTGAAATACGATACATGTCTCAAGGGATGACGTTTTATTTTCATATGTCTAAAATGATGACATGGAACATGATACATCATCACGTCGTCACTTTGGACACGTAAGATTTGTCACCAGTGGCATATCTATAATTATTCTTAATAGTGGACACACATATGTTAATAACATAAATTTTTATACGGGATTGGAACGAATAAAATTTCAGGAAGCGCACAATCAACAAAAATTAACTAATCGAAGAAAATTAGAATTTCAGATGGTACGTATCCACACTAAGCTTACTGTAGATCTACCACTGCTTATCATGTAAACGATAAACATTGATATAATTAATCAATAAAAATATTTTATCTAATAAAAATATTTTATCTCAAAATAAAATATTAAATGATCAAAATGTATAAAAAAAAAGAAACTATTTTATTAGAAATAAAATTATATCTAATGAAAAAGTCAACATCATCGATCTCTCGATCCTCTTATGTGGGTTTGATGGTAGCAGCTTTGTCGCTTCAATATATTTACAAGTGCTTATCGACATTCATATGACTTGTAAAGTGCAAACTGTGTGAATCGTACCACACTTTCCACTGCATTTTCTTATTATTTATTGCTTGATTCAAAGTATGAGTATTTAATAGAATATTAATTCAGGTTGCAATCAGCAGAACAATTCAATTATTATCGTCGGTTACTCTATCAAAGCAGTTGTTCGCTTAGCATGATGAATGGTCCATAATTTTTACTCTTCACAGTATCATTCAAAATTTCATTAATTTTCTAACCACATATTATCCCGACTCCTTTTTTCTCTTTCGTGATCGACAACTTCATCACCATTACAGCTATAAATCTCAAGGAACTAACTAACAACAACGATAATAATAATATTATATCTTCGTATATTACTTTCAGAATTTGTCAGTTCTCCGTTAGTCAAGACCTCCAGGTTGACCACTCCGCATTCTGAGTTTTAAAAAAAATTCAAATCCTCCTAGTACAACAATATCTTAACTTTTGAGTTAACTAAAGTATATAGAAAATACTTCTGACAGGCCTACATTGTAACCTCCTCAGACCGATGCGGGTAACCCGATCTGATCTGGGTTGTCACATTAGAGTCACCAGAGCGACCCACTGTAAAAATCTTCGGAAAATTTAAAACTTTTATTAAAACATGTAACTCATAAAATGATTTATCAGTATGCAGAGATAAAACATATTTTCAGACTCATATATATAAAACAAAAATATAATTACATGCCCCCTAATCACATATACCATACTTTGCAAGCAACACCGGAAGAACTTCCTTACTGATGTCGATAGATGCACTGATACGATTCTTGTAACCTAAAAATGTGAGTAACAAAGTGAGCTTTGGAAAGCTCAGTAATACAAACTACCAAATGATGCTGAAGAACGTACATATACAGATAAACATATATTTACTTAACGGTTTAGACATCTAAGGCTTTCTTTATGTTGAGCGGAGATTCTAATGATATTTTAGGTAGTAACAAACAATAAGCGTTCGATTCAGGGAAATATTTCGAATGACTGAGTTGAGAGATCAGAATAGGTTATCAAGTGTCTTCCCGAAACCAGTGAAAAGATACATATATTTTTAAAATATATTTTTATTTAAAATTCAAAAACCTTAGTAATCCCTCCAACCGCACAGCCAATAATGTGTAGGTTCCCTAGAACCATACACCCAACCGCATAGCCAGTAATGCCCTGAGCACAAAGCCGAGGAGCCTGCAGATATACTTCCTCCAACAATACCCCCAAATAAAAACATTTTCCGTCAATAAACGGAGATATCAAAAACAAAACATAATTCAGATCATATATCAGAACAAAATCCAAATCAGAACAAAATTCAGATCGAAAATCAGAACAGAAATCAGATAAAAACATTAATGTAATTAGGGAACACACCAGAGTTTCCAGATTTATTCAGAGATACTGGATAATCTTATCGGGCAGAGTAACACGGATCTTCAGTATGTCGATAGTATGTCGAACAACTCGAGATGAACAACTTCCAGACTAATGCTTGTCGACTGGTCAATTCATTATCCTTCCATGGTATTTACTCTTTAATACCAAAAATTCTTGTCCATAGATCATTTTAGGAATCATCGTTGAATAGATCTTCCAATGGTATTTTTTTCATTCCCACGCTTTACGATATCAGAAAATGCTGACGTACTTAATTTATGGTTTATAACCCATATGAATGATACACTATGTACTCATCAGAGTTTCCAGACTTATCCAAATCACTTACTTAA
Organism: Hibiscus syriacus; assembly: GCF_006381635.1. NCBI lineage: Eukaryota > Viridiplantae > Streptophyta > Magnoliopsida > Malvales > Malvaceae > Hibiscus > Hibiscus syriacus. The sequence goes on along the minus strand of NW_024062855.1, from coordinate 642,215 downwards.
TCATCAGTCATTGAGGTTATTCAGTTCATTTAGCGATCAAGTCTATTCTAGTTACTTCGGGGTTTTTCAGAGTAATTCGGACGTTTCTGAATTTCGGATACATATTGTACTTTCGTTCAGTTCAATTTGGTCTTCGTAGTTGATTGGTCTAACGAATATCCACTTCTTAATACTGAATATGATCTAGAGTTGAGCTGAGCCGAGTACTTCCAGAATTATCATCGATACAAACTTGAGAAGACGAATACACATTCAAGTGATATATATGCCCTTCAGGTACTGACATACCTTTAAGGTTGATTAGCTCACTTAAGTTGTGTTCTATAACTTTTTAAGGGTAATACAACACACATGTTTATTTGAACTCCTTAATTAATCCAAGATATTTACTTAGTCTAGTCCATAAAGGTATTTTGGTTATTTTGGTACTCGATGTTATTCCAGTCATTTCAAAGCTTGAGGATATCCATTCATTTCTGGGCTTGGTGATATTCTTGGGCCATTTCTATTCCAGGGGTAATTTGGTCATTTTACAGATCCGGTGTATTACAATCATTTCCTTCCGTCCGATCTTATTATTAAATTCAAACTTATCATTTATTTCAGTCATTTCGAATAATTCTGACAAAAGAGCACCCTCGATAAATTATTCTTCAGGTATTTACTCATAACTCGGAAATTTTCAGGTCAAGTGCATTCCCAATTTTATATACGAAATATCAAGAATTTTATGTACGAATAATGGATCTTAATAATTAAATCTATAATTTATCGAGTTAAGTACGAATTCTCAGGTACTTTCTCATTCAGGGTTAACTCAGACTATTTTTACATCTCAAGGGCATTTTTGTAATTTTGTAACCAAATAATTTCAGTGTTAAAACTATTAACAAGGATAATATAATTTGGAGATCCTAAGGTTAATTGTTTTACTAGATAATCTCTGAACTTGAAATTATTCCTTATCAAACTTCTAGTAATTTGTACAAGCCATCTTGGGTTTAGAAATTGGTTATCCAGATTTTCTAAGCAAAGCTAGTATGTTCTATACACATCAGTAGTTTCATCATATCAATATGTCTTTAAAAATTCTTATCCAACTTCCAGAGTCAATTATTATCTTTTACAACATAAGGGTATTTTCGTAATTTTACCTAATCGAAGTATTCTTATAATTTATCGCTTAAACCGTGTTCGGTTCGAGTCCATCCATAATAAAAAATGCATAATAGTCCAATCATATGCATCCATGCATTTTTCCATTATCAACATGTTCTGTAAAGCATAAAGAGGTAGTAATGTATTACCTTGATTTTCATGCCATACTGATTGACCATTTAAACTCTATTTGAATGCCCTTGATCTTGAAATCATCTTCTAATAATTCCTCATATACATATCAACATAAATTACATAAAAAAAACAGAGCTTAATTACAAAAATGGATCATATCAGGTGATAAATCAGTGAAAAACAGCTTACCGGGTTCGAATTTGGTGAAACAGACTTCGGAATCGGACTCAGGACGCCGAAAAACTTAAAATATGACTTTTAAATTTTTTTGACTTTTTGGTCAAAGTCAACGGTCAACGGGTCCACAGGTCAGGTCAGGCAGACGGTCAGGTCAAACCGGGTCAATGGGTTTTAAAGCTGTACACCACGTGTGGACATTTCCCCACGCGCACGGTGGCCTGGGAGCCCTGAAAAATTCCAGAAAATTTTCTAAAATTATTTAATGGGATTTTGAGACACTTACCAAGCTCGGTTCAAAATTTTGTATGACGGAGAGCTCGATTCTGAAATGTCAGAAAATTGATTTTCTTCACCCCTTCATGCGCCGCCGCCGACGGAGACAAGAAAGATACCGGTTGACTTGGAACGATGCAAGAAACACGATGGTGAGGGAGGTGTCAAAAATGGGTGGCCGGATCGACGTGAATCGACGAAAACCAATAGCAATCGAGTTAAAATCGATAATAATTTCGGTTGAGATTTACGACAAACGACATCGATTCACGACAAGTGGTTTGAGGGGTTTTGTTCTTCGGTCGACAACGAACACGATGGTGGTTTCGGTTCGACAAACAATGGCCGAACGACGGAGAAATCGGAGCTCAAAATAGTTGACGGGGGGAGAAAAAATAGAAAACTTTCTAGGAAAACATACGAGGAAGGGTTTATATTCTCACCTAAAATGGTAAATTATAAGTTTGGTCCCCGAATTCCTATACTTTCTAAAATGGTCTACCAATTTTGCGATTTTATAATTTAATCCTCAATTTATTTCAAAATACCACTTAAATTCATACTTTATAATTTCTAAAAATTTTGCCCCTAAATTAGGGTGTGACAATTCTCTCATCCTTAAAAGAATTTCGTCATCGAAATTCATTCATGACAAAGAATTGCATAAATGAAACTTTCATCAGTTCTTTCATATCTTCAAGTAGCTTTTACAGAAGTATAGGCCCTCTACTAATCCTTAACCAGCTATGTATACACTTTCTTCATAATCTTCCTCATTCCAATAAAATAATCAAAACATATTTATCCTTGTATAATCAATTCAGCCTTGGTTACGATAATATGCTCATAGGGCGATAACATATCCCAATTTCATTTATGGAGTTGGATTAGAATTTCTCATATGAGTAACTCTCACATGGCTAATGAGGCACTTTACAGAATTTAGATAGACATTACTAGTATTCCTTTATGCAAATGTAGAGCCTTAACGGATAAAAACTTAGGTTTGCTCGTTACAGATAGGGACACAACCTTGGAGTTCTGGCTCAGAGAAGTACGATTGTAGTATAGGGGCACGTACTCTGATAACACTAAATGTAACCCCCTCATACCGATATGGGTAACCCAATCCGATCTGGGTTGTCACATACCGGAGCAACCCACTGTAAAAATCTTCGAAAAATTTAAAACTTTTATTAAAACATGTAACTCATAAAATGAATTATTAGTACGCAGAGATAAAACAGATTTTCAGACTCGTATATATAAAACAAAATACAATTACATGCTCCCTAATAACATATACCATACTCTTCAAGCAACACCATAAGAACTCCCTTACTGATGTCGATAGATGCACTGATACGATTCTTGTAACCTGAAAAGTGAGTAACAAAGTGAGCTTTGGAAAGCTCAGTAATACAGAACTACCAGATAATACTGAAGAACGTGCAAATACAAATAAACATATATTTACTTATCGGTTCAGACATCTAAGGCTTTCTTTATGTTGAGTGAAGATTCTACTGATATTTCAGGTAGTAAAAAACAATAAGCATTCAGTTCAGGGAAATATTTCGAATGACTGAGTTGATGAGATCAGAATAGGTTATATAGTGTGTTCCCGAAACCAGTGAAAAGATACAGATCTTTTTAAAATATATTTTATTTAAAATTCAAAAACCATAGTAATCCTCCAACCACACAACCAATAATGTGTAGGTTCCCCAGAACCATACACCAAACCGCACAGCCAGTAAGGCCCTGAACACAAAGCTGAGGAGCCTGCAGATATATTTCCTCCAACAATACCCCAAATAAAAACATTTTTGTCAGTAAACGGAGATATCAGAAAACAAAACATAATTTAGATCAGATATCAGAATAGAATCCATATCAGAAATCAGAACATAATTCAAATCGAAAATCAGAACAAAAATCAGATAAAAATATTCATGTAATTAGGGAACACACCAGAGTTTCCATATTTATTCAGAGATACTAGATAATCTTATCGAATAGAGTAACACGGATCTTTAGTATTCCGATAGAATGTTGGAAGTTAGAATCACTATTGGAAGAGTTTATTAACTGACAGAATCATCAGTTATTCTGAATGTGATTTATTAGGATCATATCTTATTCGGACATTTTACAGAAGCTCTACGTTATCATAAGGGTATTCAGAATCTTTACATTTGAGTTACTATGTTTTCAGATATGACCAGAGTGATTTGAGCTGATAAGGGAGAACGAAGATTCATGACCTTTACAATCTATGTCAATTGATCGAATTATCGAACAACTCAAGATGAACAACTCTCAGACTAATGCTTGTCGACTGGTCAATTCATTATCATTCCAGGGTATTTACTCTTTAATACCAAAAATTCTTTTCCATAGATCATTTTAGGAATCATCGTTGAATTGATCTTCCAATGGTTTTATTTCATTACCACGCTTTACGATATTAGAAAATGCTGACGTACTTAATTTATGGTTCATAACCCATAGGAATGGTACACTATGTAAACTCATCAGAGTTTCCAGACTTATCCAAATCACTTACTTAATCCTCAGTCATTGAGGTTACTCAGTTCATTTAGCAATCAAGTCTATTCTAGTTACTTCGGGGTTTTCCAGAGTAATACAAACATTTCTGAATTTCGGATACATATTGTACTTCTGTTCAGTTCAATTTAGTCTTCATGGTTGATTGGTCTAACGAATATCCACTTCTTAATACTGAATACGATCTAGAGTTGAGGTGAGCCGAGTACTTCCAGAATTATCATCTATTCAAACTTGAGAATACGAACACACATTCAAGTGATATATATGCCATTCAGGTACTGACATATCTTTAAGGTTGATTGGCTCACTTAAATTGTGTTCTATAACTTTTTGAGGGTAATACAACACCCATGTTTATTTGGACTCCTTAATTAATCCAAGACATTTACTTAGTCTAGTCCATAAGGGTATTTTGGTCATTTTGGTACTCGAATGTTATTCCAGTCATTTCAAAGCTTGAGGATATCCATTCATTTCTGGGCTTGGTGATATTCTTGGGCTATTTCTATTCTAGGGGTAATTTGGTCATTTTATAGATCCAATGTATTACAATCATTTCCTTCCGTCTGATCTTATTATTAAATTCAAACTTATCATTTATTTCAGTCATTTCGAACAATTCTGACAAAAGAGCACCCTCGATAAATTATTCTTCAGGTATTTACTCATACTCAGAAATTTTCGGGTCAAGTGCATTCCCAGATTTTATAAAAGGAATATCAGGAATTTTGTGTACGAAGAATGGATCTTAATAATTAAATATGTAATTTATCGAGTTAAGTACGATTCTCATGGTACTTTCTCATTCAGGGTCAACTCAAATTATTTTTACATCTTAAGGGCATTTTTGTAATTTCATAACCAGATAATTTCAGTGTTAAAACTCTTAACAAGAATAATATAATTTGGAGATCTTAAGGTTAATTGTTTTCCTAGATAATCTCTGAACTTGAAATTATTCCTTATCAAACTTCTAGTAATTTGTACAAGCCATCTTGGGTTTAGAAATTGGTTAACCAGGTTTTCTAAGCAAAGCTAGTATGTTATGTACAAATCAGTAGTTTCATCATATCAATATGTCTTTAAAAATTCTTATCCAACTTCCAGAGTCAATTCTTGTCCTTTTTACAACATAAGGGTATTTTCGTAATTTTACCTAATCGAAGTATTCTCATAATTTATCGCTTAAACTGTGTTCGGTTTGAGTCCATCCACAATCAAACAGGTATAATAGTTCAATCATATGCATCCATGTATTTTTCCATTATCAACATGTTATATAAAGCATAAAGAGATAGTAATGTATTACCTCGATTTTCGAGCCATACTGATCGACCATTTAAATTCTATTTTAACGCCCTTGATCTTGAAATGATCTTCCAATAATTCCTCAGATACATATCAATATAAATTACATAAAAAACGGAGCTTAATTGCGAAAAATGGATCGAATCGGGTGATAAATCAGTGAAAAATCTTACCGGGTTCGAATTTGGTGAAACGGACTTCAGAATCAGACTCAAGACGTTAAAAAACATAAAATATGACTTTTCAAAAATTTGACTTTTTGGTCAAAGTCAACGGTCGGGGTCGGTCAACGGTCAATGGGTCAAAGGGTAGGGTCGGGCAGTCAGACCAGGTCGGGTCAATGGGTTTTAAAGTTGTCCACTACGCGTGGACATTCCCCACGTGTAAAGGCGACGCGTGGGAGCGCGTGTGGTGGCCTGGGAGCCCTGAAAAATTCCAGAAAAATTTCTAAAATTATTTAATGGGATTTTGAGACACTTACCAAGCTCGTTTTAAAATTTTGAATGGCAGAGAGCTCGATTCTGAAAAGTCGGAAACTTGATTTTCTTCACCCCTTCACGCGTCGCCGCCGATGAAGACAAGAAGGATATCGGTGGACTTGGAATGATGCAAGGAACACGATGGTACGGGAGGTGTCAAAAAGGGTGGTCGGATCGACGTGAGTCGACAGAAAACCAATATCGATCGAGTTAAAACCAGCGATACTTCCGGTTGAGATTGTAATATCCTTAATACCGGGTTAGTGATTAAATGGTAAAATTTTAGAATTTGGGGATAAAAGTAGGATAGTTGAAAGTTCAATGATTTAGATATGAATAATTCCTTATTGGATTAGATGAAGGGTATATAGTAATTTCACAAGAAAGATTTTTTCTTCCTCCTTTATATAGGATATAACACGTGGAAATGAAGGGAGCAAGGTTCCAGTTTCCAGAGTTCTCTTCTTCTCCTTTCTTCTTCACGTGTGGGAGCCAAGTGCAAAGGTGAGATTTCTTATTAGTTGGTTTTTAGTTGAAATTAAGCTTAGGTTTTAATCATAAGATGATACTTAAGCTTAAGGAAAGCTTAAGTTATCTTAAAACTATAAGATGAAAAAGATAATATGGATCAAATATTGGAGTTTTTAATTGAATTTTGAATAAGAAGGTTTAAGTGAATTTAGAGGATGAATTTGACTTGTCATCTATGAGAATAAGAAGCTAGAAGTGTTAGAATTAAGTTTGAGTAACATGGAAAATTTGGTGTGATTATTGATTTCTATATGGAGAATAGAATTTTGAGGTTTAAGATGAAATAAATGGGTATAAATTAGTTTAAGTATGTATATATGAGTTAAGAATATTAAAGGAAGTGAAATGGGAAGTGTGGAGCTGAAAATGAAGTGATTTTCGAGCTCAAAACATGATTTCTGGGCTAGGGGAATCGATACCCATTCAAGGGGAATCGGTACCCATTCAAGGGGGAATCGATACCCCCCTCAACCGAACCAGAAATTCCAAAATGTCATGGGGGAATCGATTCCCCCACAGTAGGGAACCGATTCCCCCTAAAGGAAAGTTGTGAATATTGGTTTAATAGGTTCGTTTAAGTTGCTAGTATCCAATTACAAGGTGTAGGTATCTAATAATTGCCTTAAAATGTACATTTATGTAGATTCTAAGCGTAAAGCAATTCCAGAATTTTTGGCAAGTAAGATCGATCAAGGAAAAGATAAGAGATCGGTATTGACTAGTGAGGTCAGGTGAGTGCGTATTATTAGAATATACGTATTGTATATGGAAATTGGACTTGCGACAAGTCCGTTTCCAATATGATTGTATAAGTAGAAGTATAACTATGTTTGATATTGTGTGAATACGTTTTGTTCGTATTATATGTTATGTGGTATGATTTTTTATGATATGTGTTATATGAAAATGATTTATGTATTATAGGAAAATGTTATATGAGCTATATGAACATGGGATATAAGTTATAGGATCACGAATTATGTAAAGTAACCATGACTTATGTGTTAACAAGAGAAAGTGACATAAAATATGGAATAAGATATAAATTACCTGATTTAGATATAAGGGAATTGGTGGAATCAACTTAAGGGATTAAATAAAATGTGAGATAAGTTAAATAACATTGACCTATAGAACAATATGGGAATAATAGATATATATATATATATATATTAGGAGATATTGATAGAACTAGTTATAGGGATATGTAAGATCAATTATATGGTAAAGATCTATGAAGCTATAGGAAAATGTTATAGGAGTGTTTGATGATAATTTATTAGAAGACTTGCATATGTGATAAGTATGTGAAACTGAATTAGGTAAACATGTGTAAAGGTTATATAAATAATAGAAACATAAATGAGACAAGTAAGTAATGATATGATCAATTATGGGAAATTGTGCATTAGAGTTATAAGATTTATGGAGAATTGAGGAAAACTAGATAAGACTGAACTATAAAAGGAACTGAGAATAATATATCACTTAGGAGATTTGGATATAAAGTGATGATATGCACATAGAATATAAGATACATGTTTATAAATATGACATAGGTTATGTGTTATATGATAAATATGAATATATGAGAATAAGAGATAAAATAAGTGACTTTGTGATGGAAGCTATATAACCATGAATGATGTAAATAGGAGTAATTTAAGTACTATATAACTATGAGTATTTGAGTATGTATCTATGTGATGTGATATATGAGGTCATATGAAATATTATAAGACTATGTGATTATATGAGAAACAAAATAGGTGCATGTGAATTATATGGAAATGAACTACGTGAATGGATGTGATCTTATGAAAATTTATGATGAGCTATGTGAATGAGCTATAAGATTATGTGTATATGTAATTATGAGAAGTCATAATAATAGAATGTAAGCAAGGTGACAAGAAATGTAAAATGACACGAAAAGTTATATAAGATATGTGATATGTAAAAGTGAACTATGTGTTATGTGAAATGATAAGTATAAAAGAAAATGCCCATGTTATGTGTCTTGAGAGCTAGGGGTATAGTTGGCATGCCAAGATTCGAGGGTCTACGCGGTTCTTCGGGACATATATGTATCCTTTGGAACATCTATGAGGTCTTTTGAGACACATATTTGGTCCTTGGAATAGGTATATGATTCTAAAGGAATTTTTCTATGTGGTCATTCGGGACAAATTCTACGCGGTCCTTCGGGACAAATTTCTACGCGGCACTTCGGTGCAATTTATATGAGTTGTGGTGACATCATTAGTGCACAACCTCTATAGACTCACATGTCTATGGTTCTCACATGTGTACATGGGCTAATAAAGGAAATAATATAAAAGAACCTTGCATGATAGTATGTGCTTGGTTTGTAATCTTTATGGTGCGAAGTGATATATGTGATATGATGATGTGTATATAGCTTGGTTAAGAGGAATAGATACAAGAACATATGACAAAAAGATAAAGAACGAAAATAAGACTAATAAAGAGATAATAATAAATACTTACATATGATTTACATGTTTTGTACTATGAAACCTGTTATAAGAATTTTATGATGTGATGTGTGCTTCCTTGAGAAATAATATGCGTGTTATATGAAAAACTAATATAATAGGTACCCGATCAATTGTTAAATTGTATTACTTATAATGATATATGATAAGAATATGTGAATGTGTGTGTGTACAAGTGGATAGTGGTTGCATGACAAATGTATGATTTTGTATGATATAATAAGTATAGATTATGAATGCATTAGTAGTGGTTATATGTTTTTATGCCTCACTAAGTCATCGACTTAGCGTGTGAGTGTTTCACACGTAGGTTCCAGAAAGCTAGAAGAAAAGTGAAGAGGAGCAAGACAGGTCAACATCTCCCTTACAAAATTTCAGATCAGAAAATAGATGATTTAAATGATTTTGGTTATTTTGAATATAGTTGGCATGTACTAATTGATTGAGTTAAATAAACCGCTGTGACTTTAATGAAAGTTTTAAATTTTCTCGAGTTTTTGTCATGAGTCAAAGTATGAAAAGTCAATGTGACACCTTGGACTCGTATCCGGGTCGGGTACGGGTTGTGGGTGTTACAGAGATTTACGACAAACGACGCCGATTCACGACGAGAGGTTTGAGGGGTTTTGTTATTCGGTCGACAACGAACACGATGGTGGTTTCGGTTCGACGAACGGTGGTCGGACGACAGAGAAATCGGAGCTCAAAATAGTTGATCAGGGGAGAGAAAATGGAAAACTTTCTGGGAGAACCTACGGGGAAGAGGTTTATAATTCTTACCTAAAGAAAAATAGGTAAATTATGAGTTTGGTCTCCGAATTTCTACACTTTCTAAAATGGTCTGCCAATTTTGTGATTTTACATTTTAATCCTCATTTTCTTTCTAAATACCACTTAAATTTCATACTTTATAATTTCTAAAAATTTAGCCCCTAAATTGGGGGTGTGACATGCATGATCTATCAGAGCAAAATCTAAAGATTTGACGATCAAATTTATCCAACCTACTGACCTATGAATAGTTATAATTATCTTATGTCTAACACCACCAGCTAGGTTTAGACTTGACAAATTTGACCAGTACTCGATTACTCGAACCGAAAGCAACCCGAATTTAATTTACACATATCCAATATGAACCAAACTTTGACCCGATTTTAACCCGATAATTGAGTCTAAATAATTGAATAATTTATTATTACTATTATTATTATTATTTACTTTTAACAATTTGATAAATAGTAAAATGATGCATATTTTATTTTCATCTTATATTATACTACTAGTTAACCATAAGTCTATCACCTTTAGTAAGAGTTAAATAGTTCAATATAACATTTCCTCATTTAAAATATACTCTCTATATCAGATCCAAAAACTTTTAAATTATTTAAAAATTATTTATATCAAATTCATTCAAATATGATTATTATATTAATTTTTAAAATTCAACAAATAATATATTTATAATTAGACATCAAACATCTAATTAAATATTTTAATTGAGAATAAAATTATGATTTAAAATTTAATTCTTCACAAAATCGGTTAAGCCACAAAATTTTCAGGTTAAATCAATATGAAATTCAAGTCACAAAATCTAATATGTCTTATAGGTTTGGGCTAAATTGTCAACCATAAATGATAGTGTAATTTAAAACATTGAATGTTTGAAAGTTGAACTTAAATGATAAGATTGGCAAACAAAAATATATTTTTTCTTATAAGAATATATCAATAATTTTACATTTACTTGATTGGGCTAATACTTAACTCAACCCAAATTGACCTGAAAATCTAAAGATTGGCCAGAAATTGGCCAATCTGATATTGATATGACCCGAAAATCGACCGATCCGATATTGACCAGACTCGAAAACCAACCGATCTGGTATTGATCCAACCCAAAAACCAACCAATCTGATATTGACTCGACCCAAAAATCAATCGATTTGATTTTGACCCAACCTGATCCCGACCCGACCTAACTTAAAATTAACCCGAATCAAAACTGAACCCGAAACAACCTGATCCGATCCGAACCCAACCCAAATCAAGTCTCAAACCGAAATAACCCGACCCGATCCCGATCGAAATGACCCGACCCGATCCCGATCGAAATGACCCGTTTGCCACTTCTAGCTAGGGTCACTATAAATACCTCTCAATCATAACTTAGGGGACTCAAACTTTTCCTTTCTATTGAACCCTGTTTCTCTTCCTCACTACCTCTTCACAAACATTAGCAACAATTAATAGTTTTCTTGTACCGATTGTGACTCTCAACTCAAAATAGAAGGGATAAATCATCAATAAACAATAAAATTCACTTATTGCAATCAACAATTAATACAATAAGAATAAAACATCCATCAAAAATGAGTTTTCCTACATAAACCTTTATTATACTGAAATTTATCTAAGAATCAAATAATTTCCTATATATTATTAATCCTGGAATATTCTTAAGAAATCCAATACCAGAATACCAACAACCAAGGCACGCAGTAATTGAGTAAGGTTAAAATACCCAATTCCAACACAATAGGAATGGACACAGATGGATAAAAGTAATAGATTCTTTATATATTTTAGATTTTTTTATATATTTTTATTACAAATGTATTTTTGATCTTTTAAAATTTTATAAATCTAATTAAAATATTAAAAATTCGCCCTTAATATAAAATTACGTGTCCTTCTCTAATAACCAGTCTTCTTCCTCTTCTTTCCTTCTATAAATAAACACGTAATATCCCAAAGCTCTGCAACAACAAATTCCATAGTCTTTTATCATAAATTTGATTTGATATGGCCGGCCTCCAATATAACTTTTTCCCCACTGATTTCTACTACCCTCGTCCCCAGTCCCTGCCGGATGCGGCTCGTGTGGCGGCGGTGACCACCATCCAGACGCCGAAGACCAGCCGCAGTAATAATAATATTAATGACCTTGAATGGCCCCGAAGTCTTGGCTTTAAGGTTCATCAACCCCAAAACACCGACCCTGCACGCCTTTCTTGTTCCTTGCACCATCAACATCAGGTCCAAGATCCAACCAAACTTGTCAAGTACTGACCGAGTCCCAACAGCTCTCGGGTTCTTCTTGAACAAATAGATGATGTTTTATTTAGATTACTTGCACGATCAAAGTAATTAAGACGGAGGTCACTATACATGTAATAGCATATGTTTTGTTTTCCTTGGTTATGCTTGTGCCTTTTCTTGTAAGTGATTAATCAATGAGGTTTCTCATTCGATACACTACTTTGCCTTTTTTGTTCCTCATGATTTAAGTTATTAGGATTGTTACACCAGGTCTGCTATTAATTTACTTGAGTGTCAAGGCATGGATCAAATCCCGCTTGGTGAGACTGAATACACCTGAATCTATCTTGTTCTGAACGAAAAAATAATTAGGAAAAATACAAATGAAGCAAAGATATTATCAGACGTGGACGTAGGGATTTAAGGCTGGAATGCCTGGATACAGTCTATTTTAAACATATATTACGTGGACGTGGGGATTTAAGGCTGGAATGCCTGGATACAGTCTATTTTAAACATATATTTTTTTTTATTGTTTGTGGTGGCTGAAGAACCGACGTAAAGCTGGAAGCATGCCGTTGCTAATATGCCACGGTTTTTTTTTTATTAATATGGGTAAGTACAAGGTAATTTTTGTTCAGAGATAACTCTTAATTATTTGACATTGATCGCTCGTACACTTGTCATTGCTAATACTCGAACTCGGGACCTCAAGGAATAATAATAATTCATTTACCACCGATGTCACAGAGGATCGTGTTCCTTTATATATATATATATACAGGTTATGATCTACTTACACAGTGTAAAATATTTTAGTTTTACATAAATTTATGACCTTTAGATGAATGAAAGTAGATGATTGAGATTAATTTCTTATTTTTTTCCAGTGAATATCTTTTCATTCTCTACTTGTAATCTTATCCATCCACTTTCACTCATCCAACGATCCTAACTCTGTGTATGTATATATATATATGGGATATGATCCTGTTATATAATGTAAAACTTTTTTAGTTTTACACATATTTAGGACTATTAGATGAATGACCATTGAATATCTTCTCATTTAATACTTGTAATCTCATCCATCCACTTTCACTCATCCAACGATCCTAAATCTGTGTAATATATATATGGGATAGAATCCTGTTACACAATGTAAAACTATTTTAGTTTTACACAGATTTAGGACCGTTGATGAATGAAAATAGATTGCTAAGATTAACGTAGGAATTGACAATATTTCACTGGAAAAAGAAAGCAATTAGTCAATCTCAGCCATATATTTTCACTCATCCAACGGTTATAAATCTATGTAAAACTAAAGAGTTTTACATTGCATAAGTGGATCCTAACCCTATATATATAGATGAATCAAGAGGTGATTGAGTGCAGTCTTTTCCTCTCGAATTCATGAGTCAAATTGATATTTTACGTAAAGTTTAGGGTTAAAATTGTATTTCATTTAAAGCTTATAAGTTAAATTAGTATTTTATCTAAAATTTAGAGGTCAAAATAAAAATTAATATATTTTACTAATGTGCCACGTTATCAAATTAACATGACTTAAAAATTAAATGAATAAAATATAACAATTAATAACATAAGTGATTAAAATTTAATGATCAAAATGTAATTTTTTAAATTTAATGAGAAAAATATATAAATATAAAAGGAAATTAATTAATCCTGTTATTTTACTCTTAAATATATTGAGCTAGCCTAAAGTTAGGAAGATGAATTATATGTTTTACTTGACTGTTGTATTCTACAGTACACACCCTCGGCTATCGACTGCTGAATTCTACAGTACACACCCTCGGCTCTTGCATTGTAGTTTTAGATCTGAATTCATACATCAAATTGTATTTAAGGATTGGATTAGATTGGATTGGATTGGTTGCGGATACTTATCGAATAACTATATTTTATTAAGTAGAGATATATTATATTTTCAAAGTAAGATTTAAATTTATATAAAGTAAGATAACATGATTATTTTTACTATTTGGTCAATTAATTAATCTCTTATCGAATAACATTTTGATTAGCGATCTTAACTATATGAATATAGTTTGTAAGGGTATTCAAATGATTAATTCGATCATTGACCAAATTGAATTAACCAAAATTTTATTAATCAAAATTTGTAATAGTGAATCAAATTAATTTTTAAAATTTATTAATCAAATAAAATAAATTCGGTTAATTCGATTGCTGATTGAATCAACCAAAAATTTGTATAAAATTTGTTAGTTAGATTAATTTGAGTTTAATATAGGTATTTTTTCATTTAAGTTAACGTTTGATTGAATCTTAAAAATTTAATGGTTCTAGTGTAATTAAAAAATAGTTAAGTCTTATCTTAGCCAGAAAAAAATAGTTAAGTCTTATCTTAGCTAAAAAAATAGTTAAGTCTTAATTCTTAACAAGTTTAAGATAAAGATATACACAATATGTTAAATATTTAATATTTAAGGTTAATTTAATTAATTAACCAATTTTAAACTAAATTTATTGATAAACAAACTCTGAAAAACTTTTTACTCATTAATCGATTAACATCTAATTAATCAAATTTAATTTCGATAAATTTGATTAAAACCCAAACAATAAACATCCCTACCCGTTAAACAATTATAATGCAGCCCAACCCCATAATTAAATGTATAGAACAGAAGTTGAAGCGAAGCCCAGGCGAAGTGGCTAGAATTTCTAAAATCTTCCTCTCTTTTTCAGAATTGCCCATCTAGCTTAGTTGGTAAAACGCAATGCTCTTAATCTTGTGGTCGTGGGATCGAGTCCCACTGAAGACAATTCATAACGGATGTCTTTTACGAAAGTTGCTCTCAACCTGGCGTTGGTGATAGCCTACTACCATACCTCCCCCTTACCTTATTACATATGAGAATAGGGTCAGCTAATTTTTTCTTTCTCAATAAAACCTCAAAAACCCTAAACCTTACTAATCATTTCCATTTCTTCCATTTCTTTCCCCTTTATTTCTCGGGTCGCCTCCTCTCTCAAAAATCCTAAGGTGTTGTTTGGTTGGCATGAATTACTTGGAATTAAGGGGAATTAGAATCTAATTCCACCACTTTCTCATGTTTAGTTCAAGTTTTCCAAGGGAATTGGAATCCTTCATTGCTTCAACTTTCCATCCAAAAATGGAGGGAATTCAATTCCCTTGTTGGAGGGAATTGAAATTTGACCATACTATCCTCATCAATTTTTTGGTAATTTATTCATATATTGAATAAAAATATTTTTTATTATTTCGGGTCGGGTTTCTAATTCATATATTCGGGTCGGGTGAAACTTTATTTTAGTCGGGTCGAGTCGGTTTTTTTAAGTGTGATATTCGAGTCGAGTTCGGGTTTAGGGTGAAAAATACCCGACCCGAAAATATATATAATTTTACCTTATATATTTAGAAATAATTACAATAATACCTCTCTATATATAATATTTTTCAATTAAGTCACTGTTTTTATTGAATAAAAATAATTTTTTATTATTTTGGGTCGGGTCGAGTCGGATGAAACTTTATTTTGTTCGGTCGGTTGAGTTTTTTAAGTGTGATATTCAAGTCGAGTCGGATTTTTTTAAGTGTGATATTCGGGTTCGGGTTTAGGGTGAAAAAAATCGACCCGACCCGAAAAATATATATAATTTTACCTTATATATTTATGAATAATTACAATAATACCCCTCTATATATAATTTTTTTCAATTAAGTCAATGTTTTTATTGAATAATTTTTTTATAATTTATTGAAACGAATAATCAATCAATAAAATACAAATTTAATATTTTTTAATTTTTTATAATATATTACTACATGTAAGTTGTAAACAAACTAAAATAAAACAAAAAAATAAGAAGAGCAATTATATCATTTTACATTATTGAAATTAAATTTATCTAACATGTATACGAACTAAATATAATATAGAATTAGATTTCAATTCTATTTCCTATCAACCAAATAAAATATGAAATTGGATTTTCCTTCCATATTCTAATTCTATCGTAAACATTCGACGGAACCAAACGCCAAGAGAAACAATGCGAAACCATGTCTGGGGTTGAGCTCTCTGCTTCGGAGAAGAAGAAGCACAAGAAGAAAACCATACCCGAATTCGAACCTAAAGAATCATATCAGGACTTCATGATTAAACCTCAGAGTTCAACCCCTTCCATCGACACTTCCCAGTGGCCCATCCTCCTCAAAAACTACGACCGCCTTAATGTCCGAACCGGACACTACACTCCTCTTCCCTCCGGTTTCTCTCCTCTCAAGCGTCCCTTGGCCGAATACATCAGGTACGGTATTTTGGACCTCGATAAGCCCTCTAACCCTTCTTCCCATGAAGTTGTAGTTTGGATTAAGCGCATTCTGCGCGTCAAAAAAACCGGGCACAGTGGAACTTTGGACCCCAAAGTCACTGAGAATCTCATTGTTTGTATCGATAGAGTAACACGACTTGTTGAATCCCAACAAGGTGCAGGCAAGGAGTATGTCTGCGTTGCCCGTTTGCATTCCAAAGTTCCCGACGTCGCTAAGGTTTCTAGGGCCCTCGAAACTTTAACCGGAGCTGTTTTCCAACGGCCGCCGTTGATTTCCGCCGTTAAAAGACAGCTTAGGATTAGGACTGTCTACGAAAGTAAGCTTCTTGAGTACGACGCCGATAGGCATTTGGTTGTTTTCTGGATCTCTTGCGAGGCGGGTACATATGTTAGGACTATGTGTGTTCATTTAGGATTGATTCTTGGTGTTGGTGGTCATATGCAGGAACTTAGGAGGGTTAGGTCTGGGATTTTAGGGGAGAAAGATAATATGGTGACGATGCACGATGTTATGGATGCTCAATGGGTTTATGATAATTATAGGGATGAGACTTATTTGAGGTGGGTTATTATGCCTCTTGAAGTTCTTTTGACTAGTTATAAGAGGTTGGTTGTTAAGGATTCTGCTGTTAATGCTATCTGTTACGGTGCAAAGCTGATGATTCCGGAACTACTTATTCGAGAACGATATCGAGGTTGGGGAGGAAGTTGTGTTGATGACTACCAAAGGAGAGGCGATTGCGTTGGGGATTGCTGAAATGACGACTGCGGTAATGGCTACTTGTGATCATGGTGTGGTGGCAAAGATTAAGAGGGTTGTTATGGACAGGGATACTTATCCAAGGAAGTGGGGTTTGGGGCCGAATGCTTCGATGAAGAAGAAATTGATTGCAGAAGGAAAATTGGATAAGCATGGGAAACCAAATGACAATACTCCTAAAGAGTGGTTGAGAAATGTTGTGTTGCCAACCGGTGGGGATTCTATGGTTGCAGGCATTGCACCTGGTACAGCTGTTGTAGAAACAGAGATTACAGTGGTAGAGAAGGAAAAAAGTGAGGATGGGGAGGGGCACAAGCGCAAATTGGATGAAAGCAGTAATAGCCCTGTCCCAGTTGTTGCTAAGAAAGCTAAAGCTGAGGAAGCAGAATCAGAGAAGAAAGAGAAAAAGAAGAAGAAGAAGAAGAAAGATAAAGAGGATGCTGGTGCAGAAACTGAAGAGAAGCCTGAGAAGGTGAAGAAAAAGAACAAGGATGAAGCGGCTTCACCGGATACAGGCAAGTCCGAGAAGAAAAAGAAGAAGAAAGTGAGCGAGACTACAGATGTTGTTAGTGAGGCAGATGATGCAGCCGATTAAAGCGAAAAGAAGAAAGATTTAGTAGAGGAGTAGATGAGCAGCAAGTCTCAGACCATTCCTATTTATAGGAAACCAATTTCTCCCTGTATGTTTAGCACCTACAGTCACATTTTTGTAGTTTTTACATTTTCTCTCTGTAGTTTTGGATTTGGTTTACTCTTGTGCAATGGAATGCTTTTATTATCTAAAACAGTCATTCTACATCTGTAACCAAGAATACTACCAAAATTACTTGGACCATCTTTTGTTATCAGATTGATTTCAGCCTCACAATCACTTTCTACTACCAAAATACTGCATTGGCTGTAACCAAGAAGCCAAGTTACTTGGACCATTACGAATAATACCACCAGCAGCACTTGAACAACCTGCCTTGGCGGCACTATCAGCGTTGGCCTTGACTTTGACCTGTCTCTCTGTAGGTGGCTGCCTACCAAATCGTGGGCCGGACTCTCGACTTCGATGCTGTCCATTTAGGTGTAAACTAAAACCCTGATGTTCCTTGCTGAGCTAAAAGTCGTCACTACCATGTCATCTATACAATGCTTCCTTTCGCAAATATCAAATATGTATGCCTGAACTTTGGAACAATTTTTGTAAATAATAAAACATCAATCATAACCCCCACGATAATTTATTGAAAATATTTTTATATGATTGAAAAAAATTGGATTAAATTTATTCATTGATTTTTCATTGTTGTTTGAATCGATTGAATTAGAGATCATGGAATGTATCGAGTTTTTATGGGCTTAATATTATGTCGGATTACCCACCATCATCGTAATATGATCGTAGAACAAAAATTAGTTAATCATTTTTATTATTATGTTTAGGGGTGAGTAGGGATGGGAATGAGTCGGATTTTTGGTCCACCTGACCCGACCCAAAAATTTTATATCTTTCACCGAATCGACCCGACGCTACTCGAAAAATATATACCCTCCATCGGACTCGAACCCAACCCAACTTTTTGAAATAAAATCCGAACCCAACCCGAAACAATAAAAAATATTATTTTTTAATTGAAAAAAATAATATATAGTGGGGGTTTTATTGTAATTATTCATAAATATATAAGGTAAAATTATATTTTTTTGGGTTGGGTCGGGTCGGGTATTTTCACCCTAAACCCGAACCCGAACCGAACCCAATTTTTTTTTTAAAAAAAATCCTACCCAATCGGGTCGGATCAGGTCGAAACCTGTCGGGTTTGGATCCCATGCCCATCCCTAGGGGTGAGTAGAACTCGACTTGACTTGAAAAATATTTTTTTATTTCGAATTATTAGAGTTATTTCAGTCAACTCGAATTATCAATTCGGTTTTCGAGTTTGACTCGAGTTGAAATTTCAAAAATTCGAGTAATTAAAAAAATACAAAATTTGGATGAGTATTTTGACAAATTTACGTTTTGGTCATTAATTTCCTATTCCTTCAATTCCTCTATTTTAAGTCAATTTTTTTTACCATATTTGAACCACATGCTCCTAAATCATCATATAATACATATTGCTTTTAATTCCATTTTTGATAATGAATTTTTATTTTTTCAATTTAGTCCTCCAATTTTGCATGATTTTCATATTTCTTCGATTCATCTTTTATTTTAAGTGCGTTTTTGGCCAATTTTAAACCATATGCTCCCCTACCACTACAGAATACATATATAACTTCAATTTCTATTTTTCACTAAAAATGTATCTCCTTTTTAAATTTAGTCTCATAACTTTGCATTTTACTCAATTTAGTCTTTTGACTATAATTGTTTACAAATTCTTTCTTCACATCAAATTCTTTAATTCCTTTATACTTCCATCAATCTTTTATCCTTAAAATACCTTCTTTGAAATATAATATCGTAGATTTGTTTTATAATTTTAGATTGTATGTGATATATTAAATAACATTGAATATGAAGAGATATATATATATATCATATATATAATTAGAGAAAGTCAAAAAATTGGAACTAATTCGTACAATAATATTATAAATAATTAATTAAATTTGTATAGAAACTCGAACAACTCGAATTGACTCAAAAAAATTTCAAGTCAACTTCGAGTTATAAAATACGACTTGTCAACTCGAATAACTTGAAATTTTTTAACTTTCCTTGACTCGATCGAATTCTCACCCCTAATTATGCTCGTACATGGCTTTTATATCCCATTGCACCATTTAATCTGAAATGACCCAACAACAAAAATGATTTGAAGGGCAGTCGTTCCTTGAAAATTTTAAATTAGTATACATTTTTAAATATATTTCTGTATTTTCAATTGATTATATGTTTTCATCCCCTTAAAATTTTATAAGTTTGTCCACTCCTAAAATTTTAGAAGTGTACCTCTTAATATAAGATCATATATCCGCCAACCGCTCAACTAACAAACCAACACAACCAACCTAGAAGGCCTAACAAACTAATTGTAACAAATTCTACATATTAGAAAAACTGGGCTGTGCTACTACAACCCAATTCGTCTTAGGGTCAAACTTGGGCTAAACTTCAATAATATATATTTAAAAAATAGTGTTCTTTTTTGCCTTTTCACCTGCAATTTGCTAACGAGCTCTTTGCTTTTGATGCACTGAAATTGAAGAGAAACGAAGGCTGATAGGAAAAGAGAAGAAAAGGGAAAGGGAAAGGGAAATTTGAGGAAATAATGGGAATAAAAGGAATAGTAAAGAAAGCGGTGGAGGTGGGAGAGATGGGATTCAACAAAGATGGTGGAGCCATTAACTGGTTCCCAGGCCACATGGCCGCCGCCACTCGCGCCATTCGTAGCCGCCTCAAGCTCTCCGACCTCGTCATCGAAGTTCGCGATGCTCGTGTTAGTCCAATCTCTTGCTTCTATTACTTTTACTCATTTTATTTTAAATTTCAGAATTTGTTTCTACTGTTTTTTTTAGTTAAAAGAAAATTTATTTGCAGATTCCATTTTCATCTGCTAATCAAGACTTGCAACCTCAGCTCTCAGCTAAAAGACGCGTCATTGCTCTCAACAAGAAAGATTTAGCCAACACCAATGTCCTCAATGTTCGTACATGTTTGCATTCAATTCTTCTTTTCTTTCAGTCGTCGGCTCCGTCTGATTGTTACTTTTATTAATTTGCTTTATATTATTTTTTCCAAGAAAGAAAAAAGCACCCTAAGATAAAAAAGCATTGATTCGATTACTTGAAAATTGTTTTGCTTTTTAGCTACCATTGAAAAAGTTGTAGCTGAAATAATAGCCAAACATAATTTTTACTAATTCTTTGGAGTTCCATGTCTGATGAAAACTTGAGTATTAAGATTATGATGTTTTCTGTCAATGAACTCTGTTAGGTTATGCCTTTGGAATATGATGCTTATTGGGTTACTATCCTTTTCTGCAGAAATGGGTCCGTTATTTTGATTCGAGTAACCAAGATTGCCTTCCTATAAATGCACATAGCAGAAGTTCTGTTAGAAAGGTCAGTTGATTCTCGGCTCTGCTTTCCTTTAATACCATTTCCTTGTAAAATTATTTCAGGGGGTGATTGATAAAGAAAACTTACTCATTAGTATATTTCAGAATAAATAACAAATCATCTAATGATTTCTCATTGAATTTTCTCATGCTGTTTCTTTTGCAGTTGTTTAGCCATTGTTAAATTGCATGGTTATTATGCTTATGGTGTTTAGCTTAGAATCAGGAACCTCAAAAGTATTATCAGTAAACTTTGAAATCAGTCTTTTGATAGGGTAGCATAATTAGATACTCATTAACTTCCATGGCTTTTTTGAATGTTGTTTCTCGACTGACATGATTATAATTTATAATATGATTTATTTTTTTGGAGTTTTAAGTCTTTAAAATTTTATGATAATGTAAACAAGATGTAGATCTGTACTTTGGATAACGGATCTCATGCTACATCCATAGTAAATCACCCCCCCTTCCCTTGTGGGACCTGGAGGAGACATTAGGATAAAGTGGTTGCGTGGGGAAGAAGTATTATAAAATAAAGAATGAAATATGCGTTATCTTTCTATTAAGCTATAAATGATTCTTCTTATTGAATTGCCTTATTTGTTAGAAATAAAAGTGTTAACCTAATTTCTTAGGCATTTATAACTTATTCTGATGTCTGGTTGAAGTTTATAACGGAGATAAGGTTCTGTGCACATTGTCCCTCTTGGATAATGTCATTCCAGGTAAATTTAGTATGCTATTGTCCAAGAAATCTATCTAATTAGATTACTCAAAAAAAAAAAAGTGTTTTATGTTCTCACTTCTGTTATTCCATCCTATGATATTGATTGTTCAAGATGTTTTTCTTTTCCCATAGGTTTGTTAAATAAATGAGTACTTTTGGCTTTTAGATTTTCAATTTGTTTTGGTATGGAACAATTTGAATCATGTGCTAAATATATTTGTTTATATTGTTGGTCAGTAATCCTTGCTATATTGTATCTGCTTATGACAGATTGCTTATATCATTATTCATACTGTATTAGGTTATCTTGAAATATTATTTCTTCACCTCTCTCTCCAGCTTCATCCATACACTGTTATTTTCATGTGCTATTTTTATCTCTCCTTTTCTCCCTATGATGATTCATGTGCACCAGCTTCTTGCTCTTGTGGAGTTCAAATTGAAGGAAGTTATTTCTAGAGAACCTACACTCCTTGTTATGGTAGTTGGTGTTCCTAATGTGGGGAAATCAGCTTTGATAAATTCAATCCATCAAATTGCATCAACTCGCTTTTCTGGTAAGAAGATATCTTTTAGGGATGATTTAGGGCAGAATAGCTTTGAGCATGGAAGTTGATTAATACAAATCCGTTGACTTGAGTAATAATAGTATGAATTTTAATGCATAGTGCAGGAGAAGATGAAACGAGCCACTGTGGGTCCATTGCCAGGTGTTACTCAAGATATTGCTGGTTACAAGGTCAAGTGTTCTACTTTTTCTCTTCCTTTCTCTGGTACATGCACATGCCTGACAAATCCAGAAACAAGCTGGAACTATTTTATGGAATCAATGCATGGCTTCTGTTTGTCATCTTAGCGAGCTTTATTTTATTACAACTTTTTAGTCTGGCTGTAACTAGTAAGTCTAGCCTCTGAGCCATAGTGCTCAACATGGCCTGCTAATATGATTCCAACTTAAGATACCTTGCGGGTTTTGGCACATTTAATAAAACCAGGTCAGTCTGTTCAGACAATTAATAAACTTTTCATATTGAGGTGACCCAGCTATTGTGAAATTGACTCCATATTGACAATAATAATCAGTAATGGCAGATTCACTTTGTGTTATGATACTTATTTTAACTTCAACATTGTATCAAGGACTTTTTTTAATATACCTAATGCTCACAAACTTACAGATTGCTCATCAACCAAGCATTTATGTGCTTGATACACCAGGAGTACTAGTTCCAAACATCCCAAACATAGAGACAGGGTTAAAGCTAGCTTTGGCAGGTACCTTTTGTGTACTATCCTTAATCACACCATATTGATCACATAAGTGTGTGCTAATTTTTGTTATAGATCTATATTCAAATGGGGATTTTTGTATTGGATTCTAAAAATGATGGGTGTTTCTGCAGTTTCTTTAATGTGTTTCTTTTTTTTTTTATAGGAATAGGAGGTCTCATTAAAAACCTCCTTCTTAGTTGGCTCTTGTGGAAGAGGCAACATCGGAAGGAGGAAAAGAGTACCTCATCTTATTAATAAACCAAAATTACATAATCTTACATCTTACATCATAACTTCCCAAAATAAAATACAAACCAAACCAACCATAAAGCTATAATCATCAACCAATTCCCTCCTTAGCTAACTTATCTGCCTCCGAATTGCAACTCCTAGGAATCCATCTAACAATAATACCCCTAGCAGAAACTAAGGTCCCAATTTCCCAACCAAAGTACTAAGAAACGTAGGGGCAGAAACTGGTGACAGAATCCAATCAATTGCTGATTTACAATCAGACTCTAGGATTAATCTTCCTTTCGAAGCCCATTCAGACGAAAGGAATAGATCAATTCCTTGTTTAATAGCCTTCAGCTCAGCTAACATAGGAGGACCAGGACCCACCGCTATAGAAAACGAGTTTAAAATATTACAATTCGAATCTTTCAAGACTCCACCAATTCCACCCTGCAGCCCATCACCTCTCACTGCTCCATCAACATTGAATTTAAAGAAATCTGTAGGAGGTGGAGACCAGTAGATAGCCTTCTTCGATTTATAGGAAATAGAGTGAAATGTATCTGCCAACGTTGGATCTCCTACTAGTATGTCAACCTGAATATTAGCATTAGGGAATTTCGCTAAAAACCATTTAGCTAATCTAACCCTGGAAATGAAGAACAAAGAAGAAGTATCTAGTTTCCAGTTCTCAAACACCACTGAGTTCCTAGCTTTCCATAAAGACCATAGAACGACTCCTGGAATAAACTTCCAAATAGTAGACTGCTCCCTTAGATAAGACCAGGAACAAAGAAGGGAAGAAGGTTCTTGAGGCATAACTGAAGAGATATCCCATAGTCTTAGAAATCTATACCACAATTCCTCTGCCACCGAACACGAAATAAACAGATGATGGATTGTTTCCTCATATTTATGACATAAAAAACACAGAACATCTTCTATCGAAATCCCTCTTTTCTTCAATTCCACTCTAACCGCCAATTTTTAATGAGTAATCTGCCAAAGAAATGTTTCTACTCTAGGAGGAGCCATTCCAGACCACACCCATTTCTTCCACTGAAAAGGAGTTCCCATTCTACTTGAAATAGTGAGTCTATCCGATTTTGCCGAATACACGCCTTCGCCTTTCCCCCGACCAAGCTAGAAAATCCTCCATAGATTCATTCAAGACAATATTATGAATCAAACTCATTAACGCACACCACTGCTTAAACTCCCAATCACAAAGATTTCTCCTTAGTGTAATATTCCAAACCCATCCATTATTTTCAAAGGCACCAAATTCAGCCACTTTACCCCTTTTATTAGCAGAAAGGGCAAAAATCCTAGGAAATTGTATCTTTAGAGAAGATCCATTGACCCAAATATCATTCCAAAACTCAATTGACCTACCGTTCCCCACTTGTAACTTCGAGTGAGACCTCAAACACTCACCAATCACGTCCTTTTTCTCATAGTTACTCAGAATCCCTCTCCATAGGGAAGAATCTTGAGGAGAAACAGCTTTGCCTATTGACAAAGATAACGTATTGATATTATGCAAACAACAAATTAATTTTTTCCATTGAGAGTCTTTTTCATTTGCATACTTCCAAACCCATTTCCCAAGCAAAACTCTATTAGCCAAACTCAAATCCAAAACTCCTAAGCCACCTTCTTCAAATGGTTGACATATCGTATTCCAATTCACCCAATGAACCTTTTTCTTGTCTGAAACTTCACCCCAAAGAAATCTGGCCATTGCTGAATTTAGTTTCTGATTTACCTTCCCCGGAATCTTAAAAATAGAGAGGTAAAAAATAGGTAAGGATGACAACACCGATTTTACCAACACCAATCTTCCAGCCATCGAAAGTGAAGCTGCTTTCCAGCCTGCTAATCTCGAGTAAACTTTCTGTAAAATGGGCTCCCATAACAACTCAGAATTTTTATTCGCCCCAATAGGTAAACCTAGATAAATCATAGGAAAAGATCCAATCCCGCAACCAGCTTCCAGTGCAAAATCTTGTAGACTGTCTTCTGTCATATTAATCCCAAACAATTTACTCTTGGACAAGTTAAGATGAAGCCCTGTAATTAAACTGAACACCCTCAAAACTCTCTTAATATTAAGAATTTGGGTGGAGGAGTCTCTGCAGAATAAGATTAGATCGTCTGCAAACTGTAGATGCGTCAAATTAAAAAGATTACCGACCTTACCAATACTGAAACCTTCGAAAAGGCCAAGAACAGCAGCCTTACTCAACATTAGATTTAAGAGCTCACCAACAATGTTGAACAAATGAGGGGACAAACTACACCCTTGTCTCAACCCCGTACCCATATGAAATTCTGGTGTTGGAGATCCATTAACTAGAACCGAAATTGAAGCAGAAGAAATACAATAATCCATCCAAGATATCCATTTATCCCCAAAGCCCAATACCTTCAATAATCTCAGAATAATTGGTCATTCCACTGAATCATAGGCTCTCTGAAAATCGACTTTAAAAACCACTCCTTTCCTGCCTTTTTTCCGCCAATAATCAATAGATTCATTGGCCATAAAAGCACAATCCAACAACTGCCGACCTGGAATAAAAGCGAACTGCGATGGACTGATCAAATCTTTAATCACTGAAACCAATCTTCTCGATAAGATTTTGGAGATGATTTTGTACAAGCTACCAACTAAACTTATAGGTCTGTAATCCTCAATGCCTTCAGGATTTAGTTTCTTAGGGATCAATGTAATAAAAGCATGATTGACCCCATGCTCCCAACTCCTTCCTCTGTGAAAGTCATCCACAATCTTTAATGTGTTTCTTGTTTTAGGCTTCATTTGGCAAAAAGGAATTTAGAACAGTCACTGCATTTATGCAAGTGGGAAGTACTTATGAGAAATTGTTTTCTGCTCCATTCTTTTTCTAAAATTATCAATTCTAAATTTTCTCAAGAGATAGGATGTGTTTAAATCCTTTAGGTAAATATAAAAATTGTAAGTTCAGCTTACTGCATTTCACCCTACCTATTGAAAGAATTTCAACTACCCCAATTCACTTGCAGGGTCTGTAAAGGATTCAGTAGTCGGTGAGGACCGCATTGTACAATACCTACTGACTGTGCTGAATACTCGAGGTACTCCCCTTCACTGGAAGCACTTAGCTAAGCAAATGGAAGAGATCACACAAATTTTTGAGGACAAACCAGGTTACAATCCAAAAGATCTTCGGCCAAAAATGAAGAAGTTGCCCAATGCATCTGATCTACTGTATGTCAAGGTAATAGGGGTAAACACTGACTTACGGCATAAGATCTTTCAGATGTAGCAATAATTTATATGAGCGTTACTAGTTTCCATAATCTTAAGACAACTATTGATAGGTGCAATGACTATATGATCATGATGCTCAAATCTGTCACTGTTTTGGACTCAGTGGCTACTATGCCTGAAACTTTCACACAGAAGTCATAACACAAGGCATCAACACTTGTACAAAGTAGAATGTGGCTAAGAGAAAGGATTATACTCAAGCTTATAGTCACAGGCAGTAATCAATGATTGAACAAAAAAACTGTGTGATTTATATATCTAATATATTGATTGCATAAAGATAAGTCTTAGTATTATGCAATAGATAGAAGCAGTAATAGTTGGCTCGTCTTTAACTGCTGTTTTAGTCTGTAGTTAAAACATGTGGAAAGTTTGAACCAGTTCCTTTTGAGAGTTGCTATGCAAAGCGAAGTTTGAATCATATTTTTAGGCTGAGTTGCTTAGTGTGCAGAGAAAAACAGTTGCAAAGTTTGTAGACTCCAAAAGGTTTCATTTAATCAAAACCCTTGCCTTTGTGTGTGTGCATATATTATTCATTATCATGTAAAAAATATTACCTGTAATTATGGTGTGCTGTAAATTCACAGCACATTCTCAAGAAAATATTTAAATTTTGAACAATCTGTATGATTTATTAATATTGGAGTTACTTTAAGTATGCAAGGCTGCTCCTATATGTGTGTGCGGGCAGCTCGATTGTCATTGTCTACTTCTATATGTGAATTCTTGTTCTTTTCGCGTGGCCTATTTGACATTTTGAAGTTTTGAACCGTGAAAAGGATTAACTACAAAACCTTATTGATTTATCATTATTTCTGTGTTCCCACTCTTTGTTCTTTCTGAATTTAGGATCTTGTGAGAGAAGTCCAACATGCACTGTATGTGAGTCTTTCCGAATTCGGTGGCAATATCGAAGACGAGAATGGCATGGAATGTCTTATAGAACATCAATTCGAAGTGCTGCAGAAAGCACTGAAGATACCTCACAAGTCTTCGGAAGCTCGTTTGATGGTATCAAAGAAGTTTCTTACTTTATTTAGGACAGGTAAACTTGGTTCTTTTGTCCTTGATGATGTCCCTGAGTTGAACCGTGAACCATAAAATAACATTTCCTCCATTATTTCCGTCCTTAATTTTGATTAAATGAACCCTTTTGGGTATCTTGAAGAAACATGGCAAGGTTAAAAGCTTTTCCTCCATTATTTTAGTCCTATATTTCTTTCTTTCTTTCTGGTATTGACAATTTTAAAAGCATAAGCCAATCAGGGATGGGAATTTGAATTGCATATTCGAATCAGATATAAATAAACATTCTCATATATCTATTATTTGAATCTGCATTTTTTTTAATGTGAATGCAGATTGTGAATCTGAATATCTGATTTCGAATTTGAATTACATAACAAAGAACATGTTTTTGTTTAAGAGGATTTTAATATTAAGATTATTGTATTGTTTTGTTAAAGAAGTGAAGCTTTTCTAAGGAGGCAAGATCTGCCCTTGGCGTCTTAAAAATGCTTGCCATAAAGTTTTTACCTTTTCAATCCATTATAAGTTGACATTAAAACTTCTAAAAAAATATATCACAACTTTTAAGAGAATAACATTAAATATTTTAATCAGTTTATAAAAGAATTTCTAATAATTTTTTTTTATTTGCATACTTATTTTTTTGGTAAAATAAGAGACTATAATAGAGATTATATATTTTGATAAAGCGTTAAAATTATAATTCATGTATATTTTGATAAAATGTTTAAATTTTTTTAAATCGGTAATATATTTGGATAATACCTAAATTGTGGTACTTATATTTAAATTTATATTTAAAATTCATATTTGAATTTGTATTTATTTTTAATTAAAATTTATATTTAAATTTTTCTAAAATGTTGAAATTGGTACTTACATGTAAATTTTGAACAATTATTGGGCATAACACGCATTTTTTTTTGAAGAATCTAGAAACTAATATCATCTTTAACTTTATTCAATTTCACCATATAGTTTAATTTGAAGCTTATAAACTCGGAAATTTGATTAATGCTCTTTAAACTTGAATTAAACTTTTTTTAAAAAAAACATAATCTCGAATGATTACGAGGTAATATATGTTTAGAATATTTTTTAGTCATTGATAACATATACATAACTTGCAGACACAACTATTCGAAGTAAATTAAACTTAAATGTATACAATATGTCTATTTAGAAAAAGAATATTATATAAATACAATCTAATGTATATAGCTGTATCATATGTCTCTAGCCACATAGAAGTAAAATCATTTTCCAACTGAATTCCGTAACAATTAAAAGGAAAATCATTTCCAAATTGAACAAACTCATCAACATGATCTCCCACATACCAATTCATGTCATCGCTTGGGGAAGAAGGCACCATTTCCATTTCACTCCATTCAAAGCTCTCAATGTCTTCTCCTTCAATGCTGCATGAACCACCACTCCCCATTCTAATCACAGCTTCTAGAGATTCCATCAAACTATTAACCTGCTCCTCATTACAGCAATCCTCACTCTGTGATTCCTCTAACAACGACATCAGAAGAGCGGTATCTGATTCCGGGACTTTGATGGCATTAGTTCCATTTATTGATCCTGGTTGTTCTTTTAACATGAGAGCCATACCTTGCAGCTTTCTTGGTTTGGAAGTAACAAGGAATGAAAGAGGCTATAAGATATCTTTGACTTGAGATTTCAAGAACTTGCAATGACTACATTTAATGGAAGCTAGCTAGCCATTTTATAGCCCCAGAGATTGTACTTAGGAGACCCTATTGAACGTGCACACATGAGCTCAACCAATAATCTATTAGACAATAAAAGAAGGAACAAAGAAAGAACATATAGGTAATAAAGTAAGTATGATAATAATGAATGTAAAACAATACACCTAGATTTAACGAGGAAAAATCTTTTTGTGGAAAAAATCACGGGCAGAAAAGGAAAAAATTATTATGCCAAAAAAGATTATAATAAGATTAGTGTCTAAACGTGATTTAAGATTTAATCAACTTACATCTAAATCCTAATCCTTAATATCTATTTATAGAGATAAATTTATTGTTTAGAATGGAAACTTGCATATAAAGAAATATACTCAAACAGAGTTTCCTACTCTTTATTAATTCTACCTGCCACCACAGACCCTCATTTTAACCTCTATGTAAAGTGAATTTTTTCCTAACCATCTCTGTCCGATAAGAAAGAATTAAAGTTACACAACTTTAATAATACAATTATTTTTTAAGTGGTGATAAATCAAAGTTGCATTAATTAATTTCCACCACAAGATTTGAAGTATATATCTCAATTGAAGGACTCCAAAGAAAGATCCCACTTTTTGTAGCAACAACTACTTTACAGGCAGGCGATATCCCACAACATTGGTTGCATCTGACTCAACCAAACATAGAGCTGACAAAATCTTATATGAAATGAACATTTTAAGCACCATTGCCAACTTGGGGTTTGCATTATTTTTTTGAATCTTTGAATTAAAGCATTAAACATAGTGCTAAAAAATGGTGGAAGTCAAATTGGACCACTTCAATTTGATTTGGATGGAAATGAATTGTGGTTGAGGGAAGTGTGCTTGCACACAGGTGTGATGGAATATGATGCATTCACATTTTATCTTTACAAAACTAATAAAAGGAGAATATGATATATTTTAGCCTGCTTTCATCTTTTTTTTATATATGTTAAAGTATGATAGATTTTTTATGCTTCAATGTTTTATTATGTATGTATGTATGTATGTATGTATGTATGTATGTATGTATGTATGTATGTATGTATGTATGTATGTATGTATGTATGTATGTATGTATGTATGTATGTATGTATGTATGTATGTATGTATGTATGTATGTATGTATGTATGTATGTATGTATGTATGTATGTATGTATGTATGTATGTATGTATGTATGTATGTATGTATGTATGTATGTATGTATGTATGTATGTATGTATGTATGTATGTATGTATGTATGTATGTATGTATGTATGTATGTATGTATGTATGTATGTATGTATGTATGTATGTATGTATGTATGTAGTATGTATGTATGTATGTATGTATGTATGTATGTATGTATGTATGTATGTATGTATGTATGTATGTATGTATGTATGTATGTATGTATGTATGTATGTATGTATGTATGTATGTATGTATGTAGTATGTATGTATGTATGTATGTATGTATGTATGTATGTATGTATGTATGTATGTATGTATGTATGTATGTATGTATGTATGTATGTATGTATGTATGTATGTATGTATGTATGTATGTATGTATGTATGTATTATAAGGAGAATATGATATATTTTGGCTTGCTTTCATCTTTTTATATGTATATATATATGTTTAAAGTATGATAGATTTTTTATGCTTCAATGTTTTATTATATATATGTATATATTATAAGGATAATATGATATATTTTGCTTGTTTTTCATGTTAACTTTTTATATGTTTAAAGTATAATAGACTTTTTGTGCTTTAATGTTTTATTATATATTTTTATATGTGTGTGTCATGTTTGTATTATTTTATTTTTTATATTACTATTTTTTTCTATATAAATTTTGTTATATTCATGTATGTGTATGGTGTTCATGGTTTATTTTGTAATTTCTTGCCACTTATTTTAATTTGTTTTCAATTTTTTTATCAAATCTTAATTTATTTAATATTTTACGAAGTTTATCACAAATGATTCAATTTTAACTCTAATATCCATTTATTAAGAAATTAAAATATCATTAAAATAACTTATTATATTGATTGGATTTAAAATTCAGATTTAATCAATTAAAAAATATTATCACTTTAATTTTAAATGATATATTTAAAAAGTTATATCATATTTCCAATAAAATTTCATCACGTAGTTTTAGTTCGACATATATCATATATTATTTTGTTCAACAAATTCTCGTCAACTCGTTTTTGTTATTAAATTCATGTTTTAATTAATTTGCTATCATTTTGCAAAAAAAAGATGCATGGTAAAGGAATTGTTATCATCTCTTGAGGTCCCGAGGTGTATACTGAAATGTATGAGCATTCATTATTAAATGATTAAAATTTTTTGAACATATATCATCTTATATTTAATTAGTCAACGTTAATGCATATTTTGTTCTCTAACTTTGGCAATAGGTATTTAGTTGGTCCTATTCTTTTTAATTTATTTGGTACTTTAATTTGGTTTTAGGTACCTGGCTAATACCTGAACTTGGTCATAGATACCTAATGTACCTTTGAATTTTTTTGACTCATTTGACCCATGAATCTGACTTTAGGTACCAATTCGATACTTGAAGTTGAAAAATGTTGCATGCATTAACAAAATACTTAATTTCATTAAAATTTTATTGACGTGCCACTTCAACTGATCAATTGATTTCACATAACCAACCAATCGATTGATGTTGCATGCCTTAAAACGAATATATGCATCAATCGATTAGTTGAAGGTAACATATCAATTAAATTTTAACAGATTTATGTTTTTAAAATTAATATATGTAATAGTTTTCAAGTTTAGATACCCAGTGAGTCCGAGAGAGTTCAAGTACCAATTGGGTACTATGGCTAAGGTCGTTGTACATTTTTTAAGGTACATGATATTTATTGATTAGTTAGAGATGACATATTAGTAAAATTGAAGGTAATATTTTTTTGGATTAACACAAGTTTTCCCCCCAAATTAAAGTATTTATTAGATATTTAATGCCAAATTCAAGGTTTAAATAAATTAAAAAAAAGTTAAGAGTTCAACTAGGTAGATTCCTAAGATCAAAATCATAGCTAAATAGAACCAAAAAGAATTTAGAAACCAACTAGATATCTAAATCAATTGTTAAGAGCAGAGACGGACGTATAATTTTATGTTGGGGAGGAATTTCTAAAATTTTAGAAGGCAACGAACTTATAAAATTTAAGGGGACAAAAACAAGATTATCAATTGAAAATACAAAGAAAATATCTAAATATATGCTAATTTAAAATTTTCAGATGAGTAACTGCCCCGCTTGCTCCCTTTCGTTCATTCTTGATTAAGAATCTATATGCAATAGCCCTTATTTAATCAATTGCGTCAAATAGCTTTACGAAACTCCGTCGATATCTATAATGTATAAAGATTTAGAAATTTTGGTTATGTAACTTCTACTCATTTTTGTACAAAGCAATGTGATGTGGAAATTTCGAAGGTGAGTAATGATTTAAGTAGGTGCAAATTCCAGTAGCATCTGTTTCAATCCCTGAAATGCCATGGCTTGGTGATGGGGAGGGCTTTCGTCTCCATTGCTAGGGATTTGTACATCCACCATTAGGTTACTTATATCAATTCGATTGGGGTTAATTATAGCTTCTAACAATCTCATCAAACCATCCAATTCTTCGTCATGTTATTCATTAAGTGACTCTTC
The DNA here is from genome assembly GCF_006381635.1 of Hibiscus syriacus. Classification (NCBI taxonomy): domain Eukaryota; kingdom Viridiplantae; phylum Streptophyta; class Magnoliopsida; order Malvales; family Malvaceae; genus Hibiscus; species Hibiscus syriacus. The sequence goes on along the minus strand of NW_024062855.1, from coordinate 608,817 downwards.
AAGGAAAGACATTAGAAGATCATTGTAGTCATCGTGGTCACAGTTGATACGTGATGAATTTTCTTGCACTAAAAATGCCATTTCCAGTGAGAAACAAAGTAAAACTTCAATTTCCTTGCATAAACAAAGTGAATTAGAGTTGAAAACGTCGATCATAATAAAAATAAAAACCTAACTAGGATCTCTCTTACCAAATCATTAAGAATAAAATATCAAATTTACGAAAGCATATCTGAATTCATTGTTGGAGATCATCTACATTGAGATCTTCCAAGAATATAAGTTTCTCATTTCTTTTGAGTATAAATTCTCTGACAAGATAAAAGAAAATACAAGTGAACTTATTTCTTGGGGTCACTACCTCTTTATATAGATCAAATATTATGTCAGTCTTTTAAGTATTTATAATTCTGCCCCTCATCAAATTATAAATATAATATATGGTATCTACACTTTAACACCTATGATACATGTAACATAATTGATCACTTAATTTTATGTCATACACATAATAATATTATACATTATGCATATATGTCCACAATTATGAATTTTAATCCAACATAAAATGTATCGAAGCACAATTCTTATGGTTCACTCAAAAGGAAGTAAAACTTCATATAGTAAACTTGCAAACGTGCAATCCGGCTCCAATCATTCAGTTGGCACATATAATTGTGAAAAAGAAAGAAGAAAGAAAGTGGGCATATAGAAAAATCAAACATTGATAAGATAAGGGAATATAATAGAGTGTGTTATCTTCTCCAAAAAAAAAAGTAAAGATTTTCTTGATACACGAAATCTAGCTTTTATTATGGCCAAAGACATAAAAGAGAGGAATCAGCAACATCTTAAACAAAGATAGCCCACTCCTCTATACATCATTGACAAGTTTCCTCACCCATTATTTTCTAGTTTATGATTTCTTTTTCTTTTTTTTGAAGTGACTTGAATGATCAATGACATAAATGGGCTTACCTCACATGTTTTGGCTTGAGTGTTAGGAATTTACTAGTGGAAAGATCATCAAAAGTAAGATCAACGGCTTGAGTGTTAGGGATTTACTAGTGGAAAGATCATCAAAAGTAAGATCAACGTAGAATAAGACACATATAAAATACATCTGTCACATGGAGGTTTGAAGTTTCCGAGAATTAATTATGTTAATTAAAGAGATAATTTGAACTCTAGAGGATCGAATTATTAGAAATCTAAAATTTAAGGACTCAATTGAAGTGAAAATAGAATAATAAAGGACTAAATTGAGTGAATTAAAATTTAATGACTAAATTAAAAAAATTGGGACCATTTTGAATGCAGGTTAAAGATGGTAAACTAAAATTTAGTGATACTTTTCTTTAAAAAATTGTTGTATAGATCATGGTTTTCAGAACCGGACCGGTCATGCTACCGGTTCACTGGTTCAACCGGTCGAATCGGTCCGACCGGTCGGAAGAACCGGACGACGTCATAATTATTTAAAAAAGTAAATAAAAATACCAAAAATATTTAATAAAAAATAATTTTTTATATCACAAGTCATATTCAAAGCAAGTCATAACATATATAAGTTAAAAATCATAAAATCAAGTGAAACAAAATGATTCAAATTAACTACAACATAATATTTAAGGTAAAACATATTAAATAATAAATATAATTATATAACTATAATTAAAAAATAAATTTGGGGTTAAAAAATCATAACAAAATGATATTGTTTGGTTTAATTTTTTTTAAAACAATCCCACATGGCTAAGAAACATAGAAGAGCATCCCAAAAGTCTAAAGAGTAAAAATATGAGAACAAAACAATCTCACATTGCTAAGAAACATAGAAGTGCATCACAACTAACTTCTATAAATAATAGAGGTAATTTGACATTCAAAATCATGGAGCCTTTTGGTGAGCACTGAGTGAACTATTCTTTCACTTCAATTAAGCTCGAATTTTAGGCTTCAATCGAGCTTCTAATTTTTTTTTGAGTTCAAGCCTTTTTGAGTTCAAGTTTCAATATTATATTTCGAGTTTGAGTTGAACTTGATAATTTTTAGCTTGTGAGTTTGAGTTGAGTTGAGCTTACTTTTAAAGTTTTCAAGTTCGAGTCGAGCTCAGCAATACTCGAGTTCGACTTGGCTCGTTTAACAAACGACGTTGTTTGGTTTAATTTAAAAAAAAAACAAAAATCTTGGTTTTTCCCAGTTTTTTCCGATTTTCAGCCGGTCCGGTTCGAACGGTTCAGCAGTTCTGACCGGTTCACTAATAGCGGTTCAACCGATTTAGATTGAACCGGACTAAGCAACGGTTCCCGATTGAACCGACCGGTCCTGTCCGATTTTCAAAACAGAGGTATAGATCCATCTTCTATTTAAAAAAGAAAAAGTTTTGGACGTGGTTTTATAATAGGGTAAACTATATGTTTAGTACTTCAACTATTATTTTTGTTCTATTTTGATTATCTAACTATTTATTTTCAAAATCATACCTAACATTATGTTTTGGTTTCATTTTGGTCATCCGTTGTTGAAAAATTATCGGTGATGTCGACATGTCATCATAAGATAATGTTATGTCATCATTGAAAAATTAAAAAAAATGTCACGTCAGTAGTTCTGTTAATTTTTCAATGGTGAGTGGTTAAAATGAAACCAAAACGTAACGTTATGTATGAATTTGAAGAAAAAAATAATTGGGTAACTAAAATAGAACAAAAGTGATAATTGAAATACTAAACATGTATTTTACCCTTTATTATATTAAGTAGAACCATCAACAACATGGAATAATTAGGGAGATGGTTCTTTCTTTTGTCCCCAACTCACTTTTCCCTTTACCCTTTGATTATATTAAGTAGAACCATCAACAACATGGAATAATGAGGGAGATGGTTTTTTTTAAATTTATTTTTAGTGATAGAAAAAGTAAAAATGATTATAAATGACTATTAGAAAGGCTATATTAACATTTAGGAACCACTTAATTAACCTTTGTTCCTTAGTTAATTATATTCTCACGTGCAGAATAGTTTAGACTCGAATGTGGGTGTGCTCATTCAGTGGGCGTAATTATGAACCGACTGACGATCGACGTTTACAACATCGCTCTCAATAAACACTTAAGGATAATCTAATTCAACTGCTAGCTGAATCCTGTGAGTTACAGCTCAAGCCTCAATGAGACTCGCATCACATGGTATTATTTAATATAAATTTATTTTGGAAGAGTTAATTTAAGACGAGTTAATTGTTGAAGTAACTGTTCAATACATAATATGAATTTAGAAAATTATTTATTTTACATTTAAATAAATAATCTAATTAATTTATATTTGGCTAAATAGTCTAGTTAAATTATTTAATTTATATTTATTGAATTTTAAATATGGAGGTAATCATTTTTTATATGTTATTGATATTAAATTATAAGATAATATTTGTTCATGATATTTTTTAGTCATTGACAACGCGCACACACCTTGCAGACGCAGCTGCTTGAACACAAAATCTCAAGAGAGAATACTATTTCATTTAACCACTGATGCCACTCAATGAATTCAAAGTCTCGTGAATTAACTTCTAAGATAAATAACCTAATAAAATATATACGTTACCGATAAAATAAATAAATACTAAAGATAGACAAGTTTTGATAAATTCCATGATTCACTTATTCATTTTCGACGGGTTACCAATAACACGATGTAAACATGATGTTATTTGGGTAATTATGGATCGATTAAGTATATTTATCGCTGGTATGGATATATTTCGCCCTTGAAAGATTGACTCAATTATACATCAAAAAGATTGCGAGACTTCATGTTATAACTAAATACATAGTTTACTCTTTAATGTTTCATAAACAAATGATGTGAATTATTTGAATTCCAACTTAACTAAAAACTTATACACAATTAATCTAAACTTTAGGTTAAAAACTTTTTGGTCCTAATTTCGCCTAAAAATCTTATGTTTTGAACCATCTAACAAATGTACCAAATACTTTAGGTAAAAAACATTTTATTCTAATTATGTTTTGAACCATCTAAAAGTTTCATGTTTCTCAATTTTATTACTAACCATGCAAGTGATAACACATGTTACTAATATCCACGAGTGATCAAAATGAAAGTTTTTGATAGTTGGGTGACTAAAATGAAAACAAACCTCACTTTGACGACTTGTTTGCACAAATTCCTTTTTCAGTGATCAAAATGAAAACTTTCTGTAACGGTTACAACTGAAATCTAAGGAATTAACCGAAAGAAATAACAAAATAGAGAAGGAAGAGTGCAACAGCGAAGAAGAAGAGTAAGAAAAGCAGTAGAAAAGAACGACCGAAGAGAGAAAAACAATTCATTTCATTCACATCTTTCTTCCATTTCTAACTAAAACCTATTATATTTATAGCCTATTACAAAATAGCCCAAACCCTTTAGCCCAACTAGATATTCATTTATTTATAAAAAGACCCGTTACACTTTCAATAGCCGAGTGACTAACTGTGCAATTTACTCATTAATGTATTTGATAGTGTAAAAAGTAATTCCGGGAAGTGAATGATTACAAATTTCAATAATTTATTTTCATACGATTGTTCCCCTCAATCATCTCCCATAATCTATAATAAGAATGTGAAAAGATGTTCTCAAACAATGAATTTTCATTACTTATATTGCTCAATACAAATGCAAAATCATATACATCACCTTCTTTAACAAATTAAAACAATGGAAAATTAAATAAATGAGAGTTTTCAAAACAAACAGGTTATGGAGATACATGGCAACCAAATCATAGAAGGCTGGCCTGCCATGCCAAAGCTGTCCTTAACTCCTTCCTATATGTGACCATTGCAATACCCACTGTCACTATGAGATGGTAGGAAAAAGAAAACCCCAAAAAATATCACTCTTTTAAACATCATATGATCAAATCTTGGATGCTAAGGCATAGAAATCAAGGAATCGCATATCATCAACGACACATTTTCCGACAGACTTGAGGATTGCTGGTCAGAATGCAGATGAAGCACATAATTCGGTCGGAATTCGTAAAATTCTTAGAATAAATCAACTTTCTTTTTCTTCAGGTCTTGCTTCCATTTTGGTAAACTATAGAATGCTTCTTTTTCCATGCCGAGAACTGTCTGGAACTCCTTATCTGACAAATAAGCCTGAGAAATCAAAGAGTAAGAACAAGAAGATCTTCAGGGGCAATAGACAAAGAGTTAACTTAAAAACATCAATGGCAGAACAAACCTCTTTGCGTTTGAGATTAATTCCAGTTACAGCATTACCAGGTACGGCTTTCAGTTGCTCATAACTATATGTACCATTCTCATCCAGCTCTATCTTTTGCTTTGATTCTGAATCCACCCCATTGGTTTTGGGAACCACACTTGTCTCCATGGCTTCGGAAGCCTCTTGAGAATCCTTCAGAAGGGTCTGCTTCACTCTTTGTTTCAGCTGTACAATCTCAATGCATCAGATATAGTTTCACAATTATATGAAAAAAATGAGGTCAAATTCAATTAAAAAAGCTGGCATCAGGAAGATTTAGCAACTTCTTGTGGACCAGCCTAAAGCAATGGTTGATGTTTTTAGATATCTTCTATTCCAAAGCGCCAAAAGGGCTAATCTCCAATAGAATCCAATAATGCTTTTGGAAGTGTGATAGGAAGAGATTAGTCTTACGACTTCCAGAAAAAAAGAAAGAAAGAAAGTAAGAAAGAAAGAAAGAAAGAAAGAAAGACTATCTCAGATTATTTGAGAAAGAAAATGTTGTTAATGCTGGTACAGATAAACAATTCCTCATTGGGAAAAGAAGATAGAAGCATGCAATTGTTTGCCTGTTTACTGGATGAACTTTTAATCAAATTCCTCAAAATAAAAAAGAGGTTCGACTATCAACTTCTTAGTGCAAATAGAATCACGTGTTGAATCAAACAAGATTCTACACTTAATAGTGTCAACAGGAAATATTAGGGTTTACAATGTTACATGCAAAAATAAATAAATTGAAGTAGTCATTTGTATAAGTTTAAACGGAAAAAATATTCATGCACTGGAAATTCTAGACCCACCAAACATAACTTAAAAGGTAAAAGTTACAAAATAACTAATACATACCGCGTTAACTTGCAATGCTTTATTATTGTGCACGGCAGTTCCTGAAATCTGAAATAGAGCCAACACAATCTGCGGTATAGGTTTCATCTGTCAAGCCTTTGTCTGCTATTCTCTTTTTGTAACCAGTGCTTAGACCACCCTAGATAGGAATCAATCATAGGAAATTAGTCAATACCCCACAATTCTAAACCAAAGACTCTCAAGCAGTTGGAAATGAGATTCTAAAATTGTGAGATCAAATTGAATACCTTAAGAACCACCATAGGTTGGAAAAGTGCAATGAACTGTGGTGGCTCTTTACCTTCAAACATTTGAACCCTGCAAGAAGCATATATTAGCAACAAAAGCATTAGAACCATGGTATTCAGCCAATGGTAATATGATACCTGAATAGGTCTCCCCTTAAGCGAGTTATACATTGTATTAGCGAACCGAGCAGCCATCTTTTGGTCCTCCTGATTAAAAATATATATGTACTTTTAGAAAATAATGTAGCAGGAACAACCATCACCAGAATAATGGTCCATCAATTTCACATGTAACTGCATAAGCATCTCTTTCTTCTATACAAAATACATGAGAAATAGAAGCTATAAATAAGAGAAGTAAAGAAAAGGGGGGGATTCAGATCCGATGCAGAAAACATGCCAAAAGAGGTAGATATTGTCAGCTTCAAATGAGCTCAAAAACAATTCACCATTTGAAGTAAAACAAAGTATAAAGAATTTGCTAAATTTATCAAAATCAACCAGAATAAAAGTGGAACTTGTTGCAAAGAAATTGACCATGTAAAAGTAATATTTAAGAAACAAAAACGGAGGGGCACTAGGTGTCACAAGCAGAGACTCATGTGATGGTTAAAGCAACATCATCAATGGAAAAATATATTGTAGCTATGAAGTTCCTTCTTCTTCTTCTTCAACTGCATAGCAGAGATTTTAGGTTTTCATTTTCCTTTACGCTTTTATGATCAGGATACATGGGCGCTGTGGTAATTTTGTCAGATTCCAGAATGGGTCAAGATAATGATACTTACTTATACTTCAGTTTTAATTTGTCAAGTAATCTTAATTCCCAGCCTAATAGCTCTACTTTGTGCAAACTTCTCCCTAGCATTTATACCCATTGCAGAAGCATCCAGATTAGAAATCCCTAAATATAGATATGTTTCCAGTCGCAATTGTTGCAATCTGAATTAGCAAAAGTTTCCAAAATTTTACATGTTTTCAGATGATTACCAAATACTATTTGACCTCAATTATCAATTACTTAAACTGCAGTGCCACAGATCTGTTATCATATGTGTGAATTGACCATTTTGATAGCTTGATATCTAATTAAAAAAACCAATATAGGTGCATCCAGAGTTCTACCATCCTTGCCATTAACTAAAGGAAAAAAAAAGGTTCTACCCTGCCAACAATGGTTCAATTGGAAGTGCTTCAAGCTTGAAAAGTGGCAAAAACTAATGATAAATGAATTGGCAATTTTTTTTTTTGGAATATGAATTGGCAACTTAAGAATCCAAATTAGGTGGTGATTCAACTTTGCAATGTGCATGTAATTCGGGAGGCGTATCCACATTATTTTATTAATGACAAGCAGCTCATCTTGGAAGCACTCTTTTTAACATCAAACTCAACTGGTTCACATTGCTATGTGGATGTAAGTTCTATCAAGAACAAAGAGCTGAAGGTGAATGACTAAAAGGGAAAGACCATATTGTGCACGTTATTATATTACATCTAAGAAGAATGTTAATTACATCAATGCTATCCTTTCCAATCCAACAGCATAGAAAGTAATCTTCTTTCCTCTCACCCGAGTGGTAGTTATAAAGCACAATGTAGCAGTCTCCATTATAGAATTTACCAGCATCCTCTTTTGGCAATGGTGCCATGGCACTTCCATTGATGCACCATACCTGAAAATCAAGCAACACCGTGTCCAAGTTAAGAGATTGCGAATTTTAAGCCAAATAGAAACAGCCAAGCAGACTATTAACTCGACCTCCATCTTTCCACCGCCTTCAATCAAAGGAGGAACTTCTTCATCTACGAGAGTACTTTTGCTCATCCCCTCGACACCGACTCCTTGTTGCTTCAGCAAAGCTAGATGTAGAAAAGCACCATTCAACAATATCAACCACAAAAAATAATAGTGTGATTCGCAACTTAGTAAGTGATCCACTCCTTGTTGCTTCAGCAAAGCTAGATGTAGAAAAGCACCATTCAACAATATCAACCACAAAAAATAATAGTGTGATTCGCAACTTAGTAAGTGATCCCTACCAGCAACTTTTCCTCTTCCCTCATCAGCACCAACAGTTGTGGATCCTGCCGGCCAAGAATCAAATTTGAACTTGAATGAATTATTTTCATACCCTTGGATGACACGGGTAATGCGTGTTGTTTTTGGTCTTTGCTGGCCGCCAACAAAGTCCTGGAGATAAAAGGTTGAGAATAAGAATTCATGTTCTTAAAACACATGAATAAATCAAAACATGCCTCAAGCTCTACCTCGGCAACTTGACTGGCAGCTTTTCTGTCCTCTACCTGGGTCACCCGTCCAACCCAAACAAAAACCTCAACACCACAGTCTAGTAGATAACATTTGTTGTTTTCCAAGAGGCCTTTCGATAATTCCCCATCTAAAGTCTTCACTTCACCATCAATTATGCTACAGG